>NC_056437.1:31038393-31362559 GCF_018296145.1 Oncorhynchus tshawytscha | reverse complement strand
AAACTCACATATTTATGTGTGGGCAAATATGACTTGTTTGGTTTCTGTCTACTTGATGTACACTGAGTGTACAAAACATTAATAACACCTTCCTGACATTGCGATGCACCTGCTTTTTCCCTCAGAACGGCCTCAATTCATCAGAGCTTGGACTCTACAAGGTGTCGAAAGCATTCCACAGGGATGCTGGCTCATGTTGACTTCAATGCTTCCCACAGTTGTGTCAAGTTGGCTGGATGTCCTTTGGGTGGTGGACCATTCTTGATACACATTGGAAACTGTTGAGTGTGAAAACCTCAGCTGCGTTGCAGTTCTTGACACACTTAAACTGGTGCGCCTGGCACCTACTACCATACCCCGTACAAGGCACCTAAATATTTTGTCTTGCCCATTCACCCTCTGAATGGCACACATACACAATCCATTTCTCAATTGTCGCAAAGCTTTAAAATCCTTATTTAACCTGTCTCTTCCCCTTCATCAACACGGATTGAAGTGGATTTTACAGGTGACACCAATAAGGGATCATAGCTTTCAACTGAATTCACCTTGTCAGTGTACAGTATAGTCAGAAGATAGCTGTGAGATGTGCTCTGACCTGAGGATAGGTAAAGGATAAAATAAGTTATTTTGATTAGTTTGTAATGAAATCTTAGCTGTGAAAATGGAAGGTGAATGAGGAAAATCATTGAAAGAGGAAAGAGAGACAGCAAAACATTATGCAAGATTGTCATTATGCAAGATTCTGGGAGACAATCTGGGCTCAACTGGTGCTGCCTGGTCCTCAACTGCAAGGCCAGCCCTCCACAGCCCCTCCCCTCACACCAGGACCAACCACCTTGGGCTCAACATGTCTCCTCATTACCCATTTAGAGTCATCAGGAGCTGGGAAGGACTGAACTTTCCACTGAAATGTCAGTCAGTCTCTATAGACCTCAAGAGCCTACAGAGGATTAATGCACTCCGTCAACTGTAAAGATGTTCAGATATGTGTCCCTCTAGCGATTCCTATGTATTGTCTATCATAATTTCTCCTGTAAAGCAACAATATTCTGTTATGTTTACCACAAATGTGAGTTGGGTTGCAGTCATGAGATGTATTACATAGGAGTTTTCTATCCATGCCACTGAGTCCGCTGAGAAAGAGAACACATTCCTTAGATCCTTAGTTACTCATTCAAGGGTTTTTCTTTATTTTTACTATGTTCTACATTGTAAATTAATAGTGAAGACATCAACACCATGAAATAACACATATGGAATCATGTAGCAACCAAAACAGTGTTAAACAATTCAAAATATATTTTAGATTTTAGATTGTTCAAAGTAGCCACCCTTTGCCTCGATGACAGCTTTGCACACTCTTGGCATTTTCTCAACCAGCTTCACCTGGAATGCTTTTCCAACAGTCTTGAAGGAGTTCCCACATATGCTCAGCACTTGTTGGCTGCTTTTATTTTACTCTGCGGTCCAACTCATCCTAAACCATCTCAATTGGGTTGAGGTCAGGTGATTGTGAAGGCCAGGTCATCTGATGCAGCACTCCATCACTCTCCTTCTTGGTCAAATAGCCCTTTCACAGCCCAAATAAAATAAAATCTAATTGTATTGGTCACATACACATGGTTAGCAGATGTTAATGCAAGTGTAGCGAAATGCTTGCACTTCTAGTTCCGACTCTGCAGTAATATCTAACAAGTAATCTAACAAATTCACAACAACTACATTATACACACAAATACACACAATTGATAAAGGATGAATAAGAATATGTACATATGAATATATGGATGAGCGATGGCGTGCAGCATAGGCAAGATGCAGTAGATGGTTTAGAATACAATATGTACATATGAGATGAGTAATGTAGGATATGTAAACATGATTAAAGTGGGGTTATTTAAAGTGACTAGTGATACCAAAATGTAAACATTATTAAAGTGGCGTTATTTAAAGTGACTAGTGATACCTTTATTAAGTACATTTGTTTAAATGGCCAGAGATTTGAGTCTGTATGTTGGCAGCAGCCTCTCTATGTTAGTAGTGGCAGTCTGATGGACTTGAGATATAAGCTGTTTTTCAGTCTCTCGGTCCCAGCTTTGATGCACCTGTGCTGACCTCGCCCTCTCGATGATAGCAGGGTGAACAGAAATGTCTCTGTTGGTTGTTGTCCTTGATGATCTTTTTGGCCTTCCTGTGACATCGGGTGCTGTAGGTGTCCTGGAGGGCAGGTAGTTTGCCCCCAGTGATGCGTTGTGCAGACCTCACTACCTTCTGCAGAGCCTTGCGGTTGAGGGCAGTGCAATGGCCGTACCAGGCGGTGATACAGCCCAACAGGATACTCTCGATTGTGCATCTGTAAGAGTTTGTGAGCATTTTAGATGACAAGCCACATTTCTTCAGCCTCCTGAGGTTGAAGAGGTGCTGTTGTGCCTTCTTCACCACGTTGTCTGTGGGTGGACCATTTCAGTTTGTCCGTGATGTGTACGGAGAGGAACTTAAAACGTTCCACCTTCTCCACTGCTGTCATGTCGATGTGTATGGGGGGGGTGCTCCGTCTGCTGTTTCCTGAAGTCCACAATCATCTCCTTTGTTTTGTTGAAGTTGAGTGAGAGTTTTTTTCCTGACACCACACTCCGAGGGCCCTCACCTCCTCCCTGTTGGCCGTCTCGTCATTGTTGGTAATCAGGCCTACAACTGTAGTGTCGTCTGCAAACTTGATGATTGAGTTGGAAGAGGGAACAAGGAGTACAGAAGAGGGCTGAGAACGCACCCTTGTGGGGCCCCAGTGTTGAGGATCAGCGGGGTGGAGATGTTGTTTCCTACCTTCACCACCTGGGTGCGGCCCATCAGAAAGTCCAGGACTCAGTTGCACAGGTCGGGGTCGAGACCCAGGGTCTCGGGCTTAGTGATAAGTTTGGAGGGTATTATGGTGTTAAATGCTGAGCTGTAGTCAATGAACAGGATTCTTACATAGGTATTCCTCTTGTCCAGATGGGAGTGTGCAGTGTGATGGCGATTACATCGTCAGTGGACCTATTGGGGCGATAAGCAAATTGAAGTGGGTTTAGGGTATCAGGTAGGGTGGAGGTGATGTGATCCTTGATTAGTCTCTCAAAGCACTTCATGATGACAGAAGTGAGTGCAATGGGGCGATATTCATTTAGTTCAGTTACCTTAGCTTTCTTGGGAACAGGAACAATGGTGGCCCTCTTGAAGCATGTGGGGACAACAGACTGGGATAGGGATTGGTTGAATATGTCCATAAACACACCAGTCACCTGGTCTGCGCATGCTCCGAGGACATGGCTAGGGATACCGTCTGGGTTAACACGTTTAAATGTTTTACTCACGTTGGTCACGGAGAAGGAGAGCCCACAGGTTTTGGTAGTGGGCTGTGTCAGTGGCACTGTGTTGTCCTCAAAGCGAGCAAAGAAGTTATTTAATTTGTCTGGGAGCAAGACATGGATGTCCGCGATGGGGCTGGTTTTCTTTTTGTAATCCGTGATTGACTGTAGACCCTGCCACATACGTCTCGTGTTTGAGCCGTTGATTTGCAACTCTACTTTGTCTCTATACTGACTCTTCGATTGTTTGATTGCCTTGCAGAGGGAAAAGCTGCACTGTTTGTATTCGATCATGTTTCCGGTCGCTTTGCCATGATCAAAAGCGGTGGTTCGCACGTTTAGTTTTGTGCGAATACTGCCATCAATCCACTGTTTCTGGTTAGGGAAGGTTTTAATAGTCATAGAGGGTACGACATCTCCGATGCACTTGCTAATAAACTCACTCACCGAGTCAGCGTATACATCAATGTTGTTGTCTGAGGCTATCCGGAACATATCCCAGTCACCGTGATCGAAGCATTCTTGAAGCGTGGAATCCAATTAGTCAGACCAGCTTTGTATTGACCTGAGCATGGGCGTTTCCTGTTTTAGTTTCTGTCTATAGGCTGGGAGCAACAAAATTGAATCATGTTCAGACTTGCTGAAGGCAGGGCGGGGCTTTGTATGCATCGCGGAAGTTCGAGTAGCAATGATCCAGAATACTACCAGTTCGAGTCGCGCATTCGATATGCTGATAGAATTTAGGAAGAATTGTTCTTAGATTAGCTTTGTTAAAATCCCCAGCTACAATAAATGCAGCCTCAGGATGAATGATTTCCAGTTTACATAGAGTCCAGCGAAGTTCTTTCAGGGCTGGCGAGGGATCTGCTTGGGGGGGGGATATACACAGCTGTAACTATAATCGAAGAGAATTCTCTTGGAAGATAATGTGGTCGGCATTTGATTGTAAGGAATTCTAGGTCAGGTGAACAAAAGGACTTGAGTTCCTGTATGTTGTGATTACACCATGAGTCGTTAATCATAAGGCAAACCCCACTCCTTCTTCTTACCAGAGAGATGTTAGTTTCTGTCAGCAAGATGCGTGAAGAAACTGGATGGCTGTACTGACTCTGACAACAAATCCCAAGTGAGCCATGTTTCCGTGAAACAGAGAATGTTACAATCTCTGATGTCTCTCTGGAAGGAAACTCGTGCCCTAATTTTGTCCACCTTGTTATCTAGAGATTGGACATCGGTGGGTAACATGCTCGGAAGCGGTGGATGGTGTGCTCGCCTTCTGAGTCTGACCAGTAGGCCGCTCCGTCTGCCTTTCCTGCGGAGTCCGTTTTGTTTTGGGTCGGCCTCTGGGATAAGATCACGTGTCCAGGGTGGAGGTCCGAACAAAGGATCCGCTTGAGACGTATTCCTGGTCGTAATGATGGTAAGTTGACATCGCTTTTATATCCAATCGTTTTTCATGGCTGTATGTTATAAAACTTTAGATTTTCTAGGATAACAATGTAAGAAATAATACATAAAAGAACAAATAACTGCATAGTTTTCTAAGAACCTGATGCGAGGCGACCATCTCTGTCAGCGTCATTTCACTGGAGGTATATTGGGTGTGTTGGGTCATTGTCCTGGGTCATTGTCCTGTTTAAAACAAATGATAGTCCCACTAAGCCCAAACCAGATGGGATGGCGTATCAATGCTGTGGTAGCCATGCTAGTAAGGTGTGCCTTGAATAAAAAAATAAAAAATCACAGACAGTGTCACCAGCAAAGCACCCCCACACCATCACACCTACTCCTCTATGCTTCATGGTGGGAACCACACATGCAGAGATCATCCGTTCACCTACTCTGCGCCTCACAAAGACATGGCAGTTGGATCTAAAAATCTACATTTGGACTCATCAGACCAAAAGGACAGATTTCCACGGTCTAATGTCCATTGCTCGTGATTCTTGACCCAAGCAACTCTCTTCTTCTTATTGGTGTCCTTTAAAAGTGGTTTCTTTGCAGCAATACGACCATGAAGGCCTAATTCACGCAGTCTCCTCTGAACAGTTTATGTAGAGATGTGTCTGTTACTTGAACTCTGTGTAACATTTATTTGGGCTGCAATTTATGAGGCTGGTAACTCTAATGAACTTCTCCTCTGCAGCAGAGGTAACTCTCGGTCTTCCTTTCCTGTGGCGGTCCTCATGAGAGCCAGTTTCATCATAGCGCTTGATAATTTTTGCGAGTGCACTTGAAGAAACTTTCAAAGTTCTTGACTGACCTTCATATCTTAAAGTAATGATTGACTGTCAATTCTCTTTGGTTATTTGAGCTGTTCATGCTATAATATGGACTTAGTCTTTTACCAAATAGGGGTATCTTCTGTATACATCCCCTACCTTGTCACAACACAACTGATTGGCTCAAACGCATTAAGAAGGAAAGAAATTCCACAAATAAATGTTTAACAAGGCACACCTGTTAATTGAAATACGTTCCAGGGGACTAACTCATGAAGCTGGTTGAGAGAATGGCAAGAGTGCGCAAAGCTGTCATCAAGGCAAAGGGTGGCTACGTTGAAGAATCTTAAATCTAAAATATATTTTGTTAACACTTTTTTGGTTATTACATGATTCTATATGTGTTATTTCATAGTTTAAAAAAAATCTCTTCACTATTATTCTACAATGTAGAAAATAGTCAAAATAAAGAAAAACCCTTGAATGAGTAGGTGTGTCCAAACTTTTGACTGGTATTGTAGGTTTGAGATAGAATGTCTTTGTGTGTGTGGTTGAGTGTATTTCTGTCAACCATCCTCTTTAATTGCTTCATAAGTCCAAGCAGCATTGTTATGCGACACCATGATGCAGATGATGTCATTTCAGATTAGAAAGCACTGAGATCCTCTGATGCAGGCTGACCGATTGACTCTCTCCGTGGCTTTTACACCCCATGGCTTTTGGAAACTTTACCTCTGAAATGGTAATTATTATTTACCATGCTTATCTTGCACTCTGAAACTTCATATTAGTCACGGTAATGTCCTTGGTAGGAAAATTAGAAAGTGTTTATTTGATTACATCATACATCACTACACTTGACCCGGTCAAAACAATTTGACATACTTCATCTGGTAAATCCCTACCTCACAATTACAAGATCTTGCATATTACAGTAAACAATTGTTAAATGGAATGGAGGTCACTCATATGGAATTGTTGTCATTTTTATTATAAATATAGAATAGATTTATTATGATTAAGTTCTGTTTGAACAAAAAGGCCGATGATAATGTAGTTATTACACTATGGTAATAATGGAAGACTCTTATAGGAAATTGCTACACCATCACGTTTTAAGAGTATGACAAAACTTTGTTATGGGTAGGGTTGAAATACATTCCCTGGTTTTCCAGATGATTCCTGAAATTAAGAGGGAATAAGCAGGAAATGGAATCCGCCTTCCTGGATTTCTAGAACACCTGGACATTTCTAGAAAGTTACAAGAATTTTGCAGCCCTAGTCTCGGGTAATTGCACTTCTCAATATGTCTACCGAATCACATTGCATTCATGCCATTAACATGGGGTAACATTCCAGAAGAGAATACGTTTGAACATTGATATAGGCCTAAACCCGAATGGCTGGAGCAGTGAGAGTTCCAACAGACTCTATGGGCTGAAGGGAATGTGGAGGATTCTCTCTGAGCACTTCAGCTCACTGTCATAAACCTCTAGTTCAATCATGCTGAATTTATGAGGCCCACCACAATGCTAGCTGGTACAGTAGATAGAAATGTGGCGGTGCTGGGGCTGTGGGGGGACAAGCTCTTAACCTAACAGAGTTATGGAGCCCTGTGCTCATGACGGAGTATTGAGAGGCAGGCCTTGGTGCATCAATCAGTTTGTCAGAGTTTCCATCACATTTACCTTACTGTCAAAGATCATTTGGGTGCGTGCTTATGGACTAATTTACACCCAGTTTGCCATTATATAAAACCATATAGAAATGAATAGCTTGCCCAGTGTGACAATTATTTAAAACTCAAGGGGAATTTGTTTGGTTGGCATCATATGCTCCTGCCCTTAGTTGATATAGATGTGTTTTGACAATATTTGGCCTGGTAGGTTGCCTTACAAGCAAACCCTTCGAGGCTTAGTTCCAAAATAGAGGCACCACTTTGTTTCAAAAGTTGGGGAAGTTTCCAAAATGATAACATGAAGAGCAGAGAAGGGCAACATTAAAACATTTTGAGAACATTTGACATATTTTACAGCTGGATTCTGCTGTATGTGAGTAAGATTGTACAAATCCTTCACACAATAGTAACATGTCTGTGTTTCCTGACACCAGTTACACCCAGGATGTTGTATGCACTGGCATGGCCATTTGCTGCCTGGTTACCATTGACAAGATCAGGAATCTGGTAAACAAAAGCAAAACATAGTTTACAGTGTATACTCTTCCCTAAATGTATCCCAAATGATACATGTGGTTTACAGTTTATGTTTAACTTCTCCCATTTAGGTAATGAAAGAGCACAGTAACACTTTACAGCTCTCTCACACTCTCTCTTTTAGGGTTGTTGGTTTGATTCCCACGCGGGACCAGTCCGAAAAAGTACATATGCACTCACTATTGTAAATCGCTCTGGATAAGAGTGTTTGCTAAATTACTAAAATGTAAAATAACTAATAATCTTCAGCTGAAAATGCAATCACCCTGAAATTCTTAGGTTATGACTTATTACAGTTGACTTTAATATTACATTTGTTAAGTTTCATGAGGTACTTCTTACCAGACTCATTACTTTTATGAAAACGAATCAATTACACTGTAAATAAATCATACAGAATAAATTGGCATCTGAACAAATTAAGAAATCCACATCTAAATCTAGAGGCCACCTTATGTGGCAATGTATTATTACGTACCTCAAAATGTTTTGTATAGTTAGTCTGGATGTAACCACTGTCGTTGAATTCACTGTGGGTGACACCTGCTGTAAGAAAGATACATCTCAGTATTTTACCATTGGAGCATTTTCAGGGATAGAAGAATGTGTACACATGTGACAGCAAGAGGCTGATATAAACATAGCACGGCATAACTTAAAGAATTTTGTTAACATTAAAAATGTGTTCTGTTAATCGAAAATGTCATTCTAATCTGTGTGTAGGCATAAGTGCCTATGCGGGCGCATGTGTGTGTGTGTAAAGACAGAAATGATAGCTCCTACTTGTTTGGCCGTCTATCACGTATGCAGGGTTTTCCTTGCCCTGTCTCTGTCCCACTGCGCCACCACTCATCTCGATCTGGGACCTCGTTCTCCTGGGATACATCAAACACTTCACTGCAACAATCACACTATAAACCTCACATAATGATCAAGGTAACTGATCTGGTAATTGGGGACAAAATGGTAGCAGAACTCTCTTACCCCATTTCCTTCTGGTAGCTGGATTCTGAAATGAACCCGAGAGAAAATAATAATGAATCAGGTATAGACGTGTTGCTTTTGGTGATGGTAATTATGCCATGATGAATGTAGTAGGTCAAACTTTATTTGGATAGTCCATCTGTAGATGCGATCTACAGACTATCAGTAACATTTCAACTGACTATCTACTAATCCTAACACTAGCTCTAACCCTAACCTTACCCTAACCCTTATTCTAAACTTAACCCTAACCTTAGCAAGCACTTGCTTATCAACAGATAGTTTGTTGATAGTATGACCATCAGTAGAGCATCTACAGATGGAAAATCCGGACTTTCTAAATCAAGTGTGACCGAATTAATTCTCCAACATTTGTCCCTAGACATATAGGCCTATAGGTGTTATAGACCTATAGTCAGAGTTTTGTACCCTTTCAGACAGTGAGTAATCTACATCCACAAATGATCATACATTAACCTTTATACTCATTAGAAGGTTTACTGCAAGTCAACCTCTTTGTTAGCATCTCCTTGAAGTCTGTTGCTTGTTGAGCTTTCCTGTATGCATCGGACATATGAGAGGCAAGCAGCGAGAGCCAAACAGTCCTAACGTTACTATATTTTCTGACTGGTGTGTTCTGTATTTAGATGAAGGCCTCTGCATATATCTCACCCTGTCATTGTCCTAATAGAGGACCTCAGTGAGACCTGTCCTGACTCAGTCTACTTGTTTTCTACTTTCTTCAGTGAAACAGAGCAAGAGGCTCGTTTTGGGCATGACTCCTGCTCCTTGGACTACAGGAGGTTTGACCTTGATACAAGCTAAAGAAAGGCTTCTTACTTGCTTCTTTTCTGCGTTTGCAGCAGAAGACGATTCCAAGGATGAGCAGCACCAGCAGAGCGAAGCCACCGATGGAACAAACGACAGCGATGAGCACAGTCCAGTCTTGGGGCTCTGGTGAAACAGTGGTCTCGAGATAAGTAAGAGTTAGTGAGTTAGTATGTATGGTTAGTAAATATCACAATGTAGACTGACATCTTAGCCTTAAACTCAGTTGGCTATTGAGACAGTAGGTTATATTGTAAGTCCAACCTGCCACTAGTTGTTAATGTACTGAACTAATCAAATGTGTGACGGAGCTACGGAAAATTATACATGGCAATGTGCTCTTGGAAGAAATACACAACTTGTATCATGTAAGTATCTACCTGCATAAACAATGAATTCATTCACTTATTTATTAATGTAATAAGTAATTATGGAAAAATAATCACAGTCCCACAGAACAGTACAAAGGCATGTGTTAAGGGAGGTAGCTCTTATCCTTTCTCAGAGGATTTTCTCATATTTTTTATTGCTCTAAAAATTGTAAGGCCAGCCAGGAACATCAACTTTTAATTGTGATTTTTGGCAGCACCTCAACTTGGCCAGGAACCCATAAAATCCCTTTCCTGACTCAGCAAGGGTTCCCATTTCTAACAGTGTAAGCAGACCTCACTAAATCCTATCCATGTTGAAGGTACTGTCCAGGCTACTGAAAGTGACCAGCCAGGGCTGGCACTATAGGCTGGACGTAGGGGGAATGGCCCGCCCTACCTTACCTTGTTCCCTGTCCAAACATTTCAACATTGATAATTTATTTGATCGAGAAGCAAACAGAAAGACTGATTAATTTAAGATAGGTTACCTTCGCACGTATCTCACCAGAGAAAGAATCAGAGCGATCAAAACGTATCTGATGCTGCCTGGCCAAAAAGAGTATTGCATATCATACTCTTTTTGGCCAGACAGCATCAGATACATGGGCTACACACAGTAAGACAGAAAAACACTATTTTGCACGCTCGGATGCTTTCTCTGGTGAGGTGGTTTCAGTCACTTGCGAATTGAAGGAAAGTTGGCGGGTGCACAGTGTACTGTTTGGATCCTGGAATTATTTTGGACAAACGTGCGAAGGTAACCTACTTTTGAAGTGATTTGTTTGACAATCAGATTAAAACATCAGACTGGTTGTGTTCATGCACATTAAAATGGAAGATCGTCAAGGACAACAACCACCCGAGCCACTGCCTGTTCACCCCACTACCATCCAGAAGGCGAGGTCAATACAGGTGCATCAAAGCTGGGACCAAGAGACTGAAAAACAACTTATATCTCAAGGCTATCAGACTGTTAAACAGCCATCACCAACACAGAGAGGCTGCTTCCTACATACAGACTCGAATCCTTGGCCACTTTAATAAATGGATTACTATTCACTTTAAATAATGCCACATTAATAATGTTTACATTACTCATCTCATATGTATATACAGTTGAAGTCAGAAGTTTTCATACATTTAGGTTGGAGTCATTAAAAATCGTTTTTCAGCCACTCCACACATTTCTTGTTAACAAACTATAGTTTTGGCATGTCGGTTAGGACATCTACTTTGTGTATGACACAAGTCATTTTTCCAACAATTGTTTACAGACAGATTATTTCACTTCTAATTCAATGTATCACAATTCCAGTGGGTCAGAAGTTTACATACACTAAGTTGACTGTGCCTTTAACAGCTTGGAAAATTCCTGAAAATGATGTCATGGCTTTAGAAGCTTCTGATAGGCTAATTGACATCATTTGAGTCAATTGGAGATGTACCTGTGGATGTATTTCAAAGCCTACCTTCAAACTCAGTGCCTCTTTGCTTGACATCATGGGAAAATCAAAAGAAATCAGCCAAGACCTCAGAAAACAAATTGTAGACCACCACACATCTGGTTCCTCCTTGGGAGCAATTTCCAAACACCTGAATGTACCACGTTCATCTGTACAAAGAATAGTACGCAAGCATAAACTCCATGGGACCACGCAGCCATCATACCGCTCAGGAAGGAGATGCGTTCTGTCTCCTAGAGATGAACGTACTTTGGTGAGAAATGTGCAAATCAATCCCAGAACAACAGCAAAGGACCCTGTGAAGATGCTGGAGGAAACAGGTACAAAAGTATCTATATCCACAGTAAAACAAGTTCTATAACGACATAACCTGTAAGGCAGCTCAGCAAGGAAGAAGCCACTGCTCCAAAACCGTCATAAAAAAGCCAGACTACGGTTTTCAACTGCACATGGGGACAAAGATCGTACTTTTTGGAGAAATGTCCTTTGGTCTGATGAAACAAAACTATTTTTTTATGGCCAAATAGTTCTAACTATAGAACTGTTTGGCCATAACGACCATTGTTATGTTTGGAGGAAAAAGGGGGAGGCTCTCAAGCCGAAGAACACCATCCCAACCGTAAAGCACGGGGGTGGCAGCATCATGTTGTGGGGATGCTTTGCTGCAGGAGGGACTGGTGCACTTAGATGATGGAACCATGAGAAAGTAAAATTATGTGGACATATTGAAGCAACATCTCAAGACATCAGTCAGGAAGTTAAAGCTTGGTCGCAAATGGGTCTTCCAAATGGACAATGACCCAAAGCATACTTCCAAAGTTGTGGCAAAATGGCTTAAGGACAACAAAGTCAAGGTATTGGAGTGGCCATCACAAAGCCCAAAGACATCAATCATATAGAAAATGTGTTGGCATAACTGAAAAGGCGTGTGCGAGCAAGGACGCCTACAAACCTGACTCAGTTACACCAGCTTTGTCAGGAGGAATGGGACAAAATTAACCCAACTTATTGTGGGAAGCTTGTGGAAGGCTACCCCGAAGCGTTTGACCCAAGTTAAACAATTTAAAGGCAATGCTCCCAAATACTAATTGAGTGTATGCAAACTCCTGACCCACTGGGAATGTGATGAAATAAATAAAAGCTGAAATAAATCACTCTCTCTGCTATTATTCTGACGTTTTACATTCTTAAAATAAAGTGGTGATCCTAACAGACCTAAGACAGGGAATTTTTACTAGGATTAAATGTCAGGAATTGTGAAAAACTGAGTTTAAATGTATTTGGCTAAGGTGTATGAAAACTTCCGACTTCAACTGTACTATATTTTATACCACGTATTGCATCTTGCCTATGCTGCTCGGTCATCACTCATCCATTTATTTATATGGACATATTTTTATTCCACCCCTTTAGATTTGTGTGTATTAGGTAGTTGTTGTGGAATTGTTAGATTATTTGTTGGATATTACTGCACTGTCGGAACTAGAAGCACAAGCATTTCTCTACACTTGCATTAACGTCTGCTAACCATGTGTATATGACCAATAACATTTGATTTGATACATTTCTACAGTTATATTACATGTATTTCCTATAAAAACGCATTTAAAAATGTGTGCATGCCCTTGTCCCGTGAACAAAACGTGCCCCCCTATGGAAATCAAATGCCTGTCTAACTGAAGAGTCAGAAGAGTTCTTACCAACCACCAGGTAGATGGAGCTGGACAGGGGGGTGGTCAGGGCAGATACGCTGGCCAGGCACTTCACTTGAACACTGTTGACCCCTCGGACAGTGAGGAGGCTGATGGAGTTATACAGACTGTCCAGGGCCTCACTGCTACTGTTGTAGCTGTTCTGGTCCACCACGACCCCATCCACCACCCAGCTCACTGTGGGCTCAGGGAACCAACCAGAGGCCTCACACTGGACGATGGCCTGGTGGCCCTGGGCCACTGTCATGTTACCTCCCACAATCCTCACTGTGCCGCTCTCTGTGGAGACAGACAGAAGAGAACAGTCAGCAACCGTGAGGGATGACATCTTATATGAAACACAATGAATGTACTGTAGTGTTAATGTTGGAACACCTACAGAGTGGATAATTCTACAGATGTTGGAACTTAATTTGAGCCAGTTTGCTTCAGCAGGAAAATAATCCTGCAACTATGTTCTAGTATGTTAAATGCTTCCTGAATGTCCTGACTTAACACTGGTCGCAGCTGAGGGTTGGCCACAATGTAAACAATCAATGTAATATCGACATCCATTCAGTTGGATATTACTACTGCCTGCCTAGGAGTATTGATACATGGAGGGGAATATGTTTGTAATCGGGTAGGTCCAAATCAGGGGAATGAGAAGTCCATCCATGCACCATACTCTATATCAGGGGTGAAGGTACAACCCAGATGCAGACCACGTCGAATAAACAATAGTTTAATATTCCAACGGGGGCAGACAATGGACAGGTCATGGCAGGCAGGGCTCAGTAAACCAGAGGTGGGGCAACGGTACCGGGCAGCAGACAGGCTAAGGGAGACAAAGGGCTGTGAGACATGGGTTTGACTCTGGAGACATGAAAGGTGGGATGAATACGAAAGGTAAGGGGCAAAAGAAGATGAACAGCAGAGGGGCTAATGATCTTGGAGATGGGTAACGGGTTGATAAACCGGGGGGAGAGATTGCGGGATTCCACCTGGAAGGGCAGATCCCGGGTAGATAGCCATACCTTCTGCCCGAGACGAAACCGGGGAGCCGGGGACTGATGGCGATCCGCTTGTTGTCGATACCTGGAGGTGGTCTTGAGGAGTGCTCTCTTCCAACAACAGTGGTAGACAAACATCTGGGCAGAAGGTATGCCGACCTCCTCTTCCTGCTCAGGGAAGAGTGGGGGATGATACCCGAGGGAACATTCAAATGGTGATAGGCCTGTGGCAGATCAGGGAAGGGTGTTGCGGGCGTAATCTACCCACACCAGCTGCTGGCTCCAGGTGGTGGGGTTGGCGGAGACCTGGCAGCGCAGGGTGGTCTCGGGGTCATAGTTGGCTCGCTCCGACTGGCGATTAGACTGTGGGTGGAACCCAGAGGACAGGCTGGCCGACGACCCAATGAGGGTGCAGAACACCTTCCAGAACCGGGACGAGAACTGAGGGCTGTGGTCAGAGACCATGTCCACGGGCAGTCCATGGATCCGGAAGACGTACTGCACCATGAGCTGGGCCGTCTCCTTGGCAGAGGGTAACTTGGGGAGAGGAATGAAGTGGGCGGCCTTGGAAAAGCGATCCACCGCAGTCAGGATGGCGGTGTTGCCATCAGACGGGGGGAGACCCGTGATGAAGTCCAGGGAGATTGGGCCCACTCCAGGACCACGGAGTGGACAGCGTCAGGCACGAACATCCGGTTATCTGGGACCCCCTAGGGTTCGGCTGGGACCGCTGTGCCTCCCGAACCTGTTTCCCGATACCCCAGCTGAGTGCCGTCGCCAGGCACGAGATGGGAAGGGGCTCCGGGGTCGGGCTCCGGGGTGGTAGCTGAGTCGTTATAGCAGTGAGACAGGGCATCCGGCTTGACATTCTTGGAACCCGGCCGGTAGGAGAGGGAAACGTTGAACCAGGTAAACAGCAGAGCTCATCTCACCATCTCACCTGGAGTTGAGGCTCTTGGTGGTGCGGAGATACTCCAGGTTTTTGTCATCGGTCCACACAATGAACGGATGTTCCGCCCCTTCGAGCCAGTGCCTCCATTCCTCCAATGCCATCTTCACCCGCGAGAAGCTCCCGATTCCCCACATCGTAATTCCTCTCCATGGAGGTGAGGTGGTGGGAGAAGAAGGCGCAGGGATGTAGCTTAAAACTTCTTTGGGATAGGTGGGAAGGTAGCGTCCCACCTGGCCAACATCCGGTGAAATGGCAGAGCGCCAAATTCAAATTAAATAACTATAAATATTAAACTTTCATGAAATCACAAGGGCAATACATCAAAATAAATCTTAACTTGTTGTTAATCCAGCCAACGTGTCAGATTTCAAAAAGGCTTTAAGGCCATGTGAAACCATGCGATTATCTGAGGACAGCATCCAGCACACAAATGCATAAAAAATCATTTTCAACCAGGGAGTTGCGACACGAAAGTCAGAAATAGCGATATAATATATGCCTTACCTTTGAAGATCTTCTTCTGGTGGCACTCCAAAAGGTTTCAGTTAAATTACAAATGGTCCTTTTGTTCGATAGATTTCTTCTTCATATCCATAAAATCTCAGTTTAGCTGGTGCGCTTCAGTCAATAATTCACTCGGTTTCTATCAGTCAAAATGCATACAAAATGAATCCCAAACGTTACCAATAAACTTATCCAAACAAGTCAATCAACGTTTATAATCAAGCCTTAGGGACCCTAATATGCAAACAAACAATACAATTTAAGACGGAGAATCGTTATTGTCTTTACCGGAGATAAACATAAATAACGCGCTCTCGGCCATGCGCATGGAAACACTACAGCCAAAATGGGAGCCCTTAGAAAAACTACTTCTTCTCCCACATTTTTCCAAAACCAGCTTGAACCTCTTTCTAAAGACTGTTGACATCTAGTGGAAGCCCTAGGAACTGCAATCGGGCATGATTTCGCCCTATTATAAAAGTGCCAGCCATTGAAATCAGTGGTAGGATGAAAAAAACATTTCTTGGGATGGTTTGTCCTCGTGGTTTCATCTGCCATTTCAGTTCTGTTATACTCACAGACATTCTTTTAACAGTTGTAGAAACGTTGGCGTATTTTCTATCCAATTCTACCAATTATATGCATATCCTACCTTCTGGGCCTGAGTAGCAGGCAGTTAACTTTGGGCGCGCTTTTTACCGGAATTCAAAATACCGCCCCCTATCCCAAAGAAGTGTTAAGGTCTAGGGCATTGGCCACCACAAACTGGAGGTGAACCCCAGGAAGCGTTGCAGCTGCACCCTGGATGTAGGCTGAGGTCAATCCACCACCGCTTTCACCTTCTTGGGATCCATCTTGACGCTCCCAGCAGAGATGATGTAGCTCAGAAAGGGCATGGTGGAGCGATGGAACTCACACTTTTCCGCCTTAAAACTTCTTAAGTCGACCCTCTACTTTTTCGAACATTCTGTTAAAAATCGCGCAACATTTCAGCGCCCTGCTACTCAGGCCAGGAATATAGTATATGCATATGATTAGTATGTGTGGATAGAAAACACTCTGACGTTTCTAAAACTGGTTAAATCACGGCTGTGACTATAACAGAGCGTCTGTTTCATCGAAAAGCACAGGAAAATCTGATCACTGAAAATGGAAAAAAATATCCATGCGCCACTTCCAGGAATTGTTAAAGGTGAACCGGATTAAATGAGGCCGAGGTTGCAGTACCTACAGCTTCCACACGATGTCTAGAGTCTTCTCATTTGCTTCGGATTTGATTCTTGGTCGAACCGACCCAAGGGAACCGATTCCCTCCGGTCTCTGGCAGGATGCTTTGGTTGAGATTTCTCCGGACATTTTTTCCAGACGGACACCTATAGAATTTACATCGCCTCCTGATGAATTTTATCGCTTATTAACGTGTACTAATACCTAAAGTTGCATTACAAAAGTATTTCGAAGTGCTTTGTGAAAGTTTATCGTCAACTTTTTTAATTTTAAAAAATGACGTTACGTTATGAAACGCTATTTTTTTCCGTTTATCACACAGTCTTCATAGATCGATATCTAGGCTATATATGGACCGATTTAATCAAAAAAAAAGTGTGATTTTTTTTTTTGTGATTATGGGACATCTAGGAGTGCCAACAAAGAAGATGGTCAAAGGTAATGAATGTTTTATATTTTATTGTGCGGTTTGTGTAGCGCCGACTATGCTAATTATTTTGTTTACATCCCCTGCGGGTCTTTTGGGGTGTTACATGCTATCAGATATTAGCTTCTCATGCTTTCGCCGAAAAGCATTTAAAAAATCTGACTTGTTGCCTGGATTCACAACGAGTTTAGCTTTAATTCAATACCCTGCATGTGTATTTTAATGAACGTTTGCGTTTTAACTAATACTATTAGTGTTTAGCGTAGTGCATTTGCATTTCCAGAGCTCTAGATGGGACGCCTGCATGCCAGGTAGGAGCAAGAGGTTTTAACGAACAACTGGTCCTCCAGAAGGAGCTGGAGAACCTGCCGGACATGGAGCACGTGTTCTTGGGGGCAGTGGGAGAAGACGAGGATGTCATCAATGTAGACGATGACGAACCGGTTCAGCATATCGCGGAGAACGTCATTCACCGGAGCTTGGAACACGGCAGGGGCGTAGGTGAGGCCAAAGAGCATGACCAGATATTCATAGTGGCCGTGTTGAAGGTGGTCTTCCACTCGTCTCCCTCTCGTATCCGCAACAGGTGGTAGGCATTACTTAGATCCAGCTTGGAGTACACAGTGGCCCCCTGGAGCGGCTCGAAGGCTGTGGAAATGAGTGGAGTGGATGACTGTTCTTTACAGTGATGCAGGATCTTGTCCATCTTCTCCACGAAGAAGAACCCTGCGCCAGTGGAAGAGGAAGAGGGACAGATAAATCCAGTATCTAGTGAGTCCCCAATGTAGTCCTCCTTAGCCTTGGTTTCCGGTCCCGACGGCGAGTACAGACTCCCCCTGGCGAAGCGTGGTGCTAGGGAAAAGGTCAATCTCGCAGTCATAGGGGCGGTGTGGTGTAAGGGAAGTTGCCCAGGACTTGCTGTGACACCACCCGGAGATCCTGGTATTCAGCAGGAATGGTGGAGAGATCCGGAACCACCTCCAAGGACCCAGGAAGACATCCCGGGGCAGGTTATGCCGACTTCAGACAATGGGTGTGACAGAACGAATTCAAGCCCATGATGGCACCCGTAGACCAGTTGATGAGTGGATTGTGTCGCTGGAGCCAGGAGAATCCCAAAAACACGAGGATCTGGGGGGACTTGATGAGCAGAAACTGAACGGTCTTGCTGTGATTCCCTGGCACACGTATGTTGATAGGAGAGTTATTATAGCTGACCTGACCAATAGAGCGCCCATCCAATGCTCTAACATCCATAGGAATGGAGAGAGGCTGAGTGGGGATATTCAGCTCAGAAGTCAGTGTGCCATCCAAAACGCTCTCATCGGCCCCAGAGTCAAGGAGGACCCAAAGAGATTTGGACTGGTTTCCCCACAGCAGAATGACATATAAAGGGTTGTGAGTAAGGAAAGGAGAAAAGTCCCCCTAAAAGCCCACCAGAGTACTCGCTCCTACCGGTGAGCCTGCACTTTTACCGAGCACGAGGACACAAAATGACCCGCAATACAGACAGCTCCTTGTGCTGACACTGTGTTGCCATTCCGCTGGCAACAGCCCAGCCCTGACTAGCTGCATGGGCTTGGGAAACAGTGCCTTGGCCCTCCTCGGTGACTCTTGAGAAATGTAGGGAAATCTCGGGTGCACTCGGCCACGGGACCGTCGGGAACTTCTGGGAGGACTCGGAGGCAAGGTGGAGTCCCTGGACAAGCGAGTGAAATCGAATTTCCTCTCGATCTGTCGTACCCGCAATCGCCCATCGATGTGGATGGTCAAAGCGATGAGGGGGTCAAACTCTGTGGGTAACTCCCGAGCCGCAAGCTCCTCCTTAACCTCCTCCGAGTTGCTGTGCAGGAACATGTCGAACAGTGGTTCCGGGTTCCACGCACTCTCAGCTGCCAACGTACGGAATTCCACTGCATAGTCGGCCACAGTGCGGGCATCCTGTCGGAGCTGGATTAGCTTCCGGGCAGCTTCTCTCCAGGAGAAAGGGGCATCAAGGACCTTCCTCACCTCTCCCACGAACCCCTCCAGGCTCTCGCATATGGCTGCTGTTCCCATACAGCGGTAGCCCAGGTGAGAGCCCTTCCAGACATCAACGTGATGAGGTAGGCTATTTTGGAGCAATCCGAGGGGAAGGAGGAGGGCTGAAGCTCGAAAATGAGGGCACACTGAGCTAGAAACACCTGACAGGTGCTCGGCTCTCCATTAAAGCGTTGCACAGGAGGTAAACGGGGGAGGTGGAGTGGCCGGTGGGGCGGCATTGCTAACCGCCGAATTGCTGAGGCGCGGTGGGGTTACCAGCAGCATGTCCAACGCCCGGTCATGGCGCTCAGCCAACGTTTGGGCCCCTCCATCAGCCCATGAAGCAATTCCTCATGCCTACCAATGGAGGCTCCTTGGGAGGAGATGGCGTTGCGCAGCTGGCCCGCTGGGTCTGCTGGGTCAGTCATGGCCTGTTTGTACAATCAGGTGTGAAGGTACGACCCAGATGCAGACCACGTAGAATAAACAATAGTTTAATATTCCAACAGGGGCAGGCAATAGACAGGTCAAGGCAGGCAGGGGTCAGTAAACCAGAGGTGTTAAACCAGAGGTATAAATACACAGGGGATAATGGGGAAGATGGGCGACACCTGGACGGTGGTGGAGACAATCACAAAGACAGGTGAAACAGATCAGGGTGTGACACCATAGAAACAAGACCAAATCAATATCCAACAAAGGTAATCCAATAGAGCCAGCAGGAGCCGCAATAAGATGAACAGTAAATTGTAACCGTGAATGTGTAAATGGCATACCATCACCCAAGCCACTAGAGGAAGGAGTACAAAACAGAGTCAACCAAGGACGACCACACTCGCATGATGAGGGCCCTTGCCTGAGATTTGAAGACTTGCATTAGCTCCCTAAGCTAATGCATAGGCTTTAGCTCAGCAGGCTAGCAGGATAGTAGTATTATGGCACACAAGAGACCAGGGTTCAAATTCTAGGTCAATCACACATTTTGCTGAAGTGCTAATAAAAACAGATGTCAGCTCTATAAAACAAAAATGTCAAAAGAGTGTTCAGTAAAGATCAACTGAATTGAGAATATTCATTCCCGTTGCGCTTTATAATCAAATACAAAAATGTTTTTCAACATCTTGTCTCCAGGCTGGAATCTTTGTCTCAGAACATCTGATGCCAAACTTTATTCCTCTCTTTTTTGTGTGAACTCTACCATGTGGAAATAGGCAAATTTAGCAAATAATGAGCCTCCCCCTATGCATGGTGCAACTCTTCAAAATAGTCCATAAATGCTGAGCCCTACAAGGCATTTGCATATCCACAGTGTGTTTCCCCTATGCTTGGTTGGTTCTTCTATCATTTTGGGGATAGAAAAGTCACCATAAGGATAGTAAAAAACAGGAAAATTCTCCCTCATGGGGACATTTCCAGCATGCCCATGAGGACAACGGCTATTCTAAGCTCAGAGGTTTGGTTTAGGGTTAGGGTTGCAATTAGGATTAGGGTCAGAATTTGGGTTAGGGCAAGGGGTTAGTGGTTAGGTTTAGATTTAGGGTTAAGGTTAGGAATTAGGTTTAGGTTGGGTTACGGGTTAGGGTAAGGGATTAGGGAACATATTCATTGTAGTTCCACACGAAGATAGAAGAACATCACGTGTGTGTGTGTGTGTGTGTGTGTGTGTGTGTGTGTGTGTGTGTGTGTGTGTGTGTGTGTGTGTGTGTGTGTGTGTGTGTGGTGTGTGTGTGTGTGTGGGATGCAGGAGAAACTCGCTGCTCTGAACTAAGCTGACCACTCTGTCTCCCATTCCATGTACCAAAATGCTGCCGTTGGTGAGGACATTCTCACCTTCACTGTTAAGGCGAGGTTGAAAGTTCTACCAACAAAATATTATCTGCCACTCTGGTACCCTGCAAATCATGACCAAATCAGTATTCTACATGAGTCAAATATAGTGGAGTCTATTGTCCATGTTGTTAATGCACACAAGCATAAACATTCTTGTGTAAGGGGAAGCTGGTTTGATGTTGATGCCTTTGCCGAGAAGCTACTTAAGTACCAGCCCATCGGGGAGATGCTTGGACAGCCTTCGGGTGTAGGTGCAAGATGGTGGTGCTGATATTTGTCAGTCTCGGCCACTTACACAGGATTGCAGTGCATGGCCTCCAGATTGCTGGCCTGACAAAAACAAGAGCAAAGCAGTTGGCTAGGTACTGCTCTGTTTTCGCTGTCATGTAAAAATCTTCCCAGCGTGAAATAGTTCCAATCGTTCTGATTGTGACATCATGTTGTAACTTTCCCAGTCAATAATTGCACACGCAGCTGAGCTCCTTTAGATGTTTCTCTCACACCCCCTCGCCCTTGATTTAGCTAGCTAGCTAACTAAGTAACAAATATATGCAGTGTCAATTGAAAAAGTAGCGCCCAAGTCTTTGCAAACGCAAAAAATCTCTCCTCATGTCAATCCTCAGCACTTTGACGCGAGAGTCCGGGTATTTATATGCAGACCTCACGCCTCAACAAGCTTCTGATTGGTCCCTGGCCACCATTGATTTGCAGACATGTGAAGCAAATTTTTATGCTGGGAGAGATATTACAGAATGAAGTCACAATCAGAACACAATAAGAATGATCAGAACTATTGAGAACTATTTCAAGCTGGGAAGATTTTTAAATGACAGTGGGCAGAAGGAGGTGCTTTCTGTACCCTTGAGTGTCATCCATACAGGGACCTTTGAAATGTTTGGATACTTTTTTAATGTAAACTTGATAGGTGAATTCAAATAGAGTATATAAAGTGTGTGTGTGTGTGTGTGTGTGTGTGTGTGTGTGTGTGTGTGTGTGTGTGTGTGTGTGTGTGTGTGTGTGTGTGTGTGTGTGAGCGTGTGTGAGCGTGTGCACACTTGTGTGCGTGACTTGAGGAGATTGCGCTTCAAAGAAATGCTTACCATCAAATTAAGCAGTAGAGTACAATTAACCATAATGCAAATCCTACAGCTCCCATCCACTAGTGTGTTTTACCTTACCCTTGTCTAGGAGCCAAAGCATACTTGCTGATTGGAAACAACGGATGCAAGGGTGGTGTACAAAGTATTGTGGTGTACAATGTTTCTCTGGGATCTATAGACCAGCACTGTATTTTCTCTGCACAATTGCTAATGTGCAGATCAGACCAGTAAGATTTTTGCCTACAGCAAAAAGACTTACGTTACATGGACTTGGTTCATTAGTTATTTATTACACTAATCACTTTTGGCAACTGTGGCAAATTAGCTAGACAGAGAAAACTTGCCTTACCCACTGGGCACAGACGTCAGTTCAACGTCTGGTTTTGATTTACATTTGGTTGTGCTGACAATTAACGTGAACTCAATGTGAAATCCACCAAAAATGTCACCCTGCCCCAGTTACTCTGCAGTTTATTAATTCATTTAATTTAATCTCCTCAACAATGGTACTCTATCATTTCAGTAAAGGTGATTATTTAAATGAACTCCATATTCTAACCTTGGATTATATAGAAGCTCATCAAAAGTATTTTAAAGAGTTATTTCTGTCTGAATCAGACTGTTCCATCTGCCTAATACATGGATCCTTATTCCTGTGTTGATGATTAGCCAGGACCTGCTGAGAGAACAGATTATTATCCCTTTCTATGCTCAGAGTTTACAGTGTGCTACCACTTCTCTACTCTCTGATCTTACAGTGTATACTACTGCTCTCCAGAGCATAGGTCGGTCATTACACTACTGTCATCTATAGTGATACTGTATGTGCACAGCCTATACAGTGCAGGATGAGATGGGGAAAAATACATTATTTTACTACTCTGCACATTTTGATTCCAGTAAAGAGGCCAGTCTTCACTTCTAAGGATGAAATATTGAGGAATTGTTCCCAACCTTGGACAAAGAGCTGAGCGGTCTGGGTCGGCTTTTCCTGGACGCCACAGCTGACGTCACCAGAGTCGTTCCTCCAGACGTCCCAGATGATGAACTCCCAGCAGTATATGTCGGCGCTGGAGTAGTTTTTAACGGAGAAACGACTGTTGTGCTCAGACACACCAGTGCCACTGTTGATGGTGAGGACCAAAACAGTTTTAAGCATCCATGACATGGAGTACCAGGCCTCAGACAGGCTGATGTTAAACCGAGCCTCTGAGCCCCGTAGCACAGTCACATTCAGGGGCTCCAGCTGAGGGACTCCTGAGACTCCTGGAGAGGAGAGGAGAGGAGAGGAGAGGAGAGGAGAGGAGAGGAGAGGAGAGGAGAGGAGAGGAGAGGAGAGGAGAGGAGAGGAGAGGAGAGGAGAGGAGAGGAGAGGAGAGGAGAGGAGAGGAGAAGAGAGGAGAAGAGAGGAGAAGAGAGGAGAGGAGAAGAGAAGAGAAGAGAGGAGAGCATCATGGTGTGGTTAGAGTTGGGGGTGAGAGGAGATAATGATTATCTATTTGTCATTTGTTGTATTTGAGATCATTAAGTTTGCTGACGACACAACAGTTGTAGGCCTGATCACCGACAACAATGAGACGGCCTATAAGGAGGAAGTCAGAGAACTGTCCGTGTGGTGCCAGGACAACAACCTCTCCCTCAATGTGAGCAAGACAAAGGAGCTGATCGTGGACTACAGGAAAAGGCCGGCCGAACAGGCCCCCATTAACATCAACAGGGCTGTAGTGGAGCGGGTCGAAAGTTTCAAGTTTCTTGGTTCCCACATCACCAACTAACTATCACGGTCCAAACATACTAAGACGGTCGTGGGGAGGGCACGACAAAACCTTTTCACCCCCAGGAGATTGAAAAGATTTGGCATTGGTCCCCAGATCCTCAAAAGGTTCTACAGCTGCACCATCCTGACAGGTTGCATCACCGCCTGGTATGGCAACTGCTCGGCATCGGACCGTAAGGCACTACAGAGGGTAGTGAGAATGGCCCAATACATCACTGGGGCCAAGCTTCCTGCCAATAGGCGGTGTCAGAGGAAAGCTTATAAAATTGTCAGAGACTCCAGTCACCCAAGTGTTTATAGACTGTTTTCTCTGCTACTGCACGGCAAGCGGTACCGGAGCGCCAAGTCTAGCACCAAAAGCTACTGCTACTTTGCTGCTACTTCCTGGTCCAAGAGGGTGGAGTGGAGCCGAACCGAACCGATGGTGCTCCAATGCCCAGATGACTGATGCAACGCATGCTATTTCCCAGAAATGGGATGATTGACTTTCCTAACCCTTGTGAATGATTTGAGTGACTTGAGTGAGTGATTTGCCTTGGGGCCTTAGTACCTGTATTCTTGTCTTTGCTGCAAGTGCCACACCTTTAGAACAGTAAACCTCGAGAACCCTCTTGACTCATTATTCTGCCGATAGAACAAGTTCCTAAAACAGTCTAAGGTGTTTGGAATGTTGGGCCTGTTTACACTCTGAGTTGCTCATTCATTCCATAATAATAGATGCATTTTACAAAGTTCTTTTCATACAGACTACGTCACTTTAAAAAAAAATGCATCTAAGGAGCCCCATGGAGCTCCAATGAGACATGGATAGGCTTTCAGCAAAGTGACTTTCACTTTTACTTGAGTCATTTTCTATTAAGGTATCTTTACTTTTACTCAAGTATGACTATTGGGTACTTTTTCCACAACTGCTTGTAATGACAGAGTTGTGGGTTTGATTCCAACGAGGGACCAGTGTGAATGAAAATGTATGCACTCACTACTGTAAGTCACTCTCGATAAGAGCATCTGCTAAATGACAAAAAATTGATGAGGCTACTTGTGGCTACTTTGAAGAATCTAAAATGTAAAATATATTTTGATTTATTGCACACTTTTTTGGTTACTACATGATTCCATATGTGTTATTTCATAGTTTTGATGTCTTCACTATTATTCTACAATGTACAAAATAGTAAAATAAAGAAACACCATTGAATTTGTGGGTGCGTCCAAACTAGAAATGTCCTCTCACTGTCAGCTGTGTTTATGTTCAGCACAATTAACATGTGTAAATATTTGTATGAACATAACAAGATTCAACAACTGAGACATAAACTGAACAAGTTCCACAGACATGTGACTAACAGAAATTGAATAATGTGTCCCTGAACATAGGGGGGGTCAAAATCAAAAGTAACAGTCGGTATCTGGTGTGGCCACCAGCTGCATAAAGTACTACAGAGCATCTCCTCCTCATGGACTGCACCAGATTTGCCAGTTCTTGCTGTGAGATGTTACCCCACTCTTTCACCAAGGCACCTGCAAGTTCCCGGACATTTCTGGGGGTAATGGCTCTACTCCTCACCCTCCGATCCAACAGGTCCCAGACGTGCTCAATGGGATTGAGATCAGGGCTCTTCGCTGGCCATGGCATAACACTTCCTGCTGATTGCAGGAAATCATGCACAGAACGAGCAGTATGGCGGGTGGCATTTTCAAGCTGGAGGGTCATGTCAGGATGAGCCTGCAGAACGGGTACCACATGAGGGAGGAGAATGTCTTCTTTGTAACGCACAGCGTTGAGATTGCCTGCAATGACAACAAGATCAGTCTGATGATGCTGTGACACACCGACCCAGACCATGACCAACCCTAAAAGTGAATCCGACCATCACCCCTGGTGAAACAAAACCGCAACTCGTCAGTGAAGAGCACTTTTTGTTTTGCCAGTCCTGTCTGGTCCAGACGGTGGGTTTGTGCCCATAGGCGATGTGGTTGCCGGTGATGTCTGGTGAGGACCTGCCTTACAACAGGCCTACAAGCCCTCAGTCCAGCCTCTCTCAGCCAATTGCGGACAGTCTGAGCACTGATGGAGGGATTGTGCATTCCTGGTGTAACTTGGGCAGGTGTTGTTGCCATCCTGTACATGTCCCTCAGGTGTGATGTTCGGATGTACCAATCCTGTGCAGGTGTTGTTACACGTGATCTGCCACTGCGAGGATGATCAGCTGTCCGTCCTGTCTCCCTGTAGCGCTGTCTTAGGCATCTCACAGTACAGACATTGCAATTTATTGCCCTGGCCACATATGCAGTCCTCATGCCTCCTTGCAGCATGCCTAAGGCACATTCACGCAGATGAGCAGGGACCCTGGGCATTGTTCTTTGGTGTTTTTCAGAGTCAGTAGAAAGGCCTCTTTAGTATCCTACATTTTTATAACTGTGACCTTAATTGCCTGCCGTCTGTAAACTGTTAGTGTCTTAATGACCATTCCACAGGTGCATGTTCATTAATTATTCATGGTTCATTGAACAAGCATAAGAAACAATGGTTAAACCCTTTACAATGAAGATCTGTGAAGTTATTTGGATTTTTACGAATTATCTTTGAAAGACAGGGTCCTGAAAAAGGGACGTTTCTTTTTTTGCTGAGTTTATATTTAAATATTTCCAATTTCATAAAATGTTGTTACATGTAGTCTTTTGGTTCAACCATAATGCATAATAAACATGATCAACAGAGGGAACATATTGGGTGTACTCTGATAAGGTGGAGAAAGAATACATGAATTTACAAGACCTGTTCACAGAAAATATAATTGGTCATAAGATGGGCCTGAGATCAAAGTCAATATTCAGACCACTAGGGGTAAATGTGTTTAAAATAGGACATCCAGTAGGCCTCCCTCTAGTAGTTGGATCTCCATGTTACCTCCTCTCCTTGGTAGAGCAACATGCTCAATGCCTGTGTATTTGAGGGAGGAGATGGGATGGTTAGCTTCAACAAAGTAAGCTGCTATTGGATTGTTCGTGTTCTTACACCTGATAGAGCTGCGGTGTTCAGCTATGCATTATTTTAATTGTCTTTTTGTTTGTCCTACCTGGATTTCCCACATGTACAGGTGATGAGATAGATTACTCCCGTTGTCTTGCATGAGATGATACCCCTAACAGGAATTTTTCAACCTCTATGTGGGAGTCTGAAGAAGGATGTTGTTCTAGTGCTGTTGCGCTGTGCACATGAGCCACATTTGTAGTTCCCATTTGGAATGGGTGTCAAGAGTGTCTGAGTGAGCTCAAGGGGCAGGTCAGATCTCACCAAGTTATCTACATTATTGTGACCATGCTTATAGACCACCAGTGGAGGCTCCTTGAAGAGGTGTGCAATTTTTTTTGTCTGATTGCAAAATATGCCAGTGCTTTTTCAGGATTGCTTTCATTTTCTCAGAACACTTGGTGTACTTAGTGCAAAACACCATTGTTTTTTGTCTTTGATTTAGTTGTTAGCAATTCCTCTCTTGGTTTTTGAGATATTTTCATCATTGCAGCATTAAGAGTTTGGTCCTTGTAGCCTCTCATTTTGAATGTATCTGTCATTGTCTTAGCATTGCTGTCAAAATCTGACTGGTGGCCACAGATTCGTTTAACTCTGCATAACTGGCTATATGGTAGACCATTCTTGAGGGGAAGGGGATGCATACTATCCGCACATACTGTAGCAGGGTACCCCAGTCTGCAGCAGTCCAATCCCTGTACCTTTTGCAGAATATCAGTCTGTCCCTTATGTTTTCCTGGAGAGAAGTGGCTTCTTTGCTGCCCTTCTTGACACCAGGCCATCCTCCAAAAATCTTAGCTTCACTGTGCGTGCAGATGCATTCACACCTGCCTGCAGCCATTCCTGAGCAAGCTCTGTACTGGTGGTGCCCCGACTCCACAGCTGAATCAACCTTAGGAGACGGCCCTGGTGCTTGCTGGACTTTCTTGGGCGCCCTGAAGCCTTCTTCACAACAATTGAACCGCTCTCCTTGAAGTTCTTGATGATCCGATAAATGGTTGATTTAGGTGCAATCTTACTGGCAGAAATATCCTTGCCTGTGAAGCCCTTTTTGTGCAAAGCAATGATGGCGACACATGATGTCAGCTGGTCCTTTTGTGGCAGGGCTGAAATGCAGTGGAAATGTTTTGGGGGGATTCAGTTCATTTGCATGACAAAGAGGGACTTTGCAATTGATTGCAATTCATCTGATAACTCTTCATAACATTCTGGAGTATTTGCAAATTGCCATCATACAAACTGAGGCAGCAGACTGTGAAAATTCATGTTTGTGTCATTCTCAAAACTTTTGGCCACGACTGTACATAACCTGGTTCAAGAATTTATGACATTACCCTGAAGAAGGCACAGTGATGCCGAAACGTTGGTGGGGTTTTTTAAATACTGGGAGGTTATACATATGGAGTGTGCGACTCTCTTTGTTATTATAGTAAAGTACTTAAGTAGAAATACTTTAAAGTACTACTTAAGTGTTTTTTGATGTATCTTTACTTCACTTGACTATTTATATTTTTGACTACTTTTACTTCACTACATTTACTTAAGAAAATAATACACCTTTTACTCCATACATTTTCCCTGACACTCAAAAGTATTCATCACATTTTGAATGCTTAGCAGTACAGGAAAATGGTCTAATTTACGCACTTACCAACAGAAAATCATTGATCATCCATACTGCCTCTGATCTGACGGACTCATTAAACCCACATGCTTCGTTTGTAAATTATGTCTAAATGTTGGTGTGCCCCTGGCTATCCGTAAAAATGAAAAAAATAAAACTGGTGCCGTCTGATTTGCATAAAATAAGTCGTTTTGATACTTAAATATTTTATTAATTACATTTACTTTTGTTACTTAAGTATATTTAAAACCAAATCATTTTAGACTTTTACTCAAGTAGTTTTTACTGGGTGACACACTTTTACTATCTAATTTTATTTTTCTATTAAGGTACAGTGCCTTCGGAAAGTATTCAGACCCCTTTACTTTTTCCACATTTTGTTACATTACAGCCTTTTTCTAAAATGTATTAAATTGTTTTTTTCCCTCATCAATCTACACACAATACCCCATAATGACAAAAAAATGTAAATATCACATTTACATACTGTAAGTATTCAGACCCTTTACTCAGTACTTTGTTGAAGCACCTTTGGCAGTGAATACAGCCTCGAGTCTTCTTGAGTATGACGCTACAAGCTCGTCACACATGTACTTGGGGAGTTTCTCCCATTCTTCTATGTAGATATTCTTCAAGCTCTGTCAGGTTGGAAGGGGAGCGTAGCTGCAAAGCTATTTTCAGGTCTCTCCAGACATGTTCGATTGGGTACAAGTCCGGGCTCTGGCTGGGCACTCAAGGACATTCAGAGACTTGTCCTGAAGCCACTCATGCGTAGTCTTGGCTGTGTACTTAGGGTTGTGAACTTTCGCACCAGGCTGAGGTCCAGAGCGCTCTGGAGCAGGTTTTCATCAAGGATCTCTCTCTGTACTTTGATCTGTTCATCTTTCCCTCGATCCTGAGTAGTCTCCCAGTCCCTGCCGCTAAAAAATATCCCAACAACATGATGCTGCCACCACCATGCTTCACCGTAGGAATGGTGCCAGGTTTCCTCCAGAAGTGACACTTGGCATTCAGGTCAAATAGTCTTGGTTTCATCAGACCAGAGAATCTTGTTTCTCGTGGTCGGAGACCTTAAGGTGCCCCATGCAACATTTTGAACTGATACAGTATCGCCTGTCTCCATGCTTGACAAAATTAATCAGCTTACAGCGAATGTATCAATGAAATTCAGGTAATGAGTGGAATATATTTGCATATATAACCAAAGCATTTCAGCAGTGAATTGTACACTGCACTCCAAATGGTAGCATACAAGAGTGAAGCACACTGGCTGATGGAGAATGATGTACAGTATTTACAACCACATCCATATATGATTTGGTTTTACCTTCTAACATAAATTGATGTCAAATTGATACATTTATGAGGTACAAATATATAAATGTACTCAGTCAATCAAACATGTGCTTCGAGTTTTGAAACATGAGCCATTTTGATGATCTGTTTAGATTTCTGTGCTTAGAGTTGTGAAAATGTACCACATACTTGGGGAAATTGCACCAAAGTGATTGGAGAATAAAAACTGCACTATCCTGATGAGACCTGACTCATAAAGTTTCCTGAAGAAGGAAGCAATATTATAGCCTGGTGTAGTCAACGTAAAGCCATATCCATTAGGCATGTTAAATCAGAGACCTGTATTTCTCTGCATGGCTGTGATAAACACGAGAAGGCCTCCATGCGAAATGAACAGCTTTAATCACTCCCAAACGAGACCAGTCTAACTAGGGCAAGATGAAGCCAGGGATAAATTATATGCTGAGCTGGGTTCTAATGCTCGTTCAGTGAAATAGAGTTTGATGTTTATTCACTATTATCTATTCTCATGAACAGGGAAATGTTTGGGTAATCCCAATTGCGACGTCAACTATGGATTTTGTCCCCATCCTATCATATTCAGTAGATTTGTTTCAATTGTGAGTATATGCGATAGCGCAATGTAGTGTGTCAAATGTGTATATGTGTGCATAAAATATTGAGGTCTGCTCACCTGTTGCATAGAGTAAAAGCAACGTGAAGAAAACACTGGCCATGTTGCCCAGGTAACAGTCATGCTAATATTCCCTGCCTGTAATATAAAAACAAAAAAGACGATGGCATGGAAACAACACAGCGGGCAGCAAAATAGTGTACACATTCAAACAGACCTGAGCTCTGAACGCTACATTTTTCACCAAGGAATGTTGTTCGAGGAACTCCCCTGTTCACAAAACCACATACATTCTCTGATTGATCGCTGATCAAAGACTCACTACAGCCCAACCACAGAAACATTATATCTTAATAACTTATCTTCTCGCACAAACATTAATCAAACAAAATATATTATTGAAACAAAATATATTTCAATAATTGCGGTCTCATAGATCCGTCCATTCAGAGTACCGACAGAATCATACTTCCTCCCTAAGTCTTTCCCTCAACAACAACAAACAAGATCATTCTGAAATTACATTTTTCTTTAGGAAATATTCCTACTGAGATCCAATGTACATCGACATACATCATTCTAATAACTTACTTGTTGAAGACTCTTAGAGCGATGACTAAAATGGATCCAAGGTTAATTTCCTGTTGAATCAGACCTAGTAAATAGAGGGACTCCACCTTCAGGTGAAACCAAATGTAGCTTCACTCCCCCATATACATCTACCTCTACAGAGAGCAAGGTCCACCCATGTAACAGTTCCCTTATCAGTCACACTTGCATGAGTGAGTGCTTAAGCGTTTGTTTGAGTGTGTGTCACAGTTTCACCTTCTTGCATAGTGATTATTGGCATAGTTAAGCTTGCTGGTAGAGCAGAAGGTTACCAGAGAGTCAACTGAGGTAGGTTGTCTACCCAACAGATTACCTTAGGGGGCTTTGATCCCTACATGACACATCTGGGATGTCGTCTGGGGTGAATAATACCACAGAGCGGTGGTGTTGTGACACAAACACACAACAGCCTTTAAGCAGACACACCCATGTGTTGCATTCGCTGCCATGTTTTAGTGTAAGTACAGCAATTTCAATCTGAGGTTTTTCAACATGGGGCCACATACTTCTGACCCAGATACAGTGCCTTTGGAAAGTATTCAGACCCCTTGACTTTTTCCACATTTAGTTACCTTACATCCTTATTCTAAAATTGATTAAATAAATAAAAATCCTCAGCAATCTACACAAAAATACTGCATAATGACAAAGCAAAAAAAAAGGTTGTTAGCTATTTCTGCAAAACACATTAAAAAAAAATTGAGCTCAGGTATATCCTGTTTCCATTGATCATCCTTGAGATGTTTCTACAACTTGATTAGAGTCCACCTGTGGTAAATACAATTGATTTGACATGAGTTGGAAAGGCACATGCCTGTCTATATAAGGTCCCACAGTTGACAGTGTATGCCAGAGCAAAAACCAAGCCATGAGGTCGGAGGAATTCTCTGTAGAGCTCGAAGACAGGATTGTGTCAAGGCACAGATCTGGGGAAGGGTACCAAAACATTTCTGCAGCATTGAAGGTGCCCATGAAGTGGTCTCCATTATTCTTAAATGGAAGAAGTTTTGAACCACCAAGACTCTTCCTAGACCTGGCCGCCTGGCCAAATTGAGCAATCGGGGGAGAAGGGCCTTGGTCAGGGAGGTGACCAAGAAGCCGAGGGTCACACTGAGAGAGCTCTAGGGAACCTTTGAGAAGGACAACCATCTCTGCAGAACTCAAACAATCAGGCCCTTATGGTAGAGTTGCCAAGCGTCACATCTGGAGGAAACCTGGCACCATCCCCACGGTGAAGCGTGGTGGCAGCATCATACTGTGGGGATGTTTTTTCAGTGACAGGGACTGGGAAACTACTGAACAATGGTTAGAATACAAAAACAACATATCTGATAATTACATATTATACAACGGGTGGTTCTAATCCTGAATGCTGATTGGTTAAAACTGCATTCCAGCCGGTGTCTATTCCTCAAGTTACCACTGGCTAAATCTATGACCTTAAAATGCCCATTTACTCTGTTCCACCTGACTGCGCAATCCACTGTCTCATCAGCCCAGCCAGGCAATGTATAAACTTGATCTCCACTATAAAAAACATCTGGACATTATCTCACATTTCTTTTAGATTAACATTTTGTTTTCAACTGCGGAGATTTGGATATACCATGCTGTCTGTCTCTCCGACATTTGCAACATTGTTTACATTTTCAAATTCGATCACCAGCTGTCCCATAGTAATGAACATGTCGGGAGTCGGAACGAGACAGTCAGGCAGAGTTTCTCAGCCAGTGAAATCATGAATCAGCTGGCATAATTTTTATGGATATATACAAAGAAATGTAAATTGAAAAGGTCAAACAAATTTGCAGTCTTTCCAACTTCAGTTTGAAGTGATTGTGTTAGCTGTGTTGTTGACTAGATCTTCTGAACAACAGTGTCCTGACGAGAGAGCACATTTTCTATCTCAGGAGAAATTGCGCCTCATTAGCTCATTGCTATGGATGTATCCAAATAAATGTCACTAGAAAACAGCTTAAACAAATGCAAATGCAGCTACTGTTGTTATTCTTCTGCACTGTTTTACTGTGACTGTAAGTTAGCCGTAGTTGGCTAGCTAGCAAGCAAGGGATAAGTATGGCAAGCCAGTATGGCAATGGAACGTTTCGAACGAATGACTGGGTCATCTCCATAGACACAGAACAAGAAGACTGAACGACTGGGTTGCGCCTGTGGCAACCGACCCGATAGAACGAATGACCAGCCGGCTTGGGTAGCAATCATTGTGGAAGGTTGAAATAGTATGAATAAAGTAATTTTAAAAAATTAAAAAAATTAAAATATGTCAGTCATTATTTGAATATGTTGGTAACCCATTGTGTAAAAGTGATAATGCCCTCGAAGCCGGTGTTTGGAGAAGATATTGACACAGTTTGCCGGCCCTCGACTAGGTCTCGGGCCTAACAACACTTTTCGGGCATTATCACTTAACCATATGTGGTCAAGTATTTTGGCACAGACAAACAATAATATCAGCAAATACAGTAGAACCAATCAATTATATATTTAACCTACAGCAAACAACATGTATTGTAAAACAACAAGTGAAAAGGCCACGTAGGTCAATATCACACTGGACAGGTGGTTCCGCAGTGCAGGTGTCATCATCACCAGAGTCCAACTGAAGAGTTCACACTCTTACTAGGGTGGCATGTGGTGCACTGACGCACATTTGATGAGTGTGATGGGTGGGATCTGGTCATGTTCAAAGACAAGGTCAAGTGGAGACTGTTTTATGGCTCAGGAGCTGTGTCCATTACTATGGGGTCATTACACAGCAAAGTAGCACACTATTTATTCATTGATAAATTACCCAATCATGTCTGTCAATGTCCTGGCTGTTACAAATGGAAAGGTTCACACACATAGAGAATTCGTTTTTTGAAGCCCTAATTGCTGTTCACAATTATAATATGTCTGGGGAAGCTAACCATAACCTAATAATTATGATAGATCACACAGTATTTCCATCTAAATGAAAGGAAACACCCATGTTGAAGAGTCAAGTTTCAGTCAGAAATCTCTGAGATTCATTTCTCTCCCTCTACCACTAAAATGATCTGTAATATGCTAAATTGGAAAACACTATTTGCTCACGTCTCTCAATTTTTTTTAGGAGTATCCTTATGTATTTTTGGTAATAAATGTGTTTATGTAGTATCTTCATTTAATTATGAAAAGAGACAGAATAGCTTCTCCATTTAAAATGATAGCAAACTACAACCCTGCAAAGGGTAAATAAATGGACAACATATCCTTGCCTTCTTGTACAATGAAGTATAGAGACCATATCTGAACATACTAGGGCGACATCTGGTGGATCCTACCTCCCCTGTGGGTAGGAGAAACAAGAACCCCATCTGTCTGTCATTGTTCATCTGTGGCTCCAAGCTTTGGCAGGAAAGTGTACTACAACAGAGTTTACATATAGAAACATAGCTCCCATCAAAATGGGACAAAATTATAGATTCTCTGCAGATGTAGAATACTTCAATTTCATAAATTGAGTATTAATAACCACATGATGGTGCTAAAACTAGTCACATATTTTTGTCTAGTCACATATTTTAGCTGAGCTTGCAGCATGTAATACAACATACATGTGATTAATCTGTTTAAAATTAGATAATTGTTCCACATAAAGCTTAGTTTCTTTGGTAATGAAATACCCGTACATTGTTATCAAGTATATGTTTTTGCTGAATAGGCCTCTACAGCACATTGAAACTGACAGTGCATCGCACTATGATGATGTCAATGGCCCAGTACCATTAAAATAAATAAAACAGGAATTGCATGAAGGTGGCAGCCAAAATGGAGTCCAGACAGGCTTTTATATCTGTGACGTGACGTAAAGGACAGGGTGACATATAGAGACCTTGGAATGTCTCCAGACACAGCTGATATTGTATAGGGAGAAAGGAAAGCAGACAAGCATGAAAACAGAAAATAGGTAGTGGCGTGAGGGAGGGGCGGTAGGTCATGCCCTGGAAGTCTGCTGAATCTGGCTGTATATTGGTTCTGAGGGATCATTACAGCCTTCTTCTCCATTAAAGGTCCTCCTGCTCCGATGTTATCTAGATCATAAGTTGTAACCCTTCAACATTTATCCATTGTCTCCGATGGCTTGACTTCTCCTTAAATATCGTCCTACCATTCTGCTTCTGGCCTCTTTTGCAAGTTTGTTGCAGATTGGTTAAGCTCAATTATCCTCCATTGTATTTCACCGATAACAAGCATCGAGACTGGGTTGTGACTAGGAGTTATTTTTCGTAGCAGGTCAGGATAGCCTTTTAGGTAACACTAACATTTTCCTTACCTATAGGCGGTGGCCTATAGCAGCCTTTTTCCCCATACTAATTGTCTTGTAGTGTATCTACTAAAAATGTACACTTTAAACTCCAGACAAAGGCTAGAGCAAGTTTGTAAAATATTTCATTTGAATGAAATGGCTCATTTGTGGCAAAAATGATCAGCCAGAGACAAAACAGCTGATAAACATTACAGTATACTGTATGCCTAGGTTAATACCTAGGTGTCTGGTTAGACTGTAAACGCTCCTTCCAGACTCACATTAAGCATCTCCAATCAAAAACTAAACCTAGAATCGGCTTCCTATTTCGCAAACAAAGCCTCCTTCACTCATGCTGCCAAACATATCCTCATAAAACTGACTATGTTACGGATCCTTGACTTCAGTGATGTAATTTACAAAATAGCCTCCAACGCTCTACTCAGCAAATTGGATGTAATCTATACCAGTGCCATCCGTTTTGTCACCAAAGCCCCATATACTACCCACCACTGCAACCTGTATGCTCTCGTTGACTGGCCCTCGCTTCATATTCGTCGCCAAACCCACTGGTTCCAGGTCATCTATAAGTCTTTGCTAGGTAAAGCCCCGCCTTATCTCAGCTCACTGGTCATCATAAAAACCAATTCTTTCTTTGGCCGCCTCTCCTTCCAGTTCTCTGCTGCCAATGACTGGAACGAACTACAAAAATCTCTCAAACTGGAAACACTTATCTCCCTCACTAGCTTTAAGCACCAACTGTCAGAGCAGCTCACAGATTACTGCACCTGTACATAGCCCACCTATAATTTAGCCCAAACAACTACCTCTTTCCCTACTGTATTTATTTTATTTATTTATTTTGCTCCTTTGCACCCCATTATTTTTATTTCTACTTTGCACATTTTTCCACTGCAAATCTACCATTCCAGTGTTTTACTTGCTATAATGTATTTACTTTGCCACCATGGCCTTTTTTTGCCTTTACCTCCCTTATCTCACCTCATTTGCTCACATCGTATATAGACTTGTTTATACTGTATTATTGACTGTATGTTTGTTTTACTCCATGTGTACCTCTGTGTTGTTGTATGCGTCGAACTGCTTTGCTTTATCTTGGCCAGGTCACAATTGTAAATGAGAACTTGTTCTCAACATGCCTACCTGGTTAAATAAAGGTGAAATAAATTAAATAAAAAATAAAATTCACACAGGACACCGGATAGGACAGGAGAAGTACTCCAGATATACCAAACTGACCCTAGCCCCCCGACACATAAACTACTGCAGCATAAATACTGGAGGCTGAGACAGGAGGGGTCAGGAGACACTGTGGCCCCATCCAATGACACCCCCGGACAGGGCCAAACAGGAAGGATATAACCCCACCCGCTTTGCCAAAGAACAGCCCCCACACCACTAGAGGGATATCTTCAACCACCAACTTACCATCCTGAGACAAGGCCGAGAATAGCCCACAAAGATCTCTGCCACGGCACAACCCAAGCTTACCGATCATTGCACCTGTACACAGCCCATCTGTAAAAAGCCCACCCAACTCCCTACTCCCCATACTGTTATTTATTTTGTTTGCTCCTTTGCACCCCAGTATCTCTACTTGCATATTCATCTTCTGCACATCTATCACTTCAGTGTTAGTGCTAAATTGTAATTATTTCACCACTTTGGCCTATTTATTGCCTTACCTCCCTAATCTTACTACATTTGCTTACACTGTATATAATTTATTTTTATTGTGTTACTGACTGCACGTTTGTTTACTCCATGTGTAACTCTGTGTTGTTTGTGTCGCACTGCTTTGCTTTATCTTGGCCAGGTCGCAGTTGTAGATGAGTACTTGTTCTCAACTGGCCAACCTGGTTAAATAAAGGTGAAATAAAGAAGAAAAAATATGAAATATTGCCCTAGTTGTGTCTGTTCTTTTGGCATCTCTCCCCATTGAATAGAATTTATTACCTTCTTGTTCGTCTCGGTCACCACTACGTTGATCCACACAGAGTACAAAACACACACATTCCTAACACTCAAACACACACAATGCTTTAAATGGCAAAACCACCACTTTTGAACCTCATTTTCATTATCTCCAGCACAATACCAGTGTCTCCATATGAGAAAACGGCACATTTGGTAGCCCTTTCCATTCATTGCCCGTCATCCCGTTTACGGGTTGAAAATGGCAGATTTTGACATTGATACGTGCCTAAATTGGAATGCAGTGGCTGTACAGTAACATGCTAGACAGTAGGTCCTACATGATGTCAGAGCTCAGGTTCTCCGCTTCACAGCGATGTATGGGTTTTGACTGACAGCCAATATAAACTTGAGCACCGCACGCAACAAAAACATGCCCTCATCCCTCCCGCTAATTGGGATACTTTTGCACATTTGTTGTTGGCTGAGTGAGGGAAATGAGTTCTGAAAGATGAGACATTGAGGATTGTAATATCAAATAAATAAAAACAAGTGTGCTTGCTTCAGTTCCTTAATGGCAAAGCTAGGAGAGCTCAAAACTGTACCTTATAGTTGAAGGCTCTTTCCTTGAGTCATAAAAGCACATTGAAATTATTTTGGTACTGCGCACAGTTTGGAGGTGTGTGGCCACTTGGAGACACCAGTTAGACCTTTCGCTCAAACCCTTGTAATTTCAATGAATATTCTGATCATATTATTGAATGTATCCAGAGTATTTTCAGATTTCATTATTGACAAATACTGTGAAAGGTACAGTAAATGTAAAATGCACATAAAATCAACAGTAATGTTTGGATTCAGTCTTGTGTCAGGTGAACTGTTATGCCTTTGGTCTGATCATTTCCAAATAATCTCCAAAGCCTTCTGTTCAATTGCTACCATGGTCATACATGTGTTTTTAAAGTTCTTCTGTTAGAAACATTTCAATTTGGCCCTATTCAAATAGGCCAATTTCAACGAGTGTAAGGGGTTAAAAAAAAATCTACCCACTGGGACGGCAGGTAGCCTAGTGGTTAGACCAGTGGGCCAGAAACCGAAAGGTTGCTGGATTAAATCCCTGAGCTGACAAGGTAAATAAATCTGTCGTTCTGCCCCTGAGCAAGGCAGTTAGCCCACTGTTCCCCAGGCACAGAAGACGTGGATGTCAATTGATTCAGGAAGGGTCTTGTTAAATGCGGAAGACACATTTCAGTTGAAGGCATTCAGTTGTACAACTGACTAGGTATCCCCCAATCAGACTTTATGGTAGAGTGGCCAGACGGAAGCCACTCTTCAGTAAAAAGGCACATAACAAGCCTGCCTAAAGTTTGCCAAAAGTCACCCAAAGGACTCTCAGACCATGAGAAACAATATTCTCTGGTCTAATGAAATTAAGATGGAACTTTTTGGCCTGAATGTCAAGCGGCACGTCTGACGGAAAACTGGCACCATCCCTATGGTGGTGCCAGCATCATGCTGTGGGGATTTGTTTCAGCGGCAGGGACTGGGAGACTAGTCAGGATCGAGGGAAAGATGAACGGAGCAAAGTACAGAGAGATCCTTGATTTTAAAAAAACGTATCCAGAGCACTCAGGAACTGACTGGGGCGAAGGTTCACCTTCCAACAGGACCACGACCATAAGCATACAGCCAAGACAACCCAAGAGTAGCTTCAGGACAAGTCTCTGAATGTCCTTGATTGGCCCAGCCCGAGCTCAGAATTTGCCCCGATCGAACATCTCTGGAGAGACCTGAAAATATCTGTGCAGCGACACTTCCCATCCAACCTGACAGAGCTTGAGAGGATCTGCAGAGAAGAATGAGAGAAACTCCCCAAATACAGGTGTGCCAAGCTTGTAGCGTCAGAGAGAGTCTGAATACTTACGTAAAAGTGATATTTCAGTTTATTTTATACATCTGCAAAATAAAAATAAAATGTTTTTGCTTTGTCATTATGGGATATTGTGTATAGATTGAAGAAATGTTTATTTTATTTATTTAATCCATTGGAGAATAAGGCTGTAACGTAACAAAATAGGCCTGAATACTTTCTGAATGCACTGTAGCAACTGCAGATTGCCCCTTTAACATTGTTTATTCATTTTCTATTGTAATCAAATCAAATCAAAGTTTGTCATGTGCGCCGAATACAACAGTAGATCTTACAGTGAAATGCTTACTTACAAGCCCTCACCAACAGCGCAATTTTTAAGTTAAAAATAGGTATTAGGTAAACAATAGACAAATAAAGACATTTTAAAAAATGAAACAGTAAAATAACAGTAGCGAGGCTACTGGTGGGGTGATGTACTGGGCCGTACGCACTACCCTCTGTAGTCCCTTGCGGTCAGAGGCCGAGCAGTTGCCGTACAAGGCAGTGATGCAACCAGTCAGGATGCTCTCGATGCTGCAGCTGTAGAACCTTTTGAGGATCTCAGGACAAATGCCAAATCTTTTCAGTCTCCTGAGGGGGAATATGTTTTGTAGTGCCCTCTTCATGACTGTCTTGGTGTGTTTGGACCATTCTAGTTTGTTGGTGATGTGGACACCAAGGAACTTGAAACTCTCAACCTGCTCCACTACAGCCCCGTCGATGAGAATGGGTGCATGCTCGGTCCTCCTTTTCCTGTAGTCCACAATCATCTCCCTTGTCTTGATTATGTTGAGGGATAGGTTGTTATTCTGGCACCAGTTGGTAATCGAATTTAAGTAGCGGTTCTTAGTGGAGCAGAACTCATGGAAAACCACAGGTTCTGCTGGTTTCAGCAGTCAGTCATCTCAGCAGTTTTTACAGGTAGCTTCTATACTGAACAAAAATATAAATGCAATATGTAAAGTGTTGGGCCCATATTTCATGAGCTATTTCTCTATACAAAAAAGTGCCCCAATTTGTTTTACAACCCTGTTAGTGAGCATTTCTCCTTTGCCAAGATAATCCATCCAGCCGACACGTGGCATATCAAGAAGCTGATTAATCAGCATGATCATTATGCAGGTGCACCTTGTGCTGGGGACAATAAAAGGCAACTCTAATGTGCAGTTTTGTCACACAACACAATGCCACAGATGTCTCAAGTTGAGTGAGTGTGCAATTGCCATGCTGACTGCAAAAATGTTCACCAGAGCTGTTGGCAGAGAATTGAATTCTCTACGATAAGCCGCCTCCAACATCATTTCAGATGTCAAACCGGCATCACAACCCACAGACACCGTGTAACCAAGCCTGCCCAGGACCTCCACATCTGGCTTCTTCACCTGCGGGATTGTCTGAGAGTGGACAGCTGATGAGTATTTGTCTGTAATAAAGCCCATTTGTGGGGAAAAACTCATTTAGATTGGCTGGGCCTGGCTCCTAGGTGGGTGGGCCTATGCCCTCCCAGGCCCACCACCTATGGCTGCGCCCCTGTCCAGTCACACGTCCAAACTATATAAACTCAGCAAAAAAAGAAACGTCCCCTCACTGTCAACTGCATTTATTTTTAGCAAACTTAATATGTATAAATATTTGTATGAACATAACAAGATTCAACAACTGAGATATAAACTGAACAAGTTCCACAGACATGTGACTAACAGAAATAGAATAATGTGACCCTGAACAAATGGGGGGGGGTCTAATTCAAAAGTAACAGTCAGTATCTGGTGTGCCCACCAGCTGCATTAAGTACTACAGTGCATCTCCTCCTCGTGGACTGTACCAGATTTGCCAGTTCTTGCTGTGAGATGTTACCCCACTCTTCCACCAAGGCACCTGCAAGTTCCCGGACACTTCTGGGGGGAATGGCCCTAGCCCTCCGATCCAAAAGGTCTCAGCCGTGTTCAACAGGAATGAGATCCGGGCTCTTCGTTGGCCATGACAAAACACTGACATTCCTGTCTTGCAAGAAATCATGCACAAAACGAGCAGCATGGCTGGTGGCATTGTCATGCTGGAGGGTCATGTCAGGATGAGCCTGCAGAAAGGGTACCACATGAGGGAGTAGGATGTCTTCCCTGTAACACACAGCGTTGAGATTGCCTGCAATGACAACAAGCTCAGTCCGATGATGCTGTGACACACCGCCCAAGACCATGACGGACCCTCCACCTCCAAATCGATCCCGCTAAAGAGTGCAGGCCTCGGTGTAACGCTCATTCCTTCGCCGATAAATGTGAATCCAACCATCACCTCTGGTGAGACAAAACCGCGACTCGTCAGTGAAGAGCACTTTTTGCCAGTCCTGTCTGGTCCAGCGATGGTGGGTTTGTGCCCATAGTCAATGTTGTTGCCGGTGTTGTCTGGTGAGGACCTGCCTTACAACAGGCCTACAAGCCCTCAGTCCAGCCCCTCTCAGCCTATTGCGGACAGTCTGAGCACTGATGGAGGGATTGTGCATTCCTGGTGTAAACATGGGCAGTTGTTGTTGCCATCCTGTATCTGTCCCACGGGTGTGATTTTCGAATGTAGAAAGGCCTCTTTAGTGTCCTAAGTTTTCATAACTGTGACCTTAATTGCCTACCGTCTGTAAGCTGTTAGTGTCTTAACGACCGTTCCACAGGTGCATGTTCATTAATTGTGTATGGTTCATTGAACAAGCATGGGAAACCCTTTACAATGAAGATCTGTGAAGTTATTATGATTTCTACAAATTATCTTTGAAAGACAGGGTCCTGAAAAAAGGATGTTTATTTATTTATTTTTAGTTTATGAACTGTAACTCAGGCAAATCTTTGAAATTGTTGCATTTATATTTTTGTTCAGTGTCGAAACACTTTTAAAAAAAGTATATTTCGTGTAGGCCTACTGCGTGAGTTTTGATTCACTTTCCGATTGGCATCTAATTTAGAATAGACTAGCTAGAGGTTGACCTTGCACTTTCTATAACAGCCTTAACCTTCCGTGACATTTATCCTTGAAAGGTACTGTATGTCTTAACTTATAAATCCAGGCACAAATAATGTTTGGCATGTTTTTATTGATATGTCAACCACAAGAATAATTCTGGAAGAGGGTTAGAAAAGTAGGCAACCGACAAACACAAATGGAAAGCAGAACACTGTCATGTAGGTAAAATAATGATATGGCTTGAATCCTTCAGAATACGAACAAATTGTAACCAAAGTATTAAGCCACAATTTTTCACACTAGTTTCATGAAGAGGAATGGATTTGGAAAGAAAGAATGCAACAAAACAACCCTGCTGGTTTATCAAAATGCAGTGAAACAAAAAAAAAGAAACAGTCTCAACACAAAACATTTAAATATCAAGGCCAGTGTATGAAAAATATTTACAAATCTTCTCATTAAATTGAACTAAATAGCAACAACAATTGCATAATTTGGTCTTAAAGTAGACAGTCAAGTTTAGGCTGTCAAGCCACCGCTTGGAGAATTATAGCCACTACCTTGTTACAAACAACGAGCCAGCATGTGATTCCAACACCACCTGAAACACAGGCACAAGAGCAGGTGAATGAATAATCATTATATTACCGTTTAGATCCAGATCCAGAGACCAGATCAATGTCATCTAACCTCATTTAAAATTGTAAATGATCAAGATTCTCAATCACAGATCAAGCCAAACAATTTAAATCATAAAAATGTGACAAATCCACAGGCAGGGATTTAGAAGTGATCCATAGGTATTACTGTTCTTAGAGAAACATACTTTTGGGTTTAAATAGAGCTGAGGAAACATCTGCTCATAAATTACTCTTTAAAGATGAGGGAACTGGTATTCATTCTGCTCTCTTTGAGCTTTAAAGCAAAACAGACATTGAGTTGAATGGATTGAGTTGAATGGATTGAATAGCACCAATACAATCCTCATTTACCTCCATTACTGTTAATTTATATAAACAGTAGAGCTATCTGCACACCTAAAGGAAGCTACAGGTGCAAAGTAGTGTAGGCTATACACTGTACAGTAAGTTCTGTTATCCTGAAATATCCCTGTGTGTCTGAAATAGCACTCTATTCCCTGTCTAATGCACTACTTTGAAGAGTGTCCTTTGGTTAAAAGTAGTGCACAATATAGGGAATAGGGTGGCATTTGAGCCGCAACCCCTACTGGTGTTAGAGCCCCTCTCAGGGCAGGCGCTGTAATCTGTTTTACCTGCTACTCCAGATGGGAAGGCCACCATTCGCTCTAGAGGAGAAATCCACTTACTGGGCAAGACCGTCACTGGGTCAACATAGTATTTCCAGATCAGAGAGATCATCAGCACAGCCTTGGAGAGATGGAAGGGGGGTCAGTCATCATCCCCAGTCCCAAATCTCGATTAAATATTTGCATAGTTTCCTATTGCAGGATTGTGAAATAATCCAAGCTACTATGAAAATATAACAATAAATGTCAAAAATAATAATAATAACAAATCTGTTCTACTTCACTTACCTGCAGAATATAATACACTATGTTGACGACCCATTTGATTTTGGTCTGCTGACCAGTTCTGGATTTAACTGAGGGAAGAAAGGAAAATGCAAACTTCAGACAACAAACTGACGACTGGGTGTGCTTTCCCCACAGAGACAATTTGTCACAATGGGACTGTAAAGGTGTCCGCAGGCTTCCCATCCGAAACAGTTTGGAACAGTTTGTGCATATATTATGATGGCATTATGTGACGTTTTGGTCTTCGGCAAGGGTTTCTTCGGCTGTTCGTGCACACAAAAGCATTTCTTGAGGTAAAGAGAAGTCGGTGAAACCGATTTGTCTCTCGATGAATGACCACAAACACTTCATTGAAGAATCCCTACTGTTGACCAATCACCGACGAAGGGGCATAGACTTCGGCTACAAACTTTGGCTTGCCACTAGAAACATTTGTGTGCACGAACAGCTGAGAAAACCCTTGACGAAGACCAAAACAAACAAAAACTATAGTCATAATATAAATACACAAACTGTTCCAAACTGTCTTGAAGGCTAGCAGGAGAGACTGTACAACAACTGGTTAGGAGTTGAGCGAGACAGTGACAGAGAGGTCAGCAGAAGTGTTGCCCCTCCCCAAAGAAGCTTTGGTCAAGCCACTGGAAGTGTCTGACGTCAAGGTCACCTTTATCTTCATTCATCCTCCACCAGCTCTACCCTGAGGATTATGGGAGATTTATAATTCAAAACCCTCCATGGATTCATACCGATAGCTGCATTCACTTAATCACTTTAGCCAACTACCCTAAAGATATGAACATTTCTACTAAGCATTATTTCCCTGTGCCATTGTCCTTTGACTATGAATTTGAAATGATAGGTGGTGTGGTAGAGTTACTGTGACTCCAGTGAGAACAGGAATACGCAGCCAATACAGCACATTCTACCCTTAAACTAAATGTCAACGGAGTGTAGTACGAACTACTTAAAATGGCCTCTACGAGTATATACAGTGCCTTCAAAAAGTATTTACACCCCTAGGCTTTTTTCCCACATTGATGTGTTACAGCCTGAATTTAGAATGGATTACATTTAGATGTTATGTCACTGATCTACAAACAATACTCCATAATGTCAAAGTGGAATGATGTTTTTAGAAATGTTTACAAATTAATTAAAAAATGAAACGCTGAAATGTCTTGAGTTATTATTATTATTATTATTAAGTATTCAACCCCTTTGTTATGGCATGCCTAAATAACTTCGGGAGTACAAATGTGCTTAACAAGTCACATAATAAATTGCATGTACTAACTGTATGCAATAAAGGTGTTTAACATTAATGACTACCGCATCTCTATTAATTACACTTTGGATGGTGTATCAATACACCCAGTCATTACAAAGATACAGGCATCCTTCCTAACTCAGTTGACAAAGAGGAAGGAAACTGCACAGGGATTTCACCATGAGGCCAATGGTGATTTTAAACCAGTTAGAGTTGAATGGCTGTGACAGGAGAAAACTGAGGATGGATCAACAACATAGTAGTTAGTACACAATAATAACCTAAATGACAGTGTGAAAAGAATTCCAATATTCCAAAACATGCATCCTGCAATAAGGCATGACAGGGCTCCCGAGTGGCGCAGCGGTCTAAGGCACACCATACTCGTTGCAAGAAGCGTCACTGCAGTCCTGGTTCGAATCCAGGCTGCATTACATCTGGCCGTGATTGGGAGTCCCATAGTGCGGCACGCAATTGGCCCAGCATTGTCCAGGTTTGGCCAGGGTAGACTGTCATTGTAAATAAGAATTTGTTCTTAACTGACTTGCCTAGTTAAATAAAAGGTTACACATACTGCAAAAAAATGTGGGAAAGAAATTAACTTTTTGTCCTGAATACAAAGCATTATGCTTGGGGCAGATCCAACAAAACGCATCACTGAATACCACTCTTCATATTTTCAAGCATGGTGGTGGCTGTATCATTTTATGTGCTTGTCATTGGCAAAGACTAGGGAGTTTTTTAGGATGAAAAGAAAAGGAACAGAGCTAAGCACAGACAAAGTCCTGAAACAAAACCTGGTTCAGTCTGCTTTTCAACAAGCACTGAGAGACAAATCCACCTTTCAGCAGGACAATAACCTAAAACGCAAAGCCAAATATACACTGGAGTTACTTACTAAGACAACATCGAATGTTCCTGGCTTAGTTACAGTTTTGACTTGAAAATCTATGGCAAAACATGAAAATGACTGTCTAGCAATGATCAACAACCAACTTGACAGAGCTTGAATTTTACAAAGAACAATGAGCAAATATTGTACAATCCAGGTTTGCAAAGCTCTTAGACTTACCAAAAACGGCTTAGCTGTAATTGATGCCAAAAGGTGATTCTAACATGTATTGACTTAGAGTTGAATACTTATCTAATGAAAATATATTAGTATTTTATTTTTACATTATTTATTTTTGTGACTTGTGGAAGTGATGTGCTTCTGAATGGTATTTTGTGTAGATCGTTGACAATAAATAACAATTCAATCCATTTTAATCCTACTTTGTAACAACAAAATGTGGAAAAAGTCAAGGGGTGTGAATACTTTCTGAAGGCACTTTATCAGTTCCTTTTGGACTGAATAACGGCCCTGTATTTGGTCGCCACTTTGGTTTGTGGAAGTTGTGTGCTGCTGAATGGCACGTTCTTGAAATGGAGCCCCTTTCCTTTCTGTCTATGTTACTGTCAGGGGCTCCAGAGATTATAGCGGGAAAATGAAAAAAAGGTGAGTGAGGTGAGAGAAGGCTGATGGCAACAGGCTGCAGCTGTGCAGATGCCCCCCCCAAATGAACACTCAGCTATTACCCTTCCTCTTAACATACACGGGAATGTACAATACATTAAGAACACCTGCTCTTTCCATGACATAGCTTTAACCTGGATTCACATGGTCCGTCTATGATCCCTTATTGATGTCACTTGTTAAATCCACTTCACATCAGTGTAGATGAAGGGGAGGAGGCAGGGTAAAGAAGGATTTTTAAGCCTTGAGACACGGATTGTGTGTGTCAAATCAAATTTTATTGATCACATACACATTTTTAGCAGATATTGCGGGTGTAGCGAATTGCTCGTTATCCTAGCTCCAACAGTGCAGTAATATCTAACAACTCACAACAATACACACACATCTAAAAGTAAAAGAATGCAGTTAAGAAATATGTAAATATTAGGACGAGCAATGTCAGAGTGGCATTGACTAAAATACATTAAACTGGGTGCTTCGAGCCCTGAATGCTGATTGGCTGACAACTGTGGTACTGTGCCTTGCGAAAGTATTCGGCCCCCTTGAACTTTGCGACCTTTTGCCACATTTCAGGCTTCAAACATAAAGATATAAAACTGTATTTATTTGTGAAGAATCAACAACAAGTGGTACACAATCAGGAAGTGGAACGACATTTATTGGATATTTCAAACTTTTTTAACAAATCAAAAACTGAAAAATTGGGCGTGCAAAATTATTCAGCCCCCTTAAGTTAATATTTTGTAGCGCCACCTTTTGCTGCGATTACAACTGTAAGTCGCTTGGGGTATGTCTCTATCAGTTTTGCACATCGAGAGACTGACATTTTTTTTCCCATTCCTCCTTGCAAAACAGCTCGAGCTCAGTGAGGTTGGATGGAGAGCATTTGTGAACAGCAGTTTTCAGTTCTTTCCACAGATTCTCGATTGGATTCAGGTCTGGACTTTGACTTGGCCATTCTAACACCTGGATATGTTTATTTTTGAACCATTCCATTGTAGATTTTGCTTTATGTTTTGGATCATTGTCTTGTTGGAAGACAAATCTCCATCCCAGTCTCAGGTCTTTTGCAGACTCCATCAGGTTTTCTTCCAGAATGGTCCTGTATTTGGCTCCATCCATCTTCCCATCAATTTTAACCATCTTCCCTGTCCCTGCTGAAGAAAAGCATGCCCAAACCATGATGCTGCCACCACCATGTTTGACAGTAGGGATGATGTGGTCAGGGTGATGAGCTGTGTTGCTTTTACGCCAAACATAACGTTTTGCATTGTTGCCAAAAAGTTCAATTTTGGTTTCATCTGACCAGAGCACCTTCTTCCACATGTTTGGTGTGTCGCCCAGGTGGCTTGTGGCAAACTTTAAACGACACTTTTATGGATATCTTTAAGAAATGGCTTTCTTCTTGCCACTCTTCCATAAAGGCCAGATTTGTGCAATATACGACTGATTGTTCTCCTATGGACAGAGTCTCCCACCTCAGCTGTAGATCTCTGCAGTTCATCCAGAGTGATCATGGGCCTCTTGGCTGCATCTCTGATCAGTCTTCTCCTTGTATGAGCTGAAAGTTTAGAGGGACGGCCAGGTCTTGGTAGATTTGAAGTGGTCTGATACTCCTTCCATTTCAATATTATCGCTTGCACAGTGCTCCTTGGGATGTTTAAAACTTGGGAAATCTTTTTGTATCCAAATCCGGCTTTAAACTTCTTCACAACAGTATCTCGGACCTGCCTGGTGTGTTCCTTGTTCTTCATGATGCTCTCTGCGCTTTTAACGGACCTCTGAGACTATCACAGTGCAGGTGCATTTATACGGAGACTTGATTACACACAGGTGGATTGTATTTATCATCATTAGTCATTTTGGTCAACATTGGATCATTCAGAGATCCTCACTGAACTTCTGGAGAGAGTTTGCTGCACTGTAAGTAAAGGGGCTGAATAATTTTGCACGCCCAATTTTTCAGTTTTTGATTTGTTCAAAAGTTTGAAATATCAATAAATGTCGTTCCACTTCATGATTGTGTCCCACTTGTTGTTGATTCTTCACAAAAAAATACAGTTTTATATCTTTATGTTTGAAGCCTGAAATGTGGCAAAAGGTCGCAAAGTTCAAGGGGGCCGAATACTTTCGCAAGGCACTGTATATCAGACGGTATACCATGGGTATGACAAAAAAAATATTTTTACTGCTCCAATTACATTGGTAACCCATTTATAATTGGAATAAGGCACCTCCAGGGTTTGTGGTGCATGGCCAATATACCACGGCTAAAGGCTGTGTCCAGGCACTCCTCGATGCATCGTGCATAAGAACAGCCCTTAGCAGTGGTGTATTGGCCATATACCACACCCCCTCGTGCCTTACTGTTTTATTGGAATACAGTATATACATATGAAATGAGTAAAAGAGTATGTAAAAATGATTCAAAAGTGACTAGTGTTCCATTGTTAAAGTGATCAGTGATTCCATTTATAGGGAAGCAGCCTCTAAGGTGCAGGGTTGAGTGACCGTGATAGTAGTCATCACTAGTAGCCAGCTAGTGATGGCTATTTAACATTCGGATGTCCTTGAGATAGATGCCGTTTTTTAGTCTCTCGGTCCCAGCTTTGATATATACTTGTTCTTGGGGCGGCAGGGTAGCCTAGTGGTTAGAGCGTTGGACTAGTAACCGGAAGGTTGCGAGTTCAAACCCCGAGCTGACAAGGTACAAATCTGTCATTCTGCCCCTGAACAGGCAGTTAACCCACTGTTCCTAGGCCGTCATTGAAAATAAGAATTTGTTCTTAACCGACTTGCCTGGTTAAATAAAGGTAAAATAAAAAAATTAAAGAAAATACTTGTTCTGACCTCGCCTTCTGGATGAAAGCGGGTGGTTTATGTCCTTGATTATCTTTTTGACATTCCTGTGACATTGGTTGCTGTAGGTCTCCTGGAGGGCAGGCAGTGTGACCCCGGTGATGCGTTGGGCAGACCGCACCACCCTCTAGAGAGTCCTGCGGTTGCGGGCGGTGTAGTTGCCATACCAGGCGGTGATACAGCCCGACAGGATGCTCTCAATTGTGCATCTGTAAAGTTTGTGAGGGTCTTAGGGGCCAAGCAGAATTACTTCAGCCTCCTGGGGGTTGAAGAGGCGCTTTGCGTCCTCTTCACCACACTGTCTGTGTGGGTGGACCATTTCAGAAGCTTTTTGCCATCTCTACTGCGGTCCCGTCGATGTGGATAGGAGCGTGCTCCTCTGCTGTCTCCTGAAGTCTACGATCAGCTCCTTCATTTTGTTGACGTTGAGGGAGAGGTTATTTTCCCTGCACCACTCCGCCAGGGCCCTCACCTCCTCCCTGTAAGCTGTCTAGTCATTGTTAGTAACCAGGCCTACTACTGTTCTGTCGTCTACAAACTGGATGATTGAGTTGGAGGCATGCGTGGCCACACAGTCATGGGTGAACAGGGAGTCTTATGGGGCTCCTGTGTTGAGGATCAGCTTAGTGGAGGTGTTGTTTCCTACCTTCACCACCTGGGGGTGGCCAGTCAGGAAGTCCAGGACCCAGTTGCACAGGGCGGGGTTCAGACCCAGGGGCCCGAGCTTAATGATTAGCTTGGAGGGTACTATGGTGTTGAATGCTGAGTTGTAGTCAATGAACAGCATTCTTACATAGGTATTACTCTTGTCCAGATGGGATAGAGCAGTGTGCAATGCAATGGTGATTGCATCGTCTGTGGATCTATTGGGGCGGTATATGCAAATTGAAGAGGGTCTAGGGTGTCAGGTAAGGTGGAGGTGATAGGCTAGTTAAGGATCCTATCAAAACACTTCATGATGGCAGAAGTGAGTGCTACAGGGCGAGTCATTTAGTTAATTTGCTTTCTTGGAACAATGGTGGACATCTTGAAGGAAGTGGGGAAAACAGACTGGGATAGGGAGAGATTGAATATGTCCGTAAACACTCCAGCCAGCTGGTCTGCGCATGCTCTGAGGATGTGGCTAGGGATGCCGTCGGGCCGGGAGCCTTGCGAAGGATGACATGCTTAAATGTCTTACTCACGTCGGCCACGGAGAATGAGAGCCCACAGTCCTTGGGAGCGGGTCGCGTCAGTGACACTGTGTTATCATCAAAGCTAGAAAAGGTGTTTAGCTTGTCCGGGAGCAAGACGGTGTTCCCTATGTAATCTGTGATTGTCTGTAGACCCTGCCACATACCTCTCGTGTCTGAGCCGTTGACTTGTGACTCCACTTTGACTCTGTCCTGACATTTTGCCTGTTTGATTGCCTTACGGAGGGAATAACTGCACTGTTTATATTCAACCATATTCCCAGTCACCTTTACGTGGTTAAATGCAGTGGGTTTTAATAGTCACAGTGGGCACAACATCCCCTATAAACTTCCTGATGAACTCAGTCCGTGTATACGTCAATGTTATTCTCAGAGGCAACCCGGAACATATCACAGTTCGCGTGATCAAAACAATCTTGAAGCATGGATTCCGATTGGTCAGAACAACATTGAATAGACCTTAGCACGGGTACTTCCTGTTTGAGTTTCTGCCTATAGGAAGGGACGAGCAGAATGGAGTCGTGATCTGATTTGCCGAAGGGAGGGCAAGGGGAGTGCCTTGTAGCCATCCTGGAAGGGAGAGCAACAATGGTTGAGAGTTTTTGAAGCGCGATTACTACAGGCAATGTGTTGATAGAACTTCAGTAGCGTTTTTCTCAAATTTGCTTTGTTAAAATCCCCAGCTACAATAAATACGGCCTCAGGGTATGTGGTTTCCAGTTTGCACAAAGTCCAGTGTAGTTCCTTGAGGGCCGTCGTGGAATCGGCTTGAGGGGGAATATACACGGCTGTGACTATAACCGAAGATAATTATCTTGGGAGGTAATACAGACAGCATTTGATTTTGAGGTATTCTAGGCCGGGTGAATACAAGGACTTGAGTTCCTGAACTTTATCACAATCACACCATGAGTAGTTAATCATGAAACACACCACCGCCTTTCTTCTTCCCGGAGAGTTCTTTATTCCTCTATGTGCGATGTACTGAGAACCCAGCTGGCTTTATGTACGGGGACATGATATTCAGAGAGAGTATGTTACAGTCCCTGTTGCCTCTCTGGAAGAAGATCCTCGTCCTGAGCTCGTCTACTTTATTGTCCAGGGAGTGAACATTACCGAGTAATATACTCGGAAGCGGTGGATGGTGTACACGCCTCCTGAGTTGGACTAGAAGTCCACTCCGAATACCTCTTCTCCGCCAGCGGTGTCTTGGAGCAGCCTCTGGAATAAGTTCAATTGCCCTGGGGGGTATGATCAAAGGATGCAATTCGAGAAAGTCATATTTCTGGTCGCAATGCTGGTGAGTTACCGCCGCTTTGATATCCAAAAGTTATTTCTGGCTGTAAGTAATAACACAAAAAAACATTCTGGGCTTATAATGTAAGAAATATCACACAAAACAAATTAAATACTGGAAAGTTGCTGAGATGCTAGCAGAGCTTCCATATCTGTTGGCGCCATTCAGAGGGGGCTAGACTAAATGAACGGGGTATTGTAGTAGGTGCCAGGCGCACCGATTTGTGTCAAGAACCGCAACTTGACACAACTGTGGGAAGCATTGGAGTCATCATCCCTATGGAATGCTTGACAGCTTGTAGAGTCCATGTCACTTCAAATTGAGGCTGTTCTGAGGGCAACTCAATATTAGGTTGAGGCTGTTCTGAGGGCAACTCAATATTAGGAAGGTGTTGTTCATGTTTTGTTCACTCAGTGTACATGTGCCTAGTCCCCAATAGAGACATGGACCAAATTGGTTATTAAAGAGTTTTCCCATCTACTAAATCAGCTGAGAGGGAAGAGAAACAATTGGTGATACCTCCACCATGTCTCATTATTTTAATAGTGTTGAATTTTGTGAAAATCTAAAAGTTTGGGGAACAATGCATACTTGTCTGTGTTGACTTTAGATAATAAACTATATTGGTTATGTTGAATCAGGTGTTGTGTGAGGCCTTTTGGTGTGACATTTCTAGAACATGTACATAAACGATCATAGCGTTGAGGGGTAGAGACAGAGATATAATGCCGTCCGCTTATTACCATAAGTCTTCAACTTGTCCGTCATCTTGTTGATCTTGCGCTCGAGCCGTGCGTACCTGGCAAACTCGTCCATCATGTTGATGGAAGAAAGCTCCTTCTTCATGGCCTGAATCGCTGCCCTCATCTCTATCTCATCTTCCACATTCTTCTGGAAAACTTTGGACAGCTTCAATAGAAGAAAATACAGCCAAAAATATAAATCTAATGGTTTCTAAGCATGTTATTCACGAGTTGCATTTTGATTCACTTAACTACTGGGCAGTGACTGGCTGGGGTAGCCTGCTTAAAAGTGAACTATGCAGTAAGGTATCATCACAGATAATTATGTTATCAAACTGCAGGGTGTTAGCACAAAATAAACGCAGGAATTAGCACTAATCAATGGCCGATTAAGAGGGATTCATGTGTTTTCTCCAGTTATTGATTTGATGGCAACATACTTGTGTATTGACAGTATTCTATTTGCTATTAATGTTGCATGATATATCGAAACATATGCAGTTTTTTTATACTAGACCATGACAAACGGTTCATACTAGAATTGTTTTTACTTTCGGTACTTCTGTAAAAAGCCTGCACTGGGAGTCTGGGCTGCATTCTGTTAGCTCCCCAATCATGTTGCACCGAAGTTAACACACTTGAATATTGTGACACAGCATGTAGAAATGTTTAAACTGTTCATTACTGTTCGCAAAACAATGTCCATACAGGCTAGAACACTTTACAATGCAAGAAGATACCAGTAGCTTCCAGCTTTGAAGGCTAACTTTCCTTGCTAGCTGACAGCTAAAGCTAACATCAATTCACTTCCCTAGTACTTTGTGATATTATGCAAACCATAACACAAAATATGCTGATTTCAAAGCTGATTGCCTCCAAAAAATTAATTAATTCACTTATTTGGTCTTGGTCTCGCTCTCAAATCTCTCCCAAAGATTATCTATAGCCTCTGTTGCTCTGATGGGCCGCTCCCCTCTTTCCTTTTGAATGACGTCATTAATGATTAAAGCAACAGAGCACATTTTTATCAAAGAAGCTACTTCTAAGTAAATGTTGTTGATCAGTACAACAAATAAGTCCCAAATGTAAGGGAAACATATTGTATGTTACCTGTAGCCCCATGAAATCAGCCAAAACAAGCTCAATAACTTAATGCATGCACACACTCCTACTGAATATGCATTAACTTGTATTGTGGATAGGCCCTAAACTACATCTTAATTCACCCAGTTTATCAGGAGATGTACAATTCAAATACCATTATGTTGTTATGTATTTATATTGGTAAAAACAAAGTCAAACGTATTGTATAATGTATTAATGAATGCATGCATACATGGCTGTCTCAGAAAAACTTTGAAGTAAAACAATTCTAACATAATGATTTCAAGCATTTCACTACACCCGCAATAACATCTGCTAAATATGTGTACGTGACCAATACAAGTTGATTTGATATTGAGCTCAATATATCCCCGATAATTGAACAGAGTAGTGGTTGAATTTATCTGTCTGGATCAAGCGCCATTCGATTACTTTAGCTCATATGCATTCGTGTTTTGTTGTTAAGGTATCGAGTGTCAAGTATATATTAAACTTGGAAGTCAAAATGCTGGTATCATGACAACATTATCTGCTACTGTGGCCTACTATGTGGCCAACACGGGATTTGGTGTTTAAGGATCTGACAACATTTTACATTAGTTTAAATGTTGCTTATGGAAGAAAAAAAAACACTCATTTGAATCAATATCACTTTGCCATAGCACTAAACCCATGAGATATAAACAGCTAGACTCCATTATACACGTGATGTTATTTTCCAGATTTCAAACTCAAATGTACTACATACCCAAATCTGGCATTTACCCTTGTATCACGGAAATGTCTGAGACTAAAAACACCTATGGTGCTAAAAAAGAGCAAGGGAGGATCAAGTCAAATAAATTTATAGGGAAGATTACATCGTTTTGGTGAGAGGGAGATGAACAGTCACAACCAGCCATTAACTGCCGGCGGGTCTTTGTCAATCCCGCCCAGTAGAACGAACGTCATGTCATGTCTCTGTGCTAAAATGTTACAGATAAACATGCCGGCGCAATTTAAAAGTTTGAACACACATTTACCGGTACAACTGGGCTACAATTTCTACACAATGTTACCACATGAATGGCATACTCACATAGGAGGAAATTGAAGGTAAGAACATTTTGACGAGGTTGCACAAGACCACAGACCCTAAGACCAGCAACCAGATGTACACAGTCGCCATTTTCCTTTGATTATTTACAATAGCCGTCGCTAGGGAAGCACACCCCCTTGTCTTTCTACCCCGTGTAGATTTTTTTTTTAAAACTGATAATTTTGTATTTTTGACAAGTAACGTTGGCCTGTTTTATTTATTTCCCCCCAAAATCCTACGTGTATGAAAATACTGCATTGTTACTTTGTATTCTGATAATATGGGGTATTGTGACTAGGGAATCTCTCCATATGTGGAGCTTAACGTTTTAACCAATATTTTGCCATAAAGGGTATGAGCAAAACAGTATAAGGAGTGGGTGTCGTGGTTTCCCACTCCTCGTCGAAAGGCAAATAAATATAGATCTGATTGGCATGTAAAGATATCCACACAGGTATCTCGCTATGATTTGAAAATGTGTTGACGACTCCTAAAGCCAATCAATGGCCAGGGGCGGAGAGTGGTTTGTCCGTCAGGTTAGCGCTGTAATGAATTGAATAGGGGGGGTGGAATCCAATCCGGTTTGAGCTAGTTTTGTTCCAATGGAACATTAACGTCTCGCTACGCTGTAATAGAACGTACTGTTTGAATCTTATACCGAACAGTATTTTTCTTGCTCCGTTTTGGAACATTGCCCTCTTTTTTTTTCTTTTAACAAATACGCAAAACAGCCATGCCTAAAAGGAGCAAAGTAAGTAGAATATTTTTGTATTGATTTTTGTGTCATTTGAGAGATAAAACACAATTGCATGAAATGCATTTATTTTTGCACGTACAATTGTTGAAATGTAGCCACAAATGCAAGTTGTTTTGGTCCTCTTCGCTGCAACATTGTTACACTGCTGCTGTGTGCAGTCAGGAGTTTTAAAATGTATCACTCTGTTTTGATTTGCGAAGTGGCGGGTTTTCTTCGTCTTATCTTTTCACGCAGTGATTTTACTCTTCGGAAATTAAGACTGGTTAAATACTTGGTGCATTATATTTACCTTATCCAGTCTTGTAACTTGGGGGGTTTGTCACTTTTTTTTTCATGGTGGTTGTTTAAAAATGACATTTACTTAACGCCAGACAAAGAGAAGTAGGGAGTTAGCCATGTCGTGAGATGGCCATTCTGCAGAAATAAAGTTGGTGACATCAATCTTTTTTTAAGCAAATATGACTGCACTTATTGTATAACATTGAATTTTAATTGAATTCCGTGTATCCCTTAGACATGTATCCTCTAGTGCAATATCATTCAAATAACTTAATTTGTTGGGATATGTTCAACGCTTGGTGGGCGGTATGGTATGCACATGCAGAAGACTGCTTCTAGGGTTCTTCAAAAAGGGCAGAAAGTCGTGTGTCATGGCTGCCCTTGTGAGGAAGACAAACATTTACGTTTTTCTTGCTTTGCAATATCAAAATGTATAGTTGCAACGTAATCTGCTTAAAAGTTGACGCATGCCACGCTACATCGTGTAGAATGTTTGCTTGTGTGATTTTATTTTATTTTCGTGTGCCCTTCATTTTGTTGTTTGCTCGAGACAATTCTGAGTTATGCAATGGCGATTCGTCGACATCACAGCGCCGCTCTTGTTGCTGGGGATTTTAGTAGATTCTGTAACCATTGAGTCGCTGAGGATCTCGGAGAGTTCGAAATTCGAATGAATGGCGGGAACGCAGAGTAGACTGGCTGGTCTGCGAAGAGGACAGTAATGTTGCTTGGCAAATGTCCATTTATCACGAATGAATGCGTTGGGGGGAGGAGTCGGATTCCCCTCTGTAGCGAGCATAAGCAGCATGGAGAAAATATCAACTGCATACTCCTTTGCGTCCGGTCTCCTTTCTCAAAACTCATTGGAGGAAAAGGTCAGAAGGGCTTTTTCCATCCAATGGTGTTTGAGAAGGAGACCAGGGGCACGCAGTTGAGTTCTTCCCAGGGTACTAATTATTGGCAAGTTAATTGGTTCATTACTTAAATGCCTGACGCAAGTTGACATGTACTGTATTTGTATTAAATAGTTTATGGATGATGTAAGTGGAACAAACAAGCATATGGCAGTGACCATAAAACTGTTGCCTCCTTAGGCCCACTTTTGATTGCGCAATTTCAATTCACAGGGCTTTATTGGCATAGAAGTATATGTTAACATTGCCAATGCAAGTGAGGTAGATATTATACAATTTCTCTAATACTAATGGCATTTAAACTGCCCCTCCCCCAGTAAAACCCACCTAACACGGTTGCCCTACTGAGTTGTCACTAACATTCCTCTCTCCTTTTATCACAGGCAAACGCTGATGCTGAGGCAGCAGAGGTTAGTAACATATTACTCAAATATAATTTTATTTGTATTTTATCAAGGCACTGGTTCTTAACAAGTATGTAAATGTTGAGTACAATTCCGTTGCTTTGCCACCAGGGGCCAGCATCAACCAGGTTGTCAAAATCGGCTCCTGTTTTAATTAAACAATTGGTATTTTCTTTTGAAATATTTTGCAGCCCAAGAGGAGATCTGAGAGATTGGTAAATGTGAGTATATTACCAACCTTTGTAGACACATTTCATTTGCACCCAAAAACAGACCATTTCAGCTAAGAATCACATGCTAAAATGCCTTTAATTGCAGAAACCAGCCCCTCCAAAGGCAGAGCCCAAGCCAAAGGTGAGGAAGTGCTGACATTAACCACATTGAATGTACATTTAATTGTAAATTAAGTGCAGTTAAGGACTTAAGGTATTGTGTGTGTACATATATACATACACACAGAAGGAGAAGGCAGTACCCAAGCCCAAGAAGGCTAAGGAGGTGAAGAAGGCTGCACCTGAGGAGAAGGAGGCGCCTGCAGAGAATGGCGAAGCCAAAGCTGAGGAAGAGGTAAGGGGCTTATGGGATATGTAGGTATTTCTTCTTACAGATAAATGAAAAAACAATCCAATTGTTATTTTTAAATCTTTATTTGACTAGGCAAGTTGGTTAAGAACAAATTCTTATTTTCAATGACAGCCAAGGAACAGTGGGTTTAACTGCCTGTTCAGGGCAGAATGACAGATTTGTACCTTGTCAGCTCGGGGATTTAAACTTGCAACCTTTCGGTTACTAGTCCAACGCTCTAACCACTAGGCTGCCCTGCCGCCCCATGATATGATATGGTGCTCTTTTTATTTATAATTTAAATTTTAAAAAAATATTTAAAAATTTGTTTGATTTTCAGGAACCAGCCACAGAAGAACCTGAACAGAAAGAAGATGCGGCAGAATAACATCTCTCAAACCACATCTTTTATCACTGCTCCCTATTCCTCTTTCTTGTACAATTCAGGGGAATATTTTTATTGACTATTTTCTAAATGCAAGTTTTTTAGTAGTTTGATTGTAGAAACACATTTTTTATGGAACAAATACATTTGGAGACGGATTTCATCACATCCCACATTTTTACATCTCCGGAACAATTACGGTTATTGTAAATGTCAAAGGTTTTTATTTTTGCCGTGGGGTGGGAATGGGCCAGGTTGCTGCATCAAGAACATGCAAGCACGTTGTTTACAGGATCCGGTCAAAACAGAGAGCTTGCCTGAGAGACTAACATTCCATAGGCTATATGAGGGACGGTATTTGTAACCTGTATTGTGTGGTGGGGATGAATTCCTCAAGGGGCAACACAGTTTTATTGTTTATAATGAGAAATGTTTTAGAATGTTGTAAGCTGTGTTCCGTATGTTAACTATTGTACTCATGCCATTTTTTTCTTAACCATTCTGCTTAATAAACCTATTCCCTAGCACTGGAGTTCCTCCCTATCAGGCCTGTGCATTGCGTGTAATTGGTTTTGTCTCTGTTCTGTGATAGCATTGCAATAAATGTGTACAGCTGCTGTTTAAAAGGGTTTTCAAACTTTCTATATGCAGTGTGTAATGGTACATTGTAAATGGAATTCTTTGTTCTTAGCCAAGCTAATGACATAAGTGTGAAACATACTGTTGACTATGGTTCCTTTTGATGCTGAGAAACTGTACATCCACTTGAGCTGTCAAATACACAAACCAGCAATATTCATGTGGGTTTTAGGTATCAAGTACAAGTGTACAGTTCTTGTATTCTTTGTTTATAGATGTATCTGTGTCATGATTGGTATAAACAAACCAATAAAAATGTGGTTGTAATCGTTTGATCTTTTCTCATTGTGTGCCAAATAGACAGCGCTGTGTGAATCCATACAATCATGCCAATACTAGCAGTATTTTAGATATGATAGTTCTGGTTGTCCACAAATGCATATTGCATTAGCTAAAGAAAACCATGCCAGTTTTGAGACTGACATGACTGACAGCCAGTATCTGTCCTCGATGTGAAAAATATGAATGCATGTAAAGCACATCTGCCCCTAAAAATAATTTATCGCTGTGGGGCTAGTGAGGGACCATCAGTAAATTGTCAATAGCTTCACATTTCAGTGACAAGAAACCGACGACTATAAATTGTAGAAATGTATAATTAAATATTGAAAGCATTTAATGAGAACTAAAGAATGTACAACATGAAAATATTGTCCTATTTACATTTGTAATTTATTGACCGCTCACAACTAGCCCCAGAGATAGGCTATCGGGGCGGCAGGTAGCTTAGTGGTTTGAGCATAGGACTAGTAACTGAAATGTTGCAAGATCAAATCCCTGAGTTGATAAGGTAAAAAAAAAATCTGTTCTGCACCTGAATAAGGCAGTTAACCAACTGTTCCTAGCCTGTCATTGAAAATATGAATTTGTTCTTAACTGACTTGATCTGGTTAGACCGTTTCAAGTTATCTAGAAGGGTGAGTGTCTGTGTACTGTTTTGGCAGAGTGAATGTAGCTACAAAATTTACATGATAGAAATGTGAATACTATGGGGCTGTTGACCTTAGGATGTTTAGATGAGCCAAATTATAACAGCAATATATTTCTACCAATCAAAGTTTAGAAGATTAACAAAATGGTAATAATAAACAAAAACTAAATCAAACCCAGTTCAGAATTATAGCCTTTTTGAATGAACTTTGGAGATGGCGGCCCTGTGGAAGTCCTTCGTCCAAAGGTTGTTGAATGCATGCACTGATACGACCCGAAAAACAAAAACAGGATACTGAGTCTTTTTTATTTTGGCATCTTAAAAAGGTAGAAATTGAGTTATGCCTAATACGGCCATTCATATTATTTTTCCAATATTCATTTTTTACAGTGGGTCAATATTGGTCAAACACCATGCCCCTTGGGTTAAGCGCTTGACCCAGCTGCTGGTAAATTAGTCTATATAGCTGGGTTAAAACAACCCAGCACATTGGGTTGAGGGATTGATCAGGCAGCTGGGTAATTTAACTAATCCTTAGATTACATTTAGTGTAATCCTAATTTCAGTTTTGCTTATACAGTGCCTTCGGAAAGTATTCAGACCCCTTCACTTTTTCAACATTGTTAGGTTACAGTCTTATTCTAAAATTGATTAAATAAATGTTTGTCCTTTAATCTACACACAATACCCCCTAATGACAAAGCAAACAGATTTGTAGGAATTTTTGCAAATGTATTAATAATAAAACACCTGAAATATCACATCTACGTAGGTGTTCAGACCCTTAACTCAGTACTTTGTTGAAGCACCTTTGGCAGCGATTACAGCCTTGAGTCTTCTTGGGTATGACGCTACAAGCTCGGTACACCTGTATTTGGGGAGTTTCTCCCATTGTTCTCTGCAGATCCTCTCAATTTACACGTCTCTCCAGAGATATTCAATCGGGTTCAAGACTTGGCTCTGGCTGGGCCACTCAAGGACATTTAGAGACTTGTCCTGAAGCCACTCCTGCATTGCATTGGCTGTGTGCTTAGGGTCGTTGTTCTGTTGGAAGGTGAACCTTTGCCCCAGTCTTGAGGTCCTCAGGGCTCTGGATTAGGTTTTCATTAAGGATCTCTCTGTACTTTGCTCCGTTAATCTTTCCCTCGATCCTGACTAGTCTCCCAGTCCCTGCCATTGGAAAAACCTAGAGAGATATAGAGTTGGTTGAGAGCGGTGTTAGTGCCAGCTTCGTTCTGTGGTGGTAAATAGACAGCTACAAATAATATAGATGAGAACTCTCTTGGTAGATAGTGTGGTCTACAGCTTATCCTAAGGTACTCTACCTCAGGCAAGCAATACCTCAAGGCTTTTTTAATATTAGACATTGCACACCAGCTGTTAATGACAAATAGACACACACCCCCACCCCTCGTCTTACCAGAGGTAGCATCTCTGTTCTGCCAGTTCATGGACAATCCCGCTAGCTCTATATTGTCCATATCGTCGTTCAGCAACATCTCGGTGAAACATAAGATGTTAGTTTTTTATATCCCGTTGATAGGATAATCTTAATCGTAGGTTATCAATATTATTTTCCAATGATTGCACATTAGCAAGAAGAACGGATGGTAAATGAAGTTTACTCGCTTGCCTACGGATTCTCAGAAGGCTGCCCGATCTGCGGCCCCTTTTCCTGCTTCTTTTCTTCACGCAAAAATGTGTGGATCTGGGCCTGTTCCAGTGAAAGCAGGATATCCTTCACTGTTCTCATGTCCAGAAGTTATTTTCAGGTCATAAGAGACGGTAGCAGTAACATTATGTACACAAGTAAAAAAATAAGTTACACAAAATGCAAAAAAACGAACAAAATAGCACAACTGAGCTCAATTTCGAGTCTCATAGCAGGGTCTGAATACTTATGTAAATAAGGTATCTGTTTTTTATTTTTAATACATTTGCAAAAATGTCTACAAACCTGTTCTCGGTTTATCATTGTGGGGTATTGTGTGTAGATTGCTAAAGATCCTTTTTTTTTAAAGAATACGGCTGTAAAGTAACAAAATGTGGAAAAAGTCAACGGGTCTGAATACTTTCCAAAGGCACTGTATATTTGTGCCTTCTCTACCATCCCACCCCCTCCTTTTCTGACACAGTCAAGATACAATGTTAAATGTCAAATAATTTGCATTTCAGAACAAACATCACATCCAATGTAGAATATACAAATATATACAAAATATATAAAATAGCAAATGGAATCAAAGCCCGATTGTCTAAATATGTGTTATTTCATATAATAAGATTTCATAAGATAGGACTATTTGTTAAAATTGAATTGAATTATATTTCAGAAACCAAACAGTTCAATCAGACTAAAGCCTCAGTGGAACTTGATGTGCACACTCAGATTGCAATCTGAGAAAAACAACGCATGCGTGTTTGAGACAGTCTGTCTTAAGTAGTATTAACACAGATCTGTCTATCAGACAGTGCCACAGCTAATCAATAGATTAGCACATTCACTGACACACTTCAGCTATTTTAGGCGACAGCACAAACACACACGAGCTGTGTTCGAATACCCATACTAAATACTACACACTTAATGAGTATATACTACACCATTAGTTCATTTTAGCATACTGTAAACCAACGGTATCCTTTCAGTTGAGTGTACAAGCGCTTCACCTGTCTACCAGAAGTTGATGCTGTTGCTATGCAACCTCTTGCTAGCATAACAAATGACTAGCTAGACATTTTACGATTTGGGGTGTGTTCGTAAATTCAATCTGGAGTGCCAGAGTGCACTCTGGGCGTTTGTAAATCCAGAGCATTGTCCGTTTGTAAATTCAGAGCGTTCCGTGTCCGGAGCGTTCAGAGTACACACTGGATGCTCTGGCTTAGGGTGTGATCCGAGGGTTCTGACCTCAGAACGGCAGTTAAGCACCCAAGCTAACTGGCGAACGTTGGCTAGCTTGCCAGCTACTCCCAGACAAAAATGAGGGAACACTTTTTTTATTTCACCTTTATTTAACCAGGTAGGCTAGTTGAGAACAAGTTCTCATTTACAACTGCGACCTGGCCTATGCTGCTCTGTACCATCACTCATTCATATATCCTTATGTACATATTCTTTATCCCCTTACACTGTGTTATAAGACAGTAGTTTTCTTGGAATTGTTAGTTAGATTACTTGTTCGTTATTACTGCATTGTCGGAACTAGAAGCACAAGCATTTCGCTACACTCGCATTAACATCTGCTAACCATGTGTATGTGACAAATAAAATTTGATTTGATTTGATTTGATTTGATTTGAAAGCAAAGCGACAAACAACACAGAGTTACACATGGAATAAACAAACGTACAGTCAATAATAATAGAAAAGTCTATATAGTGTGTGGAAATGAGGTAAGATTAGGGAGGTAAGGCAATAAATAGGCAGTAGTGGCGAAGTAATTACAATTTAGCAATTAAAACACTGGACTGATAGATGTGCAAACCTCACTCTGACCATTTTACTCACCCTACCAGAGCTGGTTAGGCTGTTTTCATGTTATCCAGAAAATTGGTGACTAACTGTGCTGCTGGCAACCATTTAATTACGGGTTTTTTTGCCAACGTTTACTGACACCGTCCATATTCAACGGGTGTTGAGCATTCGTAAATTTATCAGTTATTCTGTACTCTGCCACACTCAGTGGCACGTTCGTTGAAAGCATACTCGGACCAACGTGCAGGGTGATCTGGGTCCCACATCTTTATTTAGTGAAACGCACAAAACAATAAAGCAAGAACGAAACGTGACGACAATGGAGTGCTGAACTATAACTACCCATAAACAATATCCCACAAAACACAGGTGGAAAGATGCTACTTAAATATGATCCCCAATTAGAGACAACGATAGCCAGCTGCTTCTAATTGGGAATCATACCAAACACCAACATAGAAAACAAAACTAGAACCCCAAATTGAAAATATAAACTAGACTAACCCCGCAGTCACGCCCTGACCTACTCCACCATAGAAAATAAGGACTCTCTATGGTCAGGACGTGACACTCAGACAAGAGTGCTCTGAAATCAGAGTAGACAGAATTAGAATTAGCTAATGTTAGCTAACATACTGCTGTAATGATATGCCATGCATTTCATAAGGATAGCGTAGCTAATCAATTGTCATCCAACATAACTTATTTGAAAAGTCATTACTTTATTACATTGCTCAACATTTTCTTAACATTTGTCATAATTAGTAAAGCAATGAATTTGTATCTGCTCTCGTTGGACTTCGGCTGCTTATTTTCTGCCATTTTCTTCAAATCTGAAAACCACTCCCATTTTCTGAAGAACTGCATAATGAGCACTTAATGCACGGATATAGTGTCCACTGCTTGTATACTTTGTATTTTGGCAAATTTAATACGACATCCGGGAACTTTTGGCATACTAACTATATCTATACTATGACCAATAAGCAGACTACATACTCAAATTATTTTACAAATAGTACGGTTGGCGTGGTTAGTATAAGTATTCAAACACAGCTAAGCTGTTTTGCCATACAATAATGGTCAACATTTGGGTCGAATCAAAACACTGTTACAAGTGTAAAATGTTACGTTTGAAGGTCACTACTAAGGACATGGACTAATGACTCAAAGCAATTTTCATAATCACCAAAATGTAACATTTGTATATTAAATACATTGTTGTGATAGAATGAAAGTACCAGAATGCACTTCAGCCCAGCTTGAACAAAAAAAGTAATTATATATTAGTCATACAAATATATGAGGATTTGTGCAACAGTAGTTGAACTAAAGGCAAACAAGCACATACCGTATAGTAAAGAAAAATGCATTAAAACAAACAAAAAGTCAATTTAACAGAGCTATGCCTTAAGAGCATATTAGCATTGGAATATGAAGGGGAAAGGGCATACCTAGTTAGTTGCACAACTGAATGCATTCAACTGAAATGTGTCTTCTGCATTTAACCCAAACCCTCTGAATCAGAAAGTCACTCATGGCTCATATATACATTAATCTATTCATTCACAAGAACACAAACACATGTGCTTTCTCCTGTCACTACTCACACTATATACAAGAGTAGATACTTTCCCACTATTGTTCAGTGGAAAAAAGGCATGCTCGCAACAGTCTTACTGAGGGGGATTCTGTTCCTGGCAGCTGATACACTGTGGTTTGTAGGAATTACCATGCTGGGGCACACAGTCTGGGAAAGTTGATATCAAACGCATAATAGGATTTGAAACACACATCCAGTGCCTCAAGCAATGTACCTTGCTCCAATGCCTGTCCACTAACGACTAAACACCTGTGAGCCATCACAAATGGGTAGGGTCTGGTCACCTCCGACTGGCACATGTGCTCAACCATGTTAGATAGAAATCATTACATTTTAGAATATGAGGACTTGTGCAAAGGATGGAGGCACACTGCCAATGCCATCACACACAATTTATTTTGTATACCATATAGCCATTTACACATAAATAAATAAATAATTGTTTGATGCCTACATCTTCCATTCTTTTGGGGCTGATGATAATCGATTCATTTACACAACAATGTCTTGGAGAGTGCAGTTATGCATAACAGATTTTGGAATGCTGTTCCTTTCATTCAAGGTTTACAAATGCTATCATCTATTCAATCTCCCTATGCCTATCCACTATTTAAACTTACAGGCTGCAAGTCAATTAAGGACTTTTTGGTTTTGATCTCTTCGAAGCTGGGTCGGAATGTCTTCCTGCCAATCTTGTAGACTGGTGTTGGGAGGACCACTGGCAGAAGTCTTAAAACAATGTCACCTTGTGTATCTGGAGAGAAGAATGTTTTGTGAATAACTTGATTGTTTCAGGCTAAACATTTATGAGCATCTGAAGCACCATCAACAGGGCCATTTCAAACTATACCTGCACTTCAAAGAGATGATCTTGGGCCTCCTTCTCTCGGCCGGCGAAGCAAAAGTTTTTTGTCCTTGAAGACCACGATCCAGTTTTCAGAGTATCTCCGAGCAGTCCAGGTTTAAAATGCTTCTGAGCAATCTGTAGTAAAGCAGACATTCATTTTCCATTGCAGTTAATCATTAGTGTGGCTAACATTTGACTCTGTATGGCCTCCTGACCTCAGTCAGGAATGTCTCTTTGATGTTTTCGGTACGATGCATCGATAATAGGGCTGCCCCTGACCCCCCAAAAAATCTTGGTCGACCGAGAGTCATCTGTTCTTCCAACCAATCGATTGGTAGAAATGTTAAAACGTATATTTTACCATATATTTAAATAAAATCAAGTATATGTAGGCTACTGAGCTTGTCTGATGCTTTAATAGTGGTGGCAGCATCATGCTGTGGGGATGTTTTTCAACGGCAGGGACTGGGAGACTAGTCAGGATCGAGGGAAAGATGAACGGAGCAAATTACAGAGAGATCCTTAATGAAAACCTGCTTCAGAGTGCTCACGACCTCAGACTGGGGCAAAGGTTCACCTTTCAACAGGACAACGACCCTAAGCACACAGCCAACACAACGCAGTGGTGGCTTCAGGACAAGTCTCTGCATGTCCTTGAGTGGCCCAGCCAGAGCCCGGACTTGAACCCAATCAAACATCTCTGGAGAGACCTGCAAATAGCTGTGCAGCGACGCTCCCCATCCAACTTGACAGGGCTTGAGAGGATCCCCAGAGAAAAATGGGAGAAACTCTCCAAATACAGGTGTGTCAAGCTTGTCAAATCATACACAAGAAGACTCGAGGCTGTAATTGCTGACAAAAGGTGCTTCAACAAAGTACTGAGAAAAGGGTCTGAATACTTATGTAAATATGATTTCTGTTTTTTATTTTTAATACATTTGCAAAAATTCTAAAAACCTGTTTTTGCATTTTCATTATGGGGTACTGTGTGTAGATTGATGAGGAATAAAAACAATTTAATCAATTTTAAAATAAGTCTGTAATGTAACAAAATGTGGATAAAGTCAAGGGGTCTGAATACTTTCCGAATGCACTGTATGCTGCCTTTATTTATCCTACAGTTCTGACTTGGTGTACAGGGAGAATACTGTAAGAACGGCCCGTGTTCTGAATTCTGTCGCTGTACATTTCAAAAGTGCCAGGGACAGCTTTATGTAGGACCAAACAGTTTGTGGGCACAGTTTGTCACCGTTGTAGTGCAATTAATGTATTGTTTAGTGTTGTTTTGTGTAGTGGCTTTGCTGGCATACATCTAACAATTTCGGGGGGAGTTTGCCCCACCAAGATTTACATGCTAAAATCGTCCCTGCACACGCACTGCCACACACAGCCCCCAAGCGCCGCCCACTTCTATTACAAAAGTTGGATTTTTAAATCCCAAAAATTAGAGGTCTCAACTCAATTTCTTTTCTAATTTGAGAGAACCAATCAAACCCTTTTGCACAATTTATGAGTGAATATTGCATTAATTAACAAACAGCCTCCTTTGCAGTCCAGTGTGGTTTACAGCTCTCCCTGAGCGGTGAGTCAGCCAGGCTAGCAAACAGAATCAAATTCAAGTCTTATGTTTTTGTAAAAATAATTATCCACCATGCCTGGAGTAAATCTCGACTGTCTTGGCCCCATTCTGTCTTGTCCAATGAGCCCCCTGGATCGCAATCTCCTTCATGTACTCTCCAACTTGATTTGCCGGCCAGATGTTATCTGGGCTGCCCTATCACATTTGACTGTTGTGAGCACAAAGTACTCAATTCATTTTAAATTCCTTTTAACAATCAGTTTTCAATATACACAATAAATATTTCAACATATACCTGGCAAGACCTAGCTACTACTCAAGCTTGGTGTGTCTAGTTGTTGGGTTTAACTGCCTTGCTCATGGGCAGAACGGCAGATTTCAGTTACTGGCCCAACACTTAACTGCTAGGCTTAACCGCTAGGGGGGAGACTTTAAGGGATAGTTTCACCCACATTTCTAAATGACATACTTTGAGGGGGGAAGGATTGATAAGCCAGGGAATGCGGAAAGAGCTAAATTAATAGGGGTGGCAGTAGCTTCGAGGTTAGAAAGGCAAAACACAGCTTAGGTGGATTAACAAAAGGCTGTCGTCTCAGATTTTGAAATGATGCTTTACAGCGAAAGCAATCCAAGCGTTTGTGTAAATTTATTGATCGCATGATAAAACATTAAGTACACTTAGCATCAGGTAGCTTGGTCACGAAAATCAGAAAAGCAATCAAATTAATCGTTTACCTTTGATGATCTTCGGATGTTTTCACTGACAAGACTCCCAGTTACACAACAAATGTTCCTTTTGTTCCATAAAGATTATTTTTATATCCAAAATACCTGCGTTTGTTTGTTGCATTATGTTCAGAAATCCACAGGAAAGAGCGGTCACGACAACACAGACGAAAATTCCAAATAATATCCATAATGTCCACAGAAACATGTCAAACGTTTTTTATAATCAATCCTCAGGTTGTTTTTAAAATATATATTCGATAATATATCAACCGGGAGTGTAGGTTTTTCAATAGGACAAGGGGAAACAATGGCCGCTTTACTCTGTTGCGCAAAATTCACTCTGAGAGCCCCCACCTATCTTTCTCGCTCATTTTTCAAAATAAAAGCCTGAAACTATGTCTAAAGACTGTTGACACCTTAGGGAAGCCATAGAAAAAGGAATCTGGTTGATATCCCTTTAAATGGAGGATAGGCATGCATAGGAACAGAGAGGTTTCAAAATAAGAGGCACTTCCTGATTGGATTTTCCTCAGGTTTTCACCTGCAATATCAGTTATGTTATACACAGACAATATTTTGACAGTTTTGGAAACTTTAGAGTGTTTTCTATCCTAATCTGACAATTATATGCATATTCTAGTTTCTGGGGCTGAGAAATAGGCAGTTTTAAACGGGTACATTTTTTTAGCCAAAAACGAAAATACTGCCCCCTACACGCAAAAGGTTAAGCGGGCATTGTGTCAAAAACAGTGTGGCTTGGCTGGGTTGTGTTTCAGAGGATGCATGGCTCTCAACCTTCGCCTCTCCCGAGTCCTTACAGGAGTTGCAGCGATGAGACAGGACTAACTACCAATTGGATACCACGAAATTGGGTAGAAAAAAAACAGGCAGGCCGATTCCAGAAAGCAGGTCGATTCCAGCGAGTTATCGGTTTGAACCCCTAGCTTCCTGCAGGGAGATCTGCAGCAAGTTATCCGGCAGTCAGAGGGTTACCAGCTACAATATCTCTGTATACTACATTCTGCTGTTGTGCCCTTGAGCAAGGCACTTTACCCCTAAGTGCCCATGAGCTGCTCCCAGCCGGTGATATGTGTGTTGTATGTCAGGTTGGTCAATGTGACAGAATATCTGTAATAAAGCAAGTATGGTAAAATGAATTTCTTAGTTTTTACTAACCCTCAAAGTTTGGAATCAAAGAGGCCAGGTTCCACTCATTCATCATATCCTTTTCAAAGCTGTCCATTGGCCTTGACCTTTGCATTTCATTACAGAAATTAATTAAAATGTTAGAAACCTAGTTAGCTAGTTATACTAACTTGACTACATGAGGTAAACTCTAACGTCAGCAAAGAGAATTTGCATCCATCCTCAACTTCACACGTCTGACTAAAGCTGCCACTGTCAGAAACCATTGAAAACCTGTACAGTAACACTAGCTAACTCACTCAATCATATTTAGGTAGCCATATTCCTTGGGTAGTTTGTGGGTTCTTATTCTATGTTTAGTTGCCTTTAGTTGCCTGTTCTGTACTTCTCATATTAGCTTCACGTTTCATTTTGTTGTTTTGTATAGTTTGTTCAGTGTTCTTTCTTTAATTAAAGAAGTATGCACGCTTACCACGCTGCGCCTTGTTGTCCTCCATACAACGTCCCTTACAGAAGAACCCACCATAATAGGACCAAGCAGCGTGAAAAGGAGGAGCAGCGTTTAATGGGGAAATGGACATGGGAGGAGATACTAGATGGAGCAGGACCCTGGACGCAGCCGGGGGAGTATCGCCGTCCTAAGGAGGAGATAGAGGCAGCGAAAGCGGAACGGCGATACTATGAGGAGAAATACCGGAGAATATAGGAATGGCGACGATATGAGGCTAGCACGGAAGCCCGAGAGGCAGCCCCAATAAAAAAAATTGGGGGGGCACACGAGGAGATTGCATGAGTCAGGTTGGAGACCTGAGCCAACTCCTCGTGCTTACTGTGGGGAGCATGTTACTGATCAGGACGGCGAGGATCCGCAGTCCAGAGCCTCCGGCGATGATCCACAGGTCAGTGCTACAAGGGTGGAGGGATCAGTGTAAAGAAGGGGGGCGGCGTCCAGAACCAGAGCCGCCACCGAAGTTAGATGCCCACTCAGACCCTCCCATATAGGTGTAGGTTTGCGGCTGGTAGTCCGCACCTTTGGGGGGGGTACTGTCACGCCCGACCTTTGTTATCTTTGTTTTTTTCAGTATTTTGGTTAGGTCAGGGAGTGACGAGGGTGGTTTGTTTAGTTTTTGTATTGTGTAGGGGGTTTTGTATGTCTAGGAGTTTTTGTAAGTCAGAGGCAGCTGTTTATCGTTGTCTCTGATTGGGGACCATATTTAGGTATCCATATTCCTTAGGTAGTTTGTGGGTTCTTATTCTATGTTTAGTTGCCTGTTCTGCACTTCTCATATTAGCTTCAAAGTTCGTTTTGTTGTTTTGTATAGTTTGTTCAGTGTTCTTTCTTTATTTAAAGAAGTATGTACGCTTACCACGCTGCGCCTTGGTCTCCTCCATATAACGGCCGTGACAGTTACATTACAACCTGTAATTTAAATGGATTTTTATTTGGATTTCATGTAATGGACATACACAAAATGTTTCAAATTGGTAAAGTGAAATTTAGAAAATAACTTGTTTAAAAAAATTCAAAAAAATGGAAAAGTGTTGCGTGCATATGTATTCACCCCCTTTGCTATGAAGCACCCAAATAAGATCTAGTGCAACTAATTACCTTCAGAAGTCACATAATTAGTTAAATAAAGTCCACCTATGGGCAATCTAAGTGTCACATGATCTGTCACACGATCTCAGTATACAGTTGAAGTCAGAAGTTTACATACACCTTAGCCAAATACATTTAATCTCAGTTTTCACAATTGCTGACATTTAATCCTAGTAAAAAATTCCCTGTCTTAGGTCAGTTAGGATCACCACTTTATTTAAGAATGTGAAATGTCAGAATAATAGCAGAGAGAATGATTTATTTCAGCTTTAATTTCTTTCATCACATTCCCAGTAGGTTAGAAGTTTACATACACTCAATTAGTATTTGGTAGCATTGCCTTTAAATTGTTTAACTTGGGTCAAATGTTTTGGGTAGCCTTCCACAAGCTTCCCACAATAAGTTGGGTGAATTTTGGCCCATTCCTCCTGACAGAGCTGGTGTAACTGAGTCAGGTTTGTAGGCCTCCTTGCTCGCACAGAATTTTTCAGTTCTGCCCACACATTTTCAATAGGATTGAGGTCGGGGCATTGTGATGGCCCCTCCAATACCTTGACTTTGTTGCTGTTAAGCCATTTGGCCACAACTTTGGAAGTATGCTTGTGGTCATTGTCCATTTGGAGCCCCATTTGCGACCAAGCTTTAACTTCCTGACTGATGTCTTGAGATTTTGCTTCAACATATCCACAGAATTTTACTCCCTCATGATGCTATCTATTTTGTGAAGTGCACCAGTCCCTCCTGCAGCAAAGCAACACCACAACAGGATGCTGCCACTCGCGTGCTTCACGGTTGGGATGGTGTTCTTTGGCTTGCAAGCCTCCGCCTTTTTCCTCCAAACATAACGATGGTCATTATGGCCAAAGAGTTCTATTTTTGTTTCATCAGACCAGAGGACATTTCTCCAAAAAGTACGATCTTTGTCCCCATGTGCAGTTGCAAACCGTATTCTAGCTTTTTTAATTGCAGTTTTGGAGCAGTGGGCTTCTTCCTTGCTGAGCTGCCTTTCAGGATATGTCGATATAGGACTCCCTTTACTGTGGATATAGATACTTTTGTATCTGTTTCCTCCAGCATTTTCACAACGTCCTTTGCTTTTGTTCTGGGATTGATTTGCACTTTTCGCACCAAAGTACGCTCATCCCTAAGAGTCTCCTTCCTGAGTGGTATGATGACTGCGTGGTCCCATGGTGTTTGTACTATTGTTTGTACAGATGAATGTGGTACCTTCAGGTGTTTGGAAATTGCTCCCAAGGATGAACCAGACTTGTGGAGTCTACAATTTGTTTTCTGAGGTCTTGGCTGATTTCTTTTGATTTTCCCATGATGTCAAGCAAAGAGGCACTGAGTTTGAAGGTAGGCCTTGAAATACATCCACAGGTACACCTCCAATCGACTCAAATGATGTCAATTAGTCTATCAGAAGCTTCTAAAGCCATGATATCATTTTCAGGATTTTTACAAGCTGTTTAACCCTTGCAAGGCTGCTGGCCCAGACAGCACTCTATCTGTGTCCTCAGAGCATGCCTAGACCAGCTGGCTGGTGTGTTTACGAACATATTCAATCACTCCCTATCCCAGTCTGTTGTCCCTACATGCTTCAAGATTGTTTCCATTGTTCCTGTACCCAAAAAGGCAAAGATAACTGAACTAAATGACTACCGCCCCGTAGCACTCACTTCTGTCACCATGAAGTGCTTTGAGAGGCTAGTCAAGGATCATATCACCTTCACCTTGCCGGCCACCCTAGTTCCACTTCAGTTTTCATACCGCCCCAACAGGTCCACAGATGAAGCAATCGCCATCACACTGCACACTGCCCTGTCCCATCTGGACAAAAAGAATACATGCTGTATGTAAGAACGCTGTTCATTGACTACAGCTCAGCATTCAACACCATAGTACCCTCCAAGCTCATCATCAAGCTGGAGGCTCTGGGTCTCAACCCCGCCCTGTGCAATTGGGTCCTGGACTTTCTGACGAGCCGCCCCCGATGGTGAAGGTAGAAAACAACAATCTCCACTTGGCTGACCCTCAACACTGGGGCCCGAAAGGGTGCGTGCTCAGCCCTCTCCTATACTCCCCGTGTGGTGTCAGGAAAACAACCTCTCACTCAACGTCAACGTCAACAAAACAAAGGAGATGGACTTCAGGAAACAGCAGAGGGAGCACCCCTTATCCACATCGAACGGACAGCAGTGAAGAATGTAGAAGGTTTTAAGTTCCTCTGCGTACACATCACAGACGAACAGAAATAGTCCACCCACACAAACAGTGTGGTGAAGAAGGCACAACAGCGCCTCTGTAACTCCCCCCCCCAGAACCGCCACTGAATTATGGACACTCTTACTGACAGTTGTGGCTGCTTTGCGTGATGTATTGTTGTCTCTACCTTCTTTCCCTTTGTGCTGTTGTCTGTGCCCTACAATGTTTATACTCTGTTTTGTGCTGCTGCCATGTTGTGTTGCTACCATGCTGCGTTGTCATTTGTTGCTGCCATGCTATGTTGTCATCTTAAGTCTCTCTTTATGCAGTGTTGTGTTGTCTCTCGTTGTGATTTGTGTTTTGTCCTATATTTTTATTTTATTTATTTTTTATCCCATCCCTGATCCCCACAGGAGGCCTTTTTCCATCATTGTAAATAAGAATTTGTTCTTAATTAACTGACTTGCCTAGTTAAATGAATGTTAAATAAAAAAATAATTTAAAAAACACCTGTATTTGGGGAGTTTCTCCCATTCTTCTCTGCAGATTCCCTCAAGCTCTGTCAGGTAGGATAGGAAAGTAAAAGGAAAGGGGTATACCTAGTCAGTTTTACAACTGATGTATTCATTTGATTAAATAAAACATTTTTCTTATCAATCTACACACAATACCCAAATGCTCCTACCTGCCAGGCTACCGGCCGCCCCATGAGCATCACTGTACAGCTATTTTCAGGTCACTCCAATGATGTTAGATCTGGTTCAAGTCCCAGCTCTGGCTGGGCCACACAAGGACATTCAGAGACTTGTCCCGAAGCCACTCCTGCATTGTCTTGGCTGTGTGCTTAGGGTCGTTGACCTGTTGGAAGGTGAACCTTCGCCCCAGTCTGAGATCATGAGCCCTCTGGAGCAGGTTTTCATCAAGGATCTCTCTGTACTTTGCTCCACTCATCTTTCCCTCGATCCTGACTTGTCTCCAAGTCCCTGCCACTGAAAAACATCCCCACAGCATGATGCTGCCACCACCATGCTTCACCGTAGGGATGGTGCCAGGTTTCCTCCAGACGTGACACTTGGCATTCAGGCCAAAGAGTTCAATCTTGGTAGTTGTTGGGGAATTGTTAGATTACTTTTCAGATATTACTGCACTGTTGGAACCAGAAGCACAAGCATTTCGCTAACATTTGCATTAACATCTGCTAACCATGTGCATTAACATCTGCTAACCATGTGTATGTGACCAATAAGATTTGATTTGCCAAACAGGAGGTGTAAAGAAGGGGATTTCCTTGGAAGATGGGGAAGGAGAGGAGGGTCTCAGCTGAGGTCCAAGCATTCTGATATGTTCTGGCCAGTTGTCCCTCAAACAGGCCTGTAGGTGCCATCAACCAGCCTACATACAGTATTATCTGAGTGAATGAACTGTGAGGATGGCAAAGAGAGAGAGCGAGATCAATAATCACTGTTGGACATTCCATTTAAAAATGGTGTAAAACTGTTCTAGATTCAGATTGTCTCAGCACTGTATGGTACAGCAAAGTTAGAGAGATATGCAAACTTACAATCATGAGGCCAGGCATTATGCTTCTCATCAGGGTGTTGTAGGAGAAAGTAGTGTAGGACCTTGAGAGCTTCTGGATAGGGCTGAGTACCTGTACTGTGTGAATGTTCCTGTGAATGAGAGAGTGAAAGAGAGAGCGAGAGAGAGAGAGAATGTGGGGGGAATCAGTAATATCAGACTATCTCTGTATCATTGATCATCAGCCCCCTGAAAGGTGATAGATATACATTCAGAAAAGTAGGCTGATTGGCGTAGCAATTCATGTAGTATCCTCTCCATTATACCTTTTCTACAGCTGCCTTTTCGGTAAGCAGGAAAGGAGGTTCGTGAATTATACCCATGACCAATAAAAAGGTTGATTTTAACGTAATGTATTGGCTGATGTAACTGGATGATGTTCACATTGATCTGCTCAGATGTCCTTCTCCTGTGGGCACATTCTGAAAACACACACTTACACACACACAATATCAGCATTGACAGTAGCTTAACTGGATATTGTTATATTGAATGTGTAAGAAATAGCGAGACAAAGAGCCAGACAGGTAACCATTTACAGTAACTGCAGTTCATTGTTAGCCTACTAAGTCAATAAGCACCAGCCAGACAGAAGATCTAGCAAAGTTAGCTACCTAAAGTACTGTAGAAATCTCAACTTTCTGCAGCAGCTACCTTTGGCCTGGCCGCTTGATCTTGTAGCAGGTTGAGGGAACGTTAACTTACTTCCACTAGCTAGCTACTACTATCTAGCATGAGGGACTAACTTACTAGCTAGCATGACTATAGCCAGTAGCAAAAGGTTGGGTAGGTTACTTTCTAAGTGTAACACTTTACAGTTACTAGTTACCTGAACAAAATTATAATCAGTAACGTAACTTTTGGATTACCCAAACTCAGTAACGTAATCTGATTTCATTCAGTTACTCTTAGATTACATTCCCTTAAGAGGCATTAGAAGAAGACAAGCATGTATGTTACCAATTGAATGACATCTATTGCCAGGACAAATCAATGTTAACGTTTACATAGCTGGCCATACATGGATGTTACATTTTACTTCATGGGTTGGTTATGTAGGCTTCTTCTAACTCATCGCTTTCTACTACATATAATAATATGATTAAATTATATATTTACATTAAAAACCAAAGTCTATCAGAATTCCAGCCTTTCTAATAGATGTTATACCCCTTGATCTTCAAGAATAGGACTTAGAAATATGGAAGTATAGATTAGCCAAATTGTTTTACCTGAGCATAACCCCAAAACTAAAGACTTATTAGCCAACCCTACTCTGTTGTTTATGATTTTGTTGTCATAGAGGACTGATTGGGCTCATTGATTGTCATCATTGTCTTGTTGGAAGACAAATCTCCGTCCCAGTCTCAGGTCTTTTGCAGACTCCATCAGGTTTTCTTCCAGAATGGTCCTGTATTTGGCTCCATCCATCTTCCCATCAATTTTAACCATCTTCCCTGTCCCTGCTGAAGAAAAGCAGGCCCAAACCATGATGCTGCCACCACCATGTTTGACAGTAGGGATGGTGTGTTCAGGGTGATGAGCTGTGTTGCTTTTACGCCAAACATAACGTTTTGCATTGTTGCCAAAAAGTTCAATTTTGGTTTCATCTGATCAGAGCACCTTCTTCCACATGTTTGGTGTGTCTCCCAGGTGGCTTGTGGCAAACTTTAAACAATACTTTTTATGGATATCTTTAAGAAATGGCTTTCTTCTTGCCACTCTTCCATAAAGGCCAGATTTGTGCAATATACGACTGATTGTTCTCCTATGGACAGAGTCTCCCACCTCAGCTGTAGATCTCTGCAGTTCATCCAGAGTGATCATGGGCCTCTTGGCTGCATCTCTGATCAGTCTTCTCCTTGTATGAGCTGAAAGTTTAGAGGGACGGCCAGGTCTTGGTAGATTTGCAGTGGTCTGATACTCCTTCCATTTCAATATTATCGCTTGCACAGTGCTCCTTGGGATGTTTAAAGCTTGGGAAATCTTTTTGTATCCAAATCCGGCTTTAAACTTCTTCACAACAGTATCTCGGACCTGCCTGGTGTGTTCCTTGTTCTTCATGATGCTCTCTGCGCTTTTAACGGACCTCTGAGACTATCACAGTGCAGGTGCATTTATACGGAGACTTGATTACACACAGGTGGATTGTATTTATCATCATTAGTCATTTAGGTCAACATTGGATCATTCAGAGATCCTCACTGAACTTCTGGAGAGAGTTTGCTGCACTGAAAGTAAAGGGGCTGAATAATTTTGCACGCCCAATTTTTCAGTTTTTGATTTGTTCAAAAAGTTTGAAATATCCAATAAATGTCGTTCCACTTCATGATTGTGTCCCACTTGTTGTTGATTCTTCACAAAAAAATACAGTTTTATATCTTTATGTTTGAAGCCTGAAATGTGGCAAAAGGTCGCAAAGTTCAAGGGGGCCGAATACTTTCGCAAGGCACTGTAGATATTCCATAAAAAAATCAGCTGTTTCCAGCTACAATAGTCATTTACAACATTAACAATGTCTACAATGTATTTCTGATTAATTCGATGTTATTTTAATAGACAAAAAATGTGCTTTTCTTTCAAAAACAAGGACATTTCTAAGTGACCCCAAACTTTTCAACGGTACCAGTCAAAGGTTTGGACATACCTACTCATTCAAGGATTTTTCTTAATTTTTTACTATTTTCTACATTGTAAAATAATAGTGAAGATATCAAAACTATGAAACAACACATTTGGAATCATGTAGTAACCAAAAAAGTGTTAAACAAATCTAAATATATTTTATATATGAGATTCTTCAAAGCAGCCACCCTTTGCCTTGATGACAGCTTTGCACACTCTTGACATTCTCTCAACCAGCTTCACCTTGAATGCTTTTCCAGCTGTCTTGAAGGAGTTCCCACATATGCTGAGCACTTGTTGGCTGTTTTTCCTTCACTCTGCAGTCCAACTCATCCCAAACCATCTTAATTGGGTTGAGGTTGGGTGATTGTGGAGAACATGTCATCTGATGCAGCACTCCATCACTCTCCTTCTTGGTCAAATGGCACTTACACAGCCTGGATGTCAAGGTGTGGGTGTAGCTGGTGCATTGGAAGTCAGGCACAGGAGAGCAGAGATGAGTGGACAAGGCACTTTACTGAGGCAATGTATGAATAGAACGCAATGGGTCACAAAACAAATGCCCTCAGAACAAGTGAGGCAGCACTAAGTACAAATAACAAAGTACAAAGTACAGGCTGTCAAAAAGCACGGGTGTAAAATATAACACGATGCAAACCAGCCGGAAGAGTGCCAACCTGACAATAAACAATTACACACACAGACATGGGGGGAACAGAGGGTTAAATACACGACAAGTAATGAGGGAAATGTAAACCAGGTGTGTGGGAAAACAAGACAAAACAAATGGAAAATGAAAGGTGGATTGGCGATGGCTAGAAGACCGGTGACGTCGACCACTGAACACCGCCCGAACAAGGAGAGGAACCGACTTCGGCGGAAGTCGTGACAGTACCCCCTCTTGACGCACGGCTCCAGCAGCGCGCCGTCACCGGCCTCGGGGACGACCCGGAGGGCGAGGTGCAGGGCGATCCGGACGGAGACGGTGGAACTCCCACAGCATTGAAGGTTCCAACATGTCCTCCACCGGAACTCAGCATCTCCTCCGGACTGTACCCCTCCCAGTCCACGAGGTACTGAAGGCCCCTCGCCCGGCACCTCGAATCCAGTATGGCACGAACGGAGTACACCGGGGCCCCCTCGAAGTCCAGAGGGGGCAGAGGAACCTCCCGCACCTCAGACTCCTGGAGCAGGCCAGCCACCACCGGCCTGAGGAGAGACACATGGAACGAGGTGTTAATACGGTAATCAGGGGGAAGCTGTAACGTGTAACTCACCTCCTTCAGTCTCATCAGGACTTTAAATAGCCCCACAAACTGCGGACGCAGCTTCCGGCAGGGCAGGCGGAGGGGCAGGTTTCAGGTCGAGAGCCAGACCCGGTCTCACTCCGGTGACGGTCTGCGCTAGCTTTCTGGCGCAGCACGGCGTGCTGAAGGTGTACATGAGCGGCGTCCCATGTCTCCTCTGCGCGCTGGAACCAGTCGTCCACCACAGGAGCCTCGATCTAACGCTGATGTCAAGGAGCCAGAACCGGCTGATACCCCAGTACACACTGGAAGGGGGAAAGGTTAGTGGAGGAGTGGCGGAGCGAGTTCTGGGCCATCTCTGCCCAGGGCATCTCTGCCCCCCCCCCCTCCCCTCCCCCTCCAGCCGGTCCTGGCAATAAGACCTCAGAAACCTATCCACATCCTGGTTAACTCTCTCCACCTGCCTGTTACTCTCAGGGTGAAAACCCGAGGTAAGGCTGATTGAGACACCCAGACGTTTCATGAACGCCCTCCAGACCCTTGACGTGAACTGGAGACCTCGAACAGAGACTATGTCCTCAGGCACCCCATAGTGCCGGAAGTTACGTTATTATATACAGATCTCTGGTGTAAATGGGAAAGTGGGTTTCCAGGGTTAGAGTAGTGCAGAAGTTGTCATATGCTGAGTCAGTGAAGAAAGTAGAGGAAGATGGGTCAAGGTGGGGTAACCTGAGAGGAGTGGTGTGAGTAGTAGATCTGTACCAGTACAGAGGGATAGGCCAACAAGTGATATGTTTCCGTAAGATTGGGTTTTTAGCAATGGTTATCAACTGTACTGCAGGGATGGAATGTAAGTTATAGAAAATTGAGGTTGTGGTGGCAGCTGCAGAGAGGTATTTGGATGTGCCAGACTTGACATCAGAAGTTACAGGGTGTGTTAATTGGTGGTGTCCCATCCTTTCAGGTTGTTGGCCTGAAGTAGGACTAAATAGATTTAAATAGTGGAGTAGGGTGGTGTTTTTTTTGTGAGTGTAGTGTTAGATGGTAGGGTATTGGTAAAAAAAAATAATAATGAAGCAAAGTATAAGGGAGTTGTACTCCAGTCTAGTAGGTTGCGGTAATGAAACAATTATTGGATGCCAACCGCCGTTAAACCTCACCGAAGAAGAAATAAGAAGGCGCACATCACAGAAGAAGCGAACGAGACCTAAAAGACAACATGAGAACAAGCTGACATAAACGCTCATAACGAAAAATACAACAAAACTAGATTATGTGATACATGCATTTCGAATATCGTGCATAAACTACATTTGAAATAATCGATTTAATTCGATATATCGCCCAGCCCTATGGATAGGGTCTAGTCGCGAAAGTGCAGACACGAAACATCGGAACCATTTTGAGAATTGTAAACATTCGTCATTCATGCTTGGCAGTGCTCGTTTTAGCTCAATGGCAGTGGTGGGCTACTAGCTAGTTAACCGAATAATTATAGATAGACAGTGAAATAAAGACTAATTTAAAATCCAATACTTTTTTGGTATTATGAAAGTATCAGCATGGATGCAAAGCAAAAGCTTAAAACGTGCTTGCTTATTATAGAGATAATCATTTAGCGCGAGCCAAGTTACTCCCCACGGAATTTCCACTTTGACCGACCTTTCTTTTTCTTTCCACGACAATCAGTTGAAGTTGTTATGATGTTGGCGTGTCAACGATTTGTGAGTGTTGTGAGGAACTCAAGGACACTATCACGACATGTCACTACCTGGTCTCCAGTTGGAGCAGCATTCAATGCCCAGCAGAGGAAAGTTGATTTGTTTCAGAAGAACGTGGTAAGTCAGCTAACGTTAGCGGTTTGTTTGCGGACCGCCATAATACCAGAGAAGAAGTTAACTAGCTGCATAAAATCCCAACCTATATTAAGTGTCCTCATTGTCAAAATCACCCATAATTGTGTTCACTAGAAAAATACTTGCTCTTTTATAAATGTGTCATTTGGGGTTTGTTGTAATGATCAGCCTCGAAAACGAAGAGTTGGCCACACAGACTTTTGACATGGCATTGTACGTGCTATATTTGCACAGGGATTATTCGGGGTTCCAGCGTTGAGTACTCCGGCTGGTTTCGAGGTGGCTCAGCAACGAGCGCTCAGGGAAACAGAACAGTTGGTAGAAATAGCCTGCAATAACCCACCAGGCGCCCTGACCGTGGAGACCTTCGATCAACTTTCTGACAGCCTTTGCAAAGTGGCAGATTTGGTAATGGCTCACAGTCACACTCAGAGATCATTGGCATCGTTGTTGTCAAGCCAAACTCCTCCCTGTTGAATATGATACACCCTTAATGTTGTATTTCTTTTCTTGCAGGCAGATTTTGTCAAAGTTGGCCATCCAGACCCTGCCTTTCGGGATGCTGCTGAGAAGGCATGCATAAACATTGGCACAGTAGTAGAAAGGTATGCACCCTCTTCCGTAGTTTCTCTAGTAAAATATTACATGATGTCAAGCAAAACACTTTTTTAATACATTCTTTCTTTGATGTTTTCTCTTTTTTTTGCCCTGATAGGCTGAACACTAATGTTGAACTGTGTAGGAGTCTCAAAAACCTACTAGATAACAAAGAGGTTCTGGATTCTTTGGACCCAGATACAAGGCATGTACAATCATCTTCCTGTTTGTACGATGAGTAGCAGTGCATTTTGTCTTTTGCCTGACGACTCAAACTGAATTCTTCCGCTGCTCAATGTTTGCTACATATTTCATTGCAGAGAAGAAACTAATGTCCGTGGGCGTAGTGTTTGGCTGGAGCAAGGAGGTTGGGTAGACAGGCAATCTTGTTTTACTGATATTTCGCAATACATTTTTGCAGGAGAGTAGCAGAACTGTTCATGTTTGATTTTGAGATCAGTGGCATTCATCTGGATGAATCAAAGGTTAGTGATGTGATATAAATAACATTACTAGGCTATCACTTATACTTCATGTAACATATTTTTAAATCAATAATTGTCATGTACACATTGATTATTAGCCTACTAAGCCACATCCTCAGGGAAGTATAACCACAATGTGAGCTTAACCTAAACAGCACCTCTGTTTCAATGTATGAATCTTTTTCCCAGAGAGGGAAGGCGGTGAGCCTCAATGTCAACCTGCTGGATCTGAACAATGAATTTCTAAATGGCACCCACCTGCCCAATAGGATAGAGAAGACGGCCCTGCCAGAACACATCCGACACTGCTTCTCCATAGACGGCAACTCCATCCAGATTGGAGGTCTCCATGCAGATTCTCCTGATGAACTGGTGTGTGTGTGCGTGTGCGCGCAACCCAGAGGTTTATCTCTATACATAATTAGTGGTCTTCCAGCTACTGTCCCATGGTAGGAAATGGTATTGGGCATGTTTGTTTGCTGAGCAGTAGCCTATAGATATTATATGCTTATCCTTTTCTCTTAGGTGCGGGAGGCTGCTTATAAAATCTTTCTCTTCCCGAATTCAAGTCTGCTGCTTTGTCTGGATGACCTTTTGACTTGTAGGAATGAGCTAGCCAAATTAGTGGGCTATGAATCTTTTGCACACAGGGCTTTAAATGGAACTATGGCCAAGACTCCAGGTAAAGTACTCTGGCTGTTTACCTAATTTCTTTGTGCTCTGCTGCTTGGAAGAAATATTTAATTGATTTTTTGATTCTTCGAACAGAGAAGTGTGTACTATGCTGTGTTGACCAGTGTGTTTAGTATGTTTTTGTTTTGTAGAGACTGTCATGAAATTCCTTGAATTGCTGACAGACAAACTCTCGGACAGGTATGGTAGGAGTCAGAGAGCCAGACACTGGCATGAACACTGTACAACACATCAATGTTTTGCCCATCTCAAACATACTGTAAGAGTAGCACATGCTCACACAATGTCCCTATTCCTCAATCCAGAACTGCCAAAGATTTCAACCTGATGAGGGATATGAAGATGAAAATGAACTCAAGAAGCACCGTGAGTCATCTTATAAATGCGTATAAGTAGCTCTCATGGTTCTGACATCCATGTGGAGGAGATCATGACAATCTTTCTGCTGTTTGATGTTTAAAAAAAAATCCAAGGTACTCATGCCATGGGACCACTCCTACTTCAGCAGCGCTGTGCGGGCAGAGAGGTAAGATACCTATACAAAGGTATACAGTACTGTAAACCTATGTGTATATTCTAAGTGGAAATAATATAACTTGTCAACAAGGAATCGTTGGGAATCTCCTAAAGAAACTATGGAAAGGTTGACGGGAGTACCTGAGTTTTATTTTCTACTAAAAGGCCTCTAGAGGGGGCTTGTGTATTGCTTAACATTATTCGGGAAACGGTCTGTAATAACATAGCCTTACAAGTGTTTGTTTGTGTGCAGGTATAAGATCGATCCCAGCCTGTACAGTCCTTACTTCTCCTTAGGGGCCTGCATGGAGGGCCTCAACATGCTGTTCAGCCAGCTGCTGGGAGTCTCCTTCCGGAATGAACAGCCCATGGCAGGAGAGGTGTGGAGTGAAGAAGTCCGCAAGTTGGTGAGAGAACAGTCTCTGTCTGTATGACACTCAACACCAGTTTCTGGGGGCTCCTTTGAGTGAACCAGCAGAAAATGTAATAGTTGCTGCTTGGCTTTTTGTCATTTTAAGGGCCATCGTTTCTTTTGGGGATGGATTTTATTTTAAGCAGTCCTAAATGTCAGATGGTTCTCTTAACAGGCTGTTGTCCATGAGACCGAGGGTCTTCTGGGATACATCTACTGTGACTTCTTCCGAAGGCCTGACAAACCACACCAGGTAAGACAAGCTGCTGCAGAAATACTGCCTAAATCCTCTGCGAAAGTAAGATACTAATGCTGATCATATCAAGGCTTTCTCTGTGCTCCCAGGATTGCCACTTCACCATCCAAGGGGGGCGTCTTAAGAAGGATGGGGAATACCAACATCCTGTGGTGGTGCTGATGCTGAGCCTGCCCCCTCCCACACGTAGCACCCCAACACTGCTCAACCCCGGCATGATGGAGAACCTGTTCCACGAGATGGGCCACGCCATGCATTCCATGCTGGGACGCACGCGTTACCAACATGTCACAGGTAACCTGAGTCCAGGCCAGAGCCTACTGCTTTAGGAGGGATTTCCCCTGTCTCTCATTATTGCATTGCATATGTTGCGCATTTGCTTAGCAGACACATTTAATTGCTTAGCAGACACATTTAGTGAACTACCATATGATTAATAGGCCTACAGTCTTGTGTTTGTATGACCTACGATACAGTGCTAGCATGGCATGCTATCGCAAAACATTTTATGACATAGTACAGTTGGTAAACAATCTCTTTTCTGAGAGACTCATCTTCTGACTGGTCTTTTCCAGGAACTAGATGCTCCACTGACTTTGCTGAAGTCCCCTCCATCCTCATGGAGTTCTTTGCCACAGACTATCGGGTGGTAAATCAGTTTGCACGGCACTATCAGACCGGACAGGTGGGCAGCACAAGTTCATACCTGTCCTCTGTAACTTTCCCTCAACACACAACACAGTCATTCTTAAGATTATGTCATCTATATGGACTAGCAGTAGTTCTTGAGCTGTTTGTTTACTGCTGTGGTCCACAGATACAGTAGTGTCCTAAGCTGTCCTATCAGACTGTCTGTTATAATAATATAGACTTTGGCAGCCCTTCTTTTGCCCCTTTGGTATGATAATAGTTCTGAGACGCATCACTAGCTCTGCATCAGCTCTGAACCAAATGCTCTCGGCTGCACTTGAACACACGTTGGTTTTGTGTGAAGTCTTTTGTCATGATTTTGAATCTGACTGAAAGTCTGTTGATTAGACAGACTACAAACAGTCAAGCTAATAGCAAACTATTTATTTAGCCAAATACTGAAGATAGCAGAGGTTCACCACACAGAAGACTCGATAGATGGGTGTGTTTTGTTTTTCTCAGAAATATTTTGTTCTATTTCAGCCCCTGCCCAAGAGCATGGTCTCTCGCCTTTGTGAATCCAAGAGAATCTGTGGGGCTGCCGACACTCAGCTTCAGGTATAGCCACAGTGGCAGTTTGTGTGTCTTTTCAGTACTTATTAAATAAAATTATTGGCGTGTTTATTTCTTCACAGGTTTTTTATGCTGCTTTGGATCAAGTGTATCATGGCAAGCCACAAAATCGGTCAACGACAGACATTCTGAAAAAGATACAAGAGAAATTCTATGGACTACCTTACGTTCCAAATACTGTAAGTGCCTAGATATCTTAGTGAGTCTCATAGTACTGAAACTGTGGACAATGTACTGATCTGTGAATGTCAGATCCTTGGGGGTAAATAGTCATTAAGACTATTCTCTCTACGGGATATAAACCATCCGGTTTGTACCCCCCTTACTGTGTGAGAGAGAATTTATATCCACAGATAAACATAAAACAGAATAGAACAACCCACAGGCTATTTCTTCTCAACTGTAATTTGGACAATGATATTCTCCCTGAATTGGCTTACCACCACAGCTAACCAATATCTACTCCGTGAGTGGATTTTCTATTAATTTTACATTAGTTTGTTGCCAAATAGCAGAGCTCAGTTTTTCCCTGGGGTATGATAAAAGTAGTTTCCCAAATGTGAAAAGACCAATTTATGTCGGAATGAAAAATTATGCTGTACTTCTGACAGTTTCTGATACTTTTTTTATTTACAGTTGCAAAATGTGGTATTTTAATTTCAGGTGCAATTTAAGTTAGTGCCTGGCCATACAAACCAAACTGCATTTGTTAACTGCAGTGATCATATGGAGCTACTTTCACCCCGGTCTTAGTTTAGAACATGTTTGGAACTGTGACACTCAGCAAGTCTTTTGATAGGTCCTTATCTGTCATTGACTGTGAGAAGCAAAGGGGAGAGTTCCCACTGGATTTGGATTATAACAAGTCACCACACAGACAGCCGGGCTCTTATCATTAAAATAAGACTGCGTAGGAGTTAGAAACAACTGGCCAGAGAGAGAGAATACACAGAAGCAGCATCATTCCGATAGATACTGCACGTCTCACTTATGTTCTGTAGCCAATTTAGTCATCTTCTATAAGGTGGGTGGCACGTAGGAGAGAGGTTTGAAAAAATATTTTCAGATTGACAATGTTGCTGGAATACAAAATATTCAATCGAAAATATGGACGTGTCTTTCAGTGCTGGGGTTAATTCCACAAATGCAATTCAAATTAAATACCCTCCCTGTAAATTCCATTGAATTCAATTTCAATTCCAGTCCAGTTTTTGAATTAAGAGGTAATTCAATTTCAATGTTATACAAATTCCAATAATACAATTCCCAATTCAATATTATCCCCAACAATTCAACAAATTCAAATTGAATTCAATTCAAGCTATACCTAGCTATACTGGAAATATATAAATACAAGTTGAAATGATTTAAAACAAATCCTGCAGCCCATTTTTTATACTAACTACATGAATTCCATTCACTGGAATTTAATTGGAATTCAATATTTGAACATTTCCCAAAGAAAAAAACAGCATTAATTCCAAAACTTGAAGATTGTTGAAATTTGAATTGAAGTCAACGTAAATTCTCTACTTAATGTGTGAATTCAAGAACTGAATTGGAATTTCAAATTAAATTGGAATTGACCCCAACCCTGGTGTCTTTAGATAAAGATGGGTAACTGGTATTCTTGTCCCTAGGCCTGGCAGCTGAGATTCAGCCACCTCATTGGGTACGGTGCTAAGTACTACTCATACCTCATGTCGCGCGCCATAGCCTCCATGGTGTGGAGGCAGTGCTTTCAAAAAGACCCCTTCAACAGGTGAGAGAAACTCACCTGACCTGACCCATGTTGTAAATTATTTTCTCAAAAGTTATTTAGTCTGCCATGTGAAGTCTCTATTTGAATTTTTTTATTTCACCTTTATTTAACCAGGTAGGCCAGTTGAGAACAAGTACTCATCTACAACTGCGACCTGGCCAAGATAAAGCAAAGCAGTGCGACACAAACAACACAGAGTTACACATGGCATAAACAAACGTGCAGTCAGTAACACAATAAAAATAAATTATATACAGTGTATGCAAATGTAGTAAGATTAGGGAGGTAAGGCAATAAACAGGCCATGGTGGTGAAATAATTACATTTTATCAATTAAACACTGGAGTGATAGATGTGCATTAGATGAATGTGCAGAGATACTGGGGTACAATTAATTGTACAGTTCATTCCAGTAATTGGCAGCAGAGAACTGGAACAGGGGAGTTGGCTTTGGGGATGATCAGTGAAATATACCTGCTAGAGCGTGTGCTACGGGTGGGTGCTGCTATGATGACCAGTGATCTGAGATAAGGCAGGGCTTTACTTAGCAAAGACCTAAAGATGACCTGGAGCCAGTGGGTTTGGCGTCTAATATGAAGCGAGGGCCAGCCAATGAGAGCATACAGGTTGCAGTGGTGGGTAGTACAGTGGGGCAAAAAAAGTATTTAGTCAGCCACCAATTGTGCAAGTTCTCCCACTTAAAAAGATGAGAGGCCTGTAATTTTCATCACAGGTACACTTAAACTATGACAGACAAAATGAGAAGAAAAAAAATCCAGAAAATCACATTGTAGGTTTTTTAATTAATTAATTAGCAAATTATGGTGGAAAATAAGTATTTGGTCAATAACAGAAGTTTATCTCAATACTTTGTTATATACCCTTTGTTGGCAATGACAGAGGTCAAACGTTTTCTGTAAGTCTTCACAAGGTTTTCACACACTGTTGCTGGTATTTTGGCCCATTCCTCCATGCAGATCTCCTCTAGAGCAGTGATGTTTTGGGGCTGTTGCTGGGCAACACGGACTTTCAACTCCCTCCAAAGATTTTCTATGGGGTTGAGATCTGGAGACTGGCTAGGCCACTCCAGGACCTTGAAATGCTTCTTACGAAGCCACTCCTTCATTGCCCGGGCAGTGTGTTTGGGATCATTGTCATGCTGAAAGACCCAGCCACGTTTCATCTTCAATGCCCTTGCTGATGGAAGGAGGTTTTCACTCAAAATCTCACGATACATGGCCCCATTCATTCTTTCCTTTACACGGATCAGTCGTCCTGGTCCCTTTGCAGAAAAACAGCCCCAAAGCATGATGTTTCCACCCCCATGCTTCGCAGTAGGTATGGTGTTCTTTGGATGCAACTCAGCATTCTTTGTCCTCCAAACACAACGAGTTGAGTTTTTACCAAAATGTTATATTTTGGTTTCATCTGACCATATGACATTCTCCCAATCTTCTTCTGGATCATCCAAATGCTCTCTAGCAAACTTCAGACGGGCCTGGACATGTACTGGCTTAAGCAGGGGGACACGTCTGGCACTGCAGGATTTGAGTCCCAGGCGGCGTAGTGTGTTACTGATGGTAGGCTTTGTTACTTTGGTCCCAGCTCTCTGCAGGTCATTCACTCGGTCCCCCCGTGTGTTTCTGGGATTTTTGCTCACCGTTCTTGTGATCATTTTGACCCCACGGGGTGAGATCTTGCGTGGAGCCCCAGATCGAGGGAGATTATCAGTGGTCTTGTATGTCTTCCATTTCCTAATAATTGCTCCCACAGTTGATTTCTTCAAACCAAGCTGCTTACCTATTGCAGATTCAGTCTTCCCAGCCTGTTGCAGGTCTGCAATTTTGTTTCTGGTGTACTTTCACAGCTCTTTGGTCTTGGCCATAGTGGAGTTTGGACTGTGACTGTTTGAGGCTGTGGACAGGTGTCTTTTATACTGATAACAAGTTCAAACAGGTGCCATTAATACAGGTAACGAGTGGAGGACAGAGGAGCCTCTTAAAGAAGAAGTTACAGGTCTGTGAGAGCCAGAAATCTTGCTTGTTTGTAGGTGACCAAATACTTATTTTCCACCATAATTTGCAAATAAATTCATTACAAATCCTACAATGTGATTTTCTGGATTTTTTTTCTCTCATTTTGTCTGTCATAGTTGAAGTGTACCTATGATGAAAATTACAGGCCTCTCATCTTTTTAAGTGGGAGAACTTGCACAATTGGTGGCTGACTAAATATTTTTTTGCCCCACTGTACATGGAGCTTTGGTGACAAAAGGGATGGCACTGTGATAGACTACATCCAATTTGCTGAGTAGAGTGTTGGAGGCTATTTTGTAAATGACATCGTCGAAGATCGGTAAGATACCCTAGTAAAACTGACTATGTTTGGCAGCATGAGTGAAGGGGGCTTTGTTGCGAAATAGGAAGCTGATTCTAGATTTAATTTTGGATTGGATTTGCTTAATGTGAGTCTGGAAGGAGAGTTTACAGTCTAACCAGACACCTAGGTAGTTGTCCACATATTCTAAGTCAGAACCGTCCAGAGTAGTGGTGCTAGACGGGCGGGTGGGCTACGGGCAGCGATCGGTTGAAGAGCATGCATTTAGTTTTACTTGCATTTAAGAGCAGTTGGAGGCCACGGAAGGAGTGTTGTATGGCATTGAAGTTCGTCTGGAGGTTAGTTAACACAGTGTCCAAAGAAGGGCCAGAAGTATACAGAATGGTGTTGTCTGCATAGAGGTGGATCAGAGAATCACCAGCAGCAAGAGCGACATCATTGATGTATACAGAGAAAAGAGTCGGCCCGAGAATTGAACCCTGTGGCACCCCCATAGACTTCCAGAGATCCGGACAACAGGCCATACGATTTGACACACTGAACTCTATCTGAGAAGTAGTTGGTGAACCAGGCGAGGCAGTCATTTGAGAAACCAAGGCTGTTGAGTCTGCCGATAAGAATGCGGTGATTGACAGAGTTGAAAGCCTTGGCCAGGTCGATGAAGCCGGCTGCACAGTATTGTCTTTTATTGATGGCGGTTATGATATCGTTTAGGACCAGCGTGGCTGTGGTGCACACATGACCAGCTAGGAAACCAGATTGCATAGCGGAGAAGGTACAGTGGGATTTGAAATGGTCGGTGATCTGTTTAACTTGGCTTTCAAAGATTTTACTTTAGGGAAATCTCTACTAGCTGGATTCGCTCACACTAGTCTGAACATGACAGTGACAAAGAAAATGACCACACACCCACATCAGGGGATTTGTGTTTAGAAATTGAGTATTGTTTTGCCTGGGGTGTTATGTTTTTCTCAGAGCTGTTTTTTTTCTTTCTGCTCTTTGTGTCTCTGTCATGGGGGCTTGTAGAGTGGCAGACTACAGTCAGTGGCAGTGAAAGCACAGCTCAACCCACAGGAAAACCAAGCCAGTACAGTATTCAGACATATCCTTATCTGTCTGACATAAACCCCAATCCTATCTCTCTCTACCTCTCTGCCTCTCTCTCTGCCTATTCACCCCCTCCGTTTAATGTCCCCACACAGGGACATGGGAGAGCGATATCGAAGGGAGATGCTAGCTCATGGAGGTAGTAAGGAGCCCATGCTTATGGTGCAAGGTAAGGAGCTCACACTGTCACTATTTTTCTTGGCCACTACCTTCCTCCCTTTCTTTAGGGTTCTTGCACTATTTTTCTCCTATTAGTTCCTTCCCCAGGTCACCACTCCTGTATGTATAGTACAGTGCCTTCAGAAAGTATTCACAACCCTTGACCACTTTTTTTTGTGTTATAACCTGAATTTGAAATTGATTAAATGTTTTTTTTATTGTCACTGGCCAACAACACACACTATCCCATAATGTCAGTGGAATTATGCTTTTCAAAATGGTAATAAATCAATTAAAAATCTGACATGTCTTGAGTCAAAGAGTATTCAACCCTTTAGTTATGGCAAGCATAAATAAGTTCAGGAGTAAAAATGTGCTTAACAAGTCACATAATAAGTTGCATGCAATAATAGCACTTAACATGATATTTGAATGACTACCTCATGTCTGAACCCCACACATACAATTATCTGTAAGGTTCCTCAGTCGAACACTGAATTTCAAACACGGACCAAAGACCGGGGAGGTTTTCTAATGCCTCGCGAAGAAGGACACCTATTGGTTGATGGGTACATTTTTTTTTTAAAGCAGACATTGAATATCCCTTTGAACATGGTGAAGTTATTAATTACACTTTTGATGGTGTATCAAAACACCCAGTCACTACAAAGATACAGGTGTACTTCCTAACTCAATTACCAAAGAGGAAGGAAACTGATCAGGGATTTCACCATGATGACAATGTTGACTTTAAAACAGTTACAGAGTTTAATGGCTGTGACAAGAGAACTGAGGATGGATGAACTTTATAGTTACTCCACAATAATTACCTAATTGACGGAGTGAAAAGGAGGCTTGAAGAGAATACAAATATTCCAAAACATGCATCCTTTTTGCAACAAGGCAATAAAGTAATTCTGCAAGAAAATGTGGCAAAGCAACTACATTTTTGTCCTGAATAAAAAGTGTTATGTTTGGGGAAAATACAATACAAGGCATTACTGAGTACCACTTACCCTTTTTTTAGCATAGTGGTGCCTGCATCATGTTATGGGTATGCTTGTAATCGTTAAGGACTGGGGAGTTGTTCAGGATAAAAAAGAAACGGAATAGAGCTAAGCACAGGCAAAATCCTAGAGGATTCAGTCTGCTTTCTACCAGACACTGGTAGATAAATTCACCTTTCAGCAAGACGATAACCTAAAACACAAGGCCTAATCTACACGAGTTGATTACCAAGAAGACAGTGAATGTTCCTGAGTAGCTGAGTTAGTTTTGACTTAAATCTACTTGGAAAAACTATGGCAAGACCTGAAACTGTTTGTCTTGCTATGATCAACAACCAATTAGACAGAGCTTAAAGAATGTTTGGTAAGTTTTGTACAATCCAGGTGTGGATAGCTCTTAGAGACTGAGCCAGAAAGACTCACAGCCACGATCACTGCCAAAGGTGCTCCTATAAAGTATTGACTCAGGTGTGAATACTTATGTAAATTAAATATTTCTGTATTTAATTTTCAATAAATTTGCTAACATTTCTAAAAATACGTTTTCACTTTGTCATTGTGGGTTATTGTGTGTCGATGGGTGAGAGAAAAAAATATTAAATCCATTTTGGTTTCAGGCTGTAAAACAACCAAATGTGGAATAAGTCAAGGGGATAGAATACTTTCTGAAGGCACTGTATATTATCAACTTATATCATTTTGGCAAAGCCATCAATGCATAGTTTATATGCCTGAGGCACAGGCTTTGGCTACTTCAAACTCTTAATTATAGCTGTGTGATGATGGCAGTTGCTTTGCTTTTCCCTGGGTTTGGAAACAGGTAAGGGCTCCCACTATGCATCATGGCCCTCTGATGCCTCCCAGGTTATCCTGAAACCACCATAAATCTCAAGACGGGAAGCTTTATTAGTGTTTAAAGGAAAGATTCACCCATTCCCCAGGAATAGATCGAATCAAATGTTATTTGTCACATACGCCGAATACAACAGGTGTAGACAGTGAAATGCTTACTTTCAAGCCATTAACCAACAATGCAGTTTTGAGAAAATACAACAAAAAACGTAAGAGAATAACAAATGATTGAAGAGCAGCATTAAATAACAATAGCGGGGCTATATACAGGGGGCACCAGTGTCGAGGTAATTGAGGTAATATGTACATGTAGGTAGAGTTATTAAAGTGACTATGCCTATAATAACAAGAGTAGCAGCATTGTTCTGGGGGGGAGGCAATGCATAGATAATAACAGAGTAGCAGCAGTGTATGGGTGGGGGGGGCAATGCATTTAGTCTGGGTAGACATTTTATTAGCTGTTCAGGAGTCTTATGGCTCGGGGTAGAAGATATTTAGGAGCCTCTTGGACCTAGACTTGGTGCTCCGATATTGCTTTCTGTGCGGTAGCAGAGAGAACAGTCTATGGCTAGGGTGGCTGAAGTCTTTGACGATATTTAGGGCCTTTCTTTGACACCGCCTGGTATAGAGGTCCTGGATGGCAGGACGCTTGGTCCCGGTGATGTACTGGGCCGTACGCACTACCCTCTGTAGTGCATTGCGTTCGGAGGCCGAGCAGTTGCCATACCAGGATGCTCTCGATGGTGCAGCTGTAATACCTTTTGAGGATCCGAGACCCATGCCAAATCTTTTCTGTCTCCAGAGGGAGGTGTTTAGTCCCAGAGTCCTTATCTTATTGATGAGCTTTGAGGGTACTATGGTGTTGAACGCTGAGCTGTAGTCAATGAATAGCGTTCTCAGATAGGTCTTCCTTTTGTCCAGGTGGGAAAGGGCAGTGTGGAGTGCAATAGATATTGCATGATCTGTTGGTGCTGTATGCAAATTGCAGTGGGCCTAGGGTTTCTGGGATAATGGTTTTGATGTGAGCCATTACCAGCCTTTCAAAGCATTTCATGGCTACAGACGTGTGTGCTACGGGTCGGTAGTCATTTAGGCAGGTTACCTTCGTGTTCTTAGGCACAGGGACTATGGTGGTCTGCTTGAAACATGTTGGTATTACAGACTCCGACAGGGAGAGGTTGAAGGGAGAGCTTTGTACGTGTCTCTGTGTGTGGGGTAAAGGTGGTCTGGAGTGTTTTTCCCTCTGGTTGCATGTTTAACATGCTGAATAACGGGGATCTAGGCCTGGTCGGGTTTCTGTATTATATCCCTCCCACCTGACTCATTGAAGAACTCTTTCTCCAGTTTGAGGTGAGCAATCGCAGTTCTGCTATCCAGAAGCTCTTTTCGGTCATAAGAGATGGTAGCAGCACATTATGTACAAAACAAGTTACGAACTACGCAAAAATATATATTTTTAAATAGTATGGTTGGTTAAGAGCCGATAAGATGGCAGCCTTCCCCTCCGGTGCCATCATGGAACATTGCTCAGAAATGCACAAAAACGATAATGTTCAAAATGGGTGGATATTTCCTTTAATTTGCACACTTAATTCAAAGCCCTATTTATGGTGATACTTTGGAAACTCTCCAGATAGATTTTTACATCCATTTAGCAAATGTTGAAACTAGATGTTATTCCATCCACTCACACCCAAAAAGCTAAACCCACTCTCAACATTCCCTGGAGTCACTCAGAATTTTGGCACTGGCTCTTGTTTTTCATAGTCACAGTTGAAAGATGGGCTGAAATTCATGATTTGTCGGTATTTGAAGAAGATCAAATACATTAATCAATGGCATTACTCTCCCATAGGGCCAAAGTGAGTTGTATATGGCTTTCATTTTCAATTGCTGTGTTAACTCGATCAGGCTCTGAGAGGTGACATGCATCTCTGGTAATTAACCTCTTAGTAGCTGTCAACATGACATGAGTACAGCCAAAGCTGAGTTGTTACAATACAGAAACAGCACAGATAATCAGCGGTGTATTACAGGCCAATTTGACATGGACCTGGTTGGATCTAGTTTAATTGCTGTACATAAGAATGAACTCAAACACAATGAATCCGGGTTAAAACAATAGATTGAGCACTACAAATACAATGTCAAGATTTTCTTTCCCTCAGACAAGTTTCAAATTTGTCATTGAAGTCCTTTTATCTAAATCTGTCCCCCTCTCTCCTGGCCTGTTCCATGGCTTGCAGGCATGCTTCAGAGATCCCCTACCCTTGAAGAATTAGTGGACGCTCTAGTAGCTGACCTGGACACAGACTCAGTAACCTGCCGTGATGATTCCTCATGAGCAGATTGTACTTTTGTTTTTTACCTACTGTGAATTATCACGGGAAATTAGGGGCAGGGCCCCTCCCCACTTACCTCATCCTACGCTTAGAGATGTTGAATTTTAAAATTGATATTACTCTGCAGTGGCCTGATGAGTATGAGGGAATGAAAATATGAAGTGTGTATAATATTGTATTTGACTTGTGATGCATCCTTGTCTCATTGTGAATTATGAACCCTTAACATCCATGTTGCCAGTACCAACCCTATATTGTCTACAATTTTTTTTTGTCATCTGAACAACTAGTGTTTTCTTACTTGGCTATTACTCTCTAAATCTCTAGCTACAGGTTTCAGCTATTGAATTAATCACTCTTGAATGCTCTTTTTTGTGAGATAGACAGTCAGCAGCCTGATTAGTGAAACAAGTGAAAGAGCTGTGGGCCTGTCATTGTTTTCACATAGAGAATAAGGGGACGGAGGATATCTGAAGGGCTGCAGATAAATGAGACTCACTAAAGCAATACAGCTCCGTGCTGGCCTCTGGAAGAGCTCTGCTGTCTGGTTTTCCTTCATACTAACGAACACCATTAAAATAATGTTTAACACTTTGCTTGACACCCTGCTCGTAACGGCTTCATAACAAAGTATTGAAAAATGGGTGCCATCCATCATTTTGAGATGTTTTATTATTTGTTAAACAATCTTTTTCTAAGCAATTGTACTACTTTAAAATACAATAGCTCAGAATTTTTTGCTCATCTTTATCAAGGGTGCCAATAATTTTGGATGAGACTGTAAATTACAAGCTTTTTAAATGTATACATTGTACATATTTTAACATTTTTAAAAATCCAAGAGAATTGGTTAAATTTAAACTTGCACTATATCACACATTTGGTCATGTCAATGAGATGAGCTCTGGAAAATAACAGAAGCAGAAAATACAAGTTTGAATGGCTTTGAAACCAGCAAGTCACGTTTCTGTCAGCAGTTGCAATGTCTTTCACATAACCACAAGTCTGTTATGATGACAGTCAACATATCAAAGGTTATCCTCATGAAGAAATGGTCTCTGCTTTTAGGCCTACTCAGTACAGTTTAGTGAATCCCAGATCTTTAGTTTAATACAGCATTGGTCCACGTCTTCTCATCAGACACTTCCACATCAGTTTGATATAGAGGTCATGGTTCAGCTTACTGGGCAGTGTGTTCTCTAGTGGTCTTCTCTGTGAGTCCCAGGCAGGATATGTGGCCATACCATTGCTGTTCTCCATGCTGCAAGGTTCCTCAGAGAACTGATAAGGGAAAAGCTTCACTTAACCTTAGGACAGGAAAATGCAGTTTTAGAGATGTTGATGGGACATGTCAAGTGCAGAAATTCAAGTTATGCACTCTTCTCAAATGTGGATTTGGCGCCATGTGCATATTGGTAAAGAATGACATGAAAAGGTTATTTGCAAGCCCAGGCTAACAGAACAACATACCACAAGTTATGCCTGTGCCATGGTAGCAGTTTGAGGTGATTTGATGTAGCTGATGGTCCTGAATATTCTCAAAGCTGGGGAACTTTGCATCATGGCAGCTACCACCCTGGCATGGCTCTGATTAGTGCAAAAACAAAAGTTATTTACTTTTTACATTAACACAAGTGTTTATATCAATAAATATTTGGCATGGTATAAATACAGCATAATATCTGCATTAAACATTGTTTGACATGATTACAATCTTAGTCGACACGAGGGATGAGTAAGAATCTGTGATTCAGGCAGGGTTACCATGAGGTTTCTTCTCCAGCTGTCTTTTGCAGTAGATGGCACAGAAAAGTATTAGGGCCAGTAGGACAGAAGTCAGAGCGATGCAGATGACTACAGCCAGGACAGTGTCCCTGGAGCTTGCCACAACAGACGAAAGGGGCACCAGGTTCACCCTGCTACTGCCTACACAGTAAACATGCATAAACACACATGCATGTGCACAAATATCACTACAGCTGTTTATCCTTGGGTGCAATACAGCACACCCACAAACATGCATTTAATTATAGAACCGTTCTTACCTTGGAATATTGAAGTCTCATGTTAAAAGGAACCACTAACTTTCATATGTTCTCTTGTTCTGAGCAAGGAACTCAAACGTTAGCTTTTTTACATGGCACGTATTTCACTTTTACTTCTCCAACACTGTTTTTGCATTATTTAAACCAAATTGAACATTATTTATTTGAGTCTAAATTGATTTTTATTGATGTATTATATTATGTTAAACTAAGTGTTCATTCAGTATTGTTGTAATTGTCATTATTACAAATAAAAATAGATATTTGTTAAATCGGCCAATTTAATCGGTATCGGCTTTTTTTTGGGTCCTCCAATAATCGGTATCGGCGTTGAAAAAATCATAATCGGTCGACCTCTAGTTGTTATGACACCCACTTTCTCTAAGTATTTTTAAGTGTGGGATAATTCAGATTTGTAATTGAGTGTGGGTGCAGTGTGTGTTCGCATGTGTATATTAGGTTCTCAGTAAGGCAGTGAATGCTATCTCATATGTCCTCTTTGGTAGTGGCTTCTCAAATCCAAAGACAGCACATTGAGTCTGGTTGTCTTTGTGTCTCCCCAAATCTTTCCTGCTTTTCAGTTCAGATAGAGGACAATCCACTGAAACAAATGTACATGCTGATCTAATCATAACACTGTTCTGTGCCAAAACCCTTTGGTTTGATAACCAAACCGAACATACCCCTGGGGCAACACCAAACTGAACCACCAGAACAGAGATGTCTAAAAGGTGTCAGGAAATCAAAAACAAGCACCTATTAATTTTTTTCAAGCCTATTTTCTCAAAAAAGTGATTGGAAGTACAAACTACGGTAAGATCCTTCAGTTGGAAGGATATGCAATAACTTACTTGTGCTGGTCTACACTTTGTTTTTGTTTTATAAAAGTCACTATGAATGAAATGCTGCTCCATCACAACTGGAGGCATGTAGTGAGAGGTGGGGAGAAGACACTTGGAGAGCACTGTCACTCTAGGATACAACAACCTATTTGTCTCATAAGAATTTCACATTTCAACTACAAGAGTTCTCAGATGGACTTCAAATAAGTTTTTGTAATCTCAAAATCATCTAAATATGCCTTTTATGGTATCAAAGTGTGCTTCAATACCAGGAGTATTTTTCCATACCTAACATCTAACAGTAGGTTGTAACATCTGGGAAATGTGTTCTTATTTCAACCCCATTTGACTGCCAAGTTAAACACAGAGAGAGACGGAAGTTCAACAGCCAGCTAGCTCACACTCCACTACAAAATAGTGGTGGGCATGATTTGATCTTCCAAGAATTTCATTTGAGGCTGGTACATAGTGGATATGTGTGTGCAAACAATCCCAGAAAGATGGTTAAACAGACAGACATCAGTAAAGCACATTTCACATGTTCCCTGGAAATATTTTCTTAAATTATTCTAAAAGTGGTACAGTAACATTAAGCGTGCTTATAGTACCTGGACTGAAGCCCAATCTTGCCCAATCTTGCCTATGTTGAAATCAAAATCAAATAAAATGTTATTTGTCACATGCATTGAATATAACAGCCGTAGACTTCCTGTGAAATGCTTACTTATGAGCCCTTTCCCAACAGTGCAGTTAAAAAGTAAGAAAAAAATAATTAGTAAATAAGAAGAAATAAAAGGAAATAGTAACATAATAAAATAATAACGAGGCTATATACAAGGAATACCGCTACCGAGTCAATGTGCAGGACTGCGATTACTCACCATGGACTGGCAGAATCCTTTTTTTCCTTTAACGAGTCTGACGAGGCCGACGCAAACTATATACTGTTTTCTCTGGTACAGGCCCAGATCCGTGTGATTTGCATGGAGAGGAGGCAGAGAAAAAGGGGCCGGAGGGCAGACTGCCTTCTGAGAATTCATGGGCGATTGAATAAACCCCCATTTTCTTCCATTCTGCAAGCAAACGTGCAATCTTTGGACAATAAAATAGATGACCTACGCGGAAGATTAAACTACCAACAGGACATTAAAAACTGTAATATCTTATGCTTCACGGAAACGTGGCTGAACAACCACACTATCAACATACAGCTGGCTGCTTATATGCTGCACCGGCTGGATAGAACAGCGGCGTCTGGTATTTTTGTAAATAACAGCTGGTGCACGATATCTAAGGAAGTCTCGAGCTATTGTGAGAAAGTGTATCATGATAAACTGTAGACCACACAACCTACCTAGAGAGTTTTCATCTGTGTGTTTCGTAGTTGTTTACATACCACCACAGTCAAAGACAGCATTGAATGAGCTGTATTCCGCCATAAGCAAACAAGAAAACGCTCGCCCTTGATGGGGTCAAATTGGGGTCATGATAGGGGCTGCCCCAAATGTTTGATGTATTATAATAAAATAATTTATATTCTTATGTTGTATTAATAGAAGGGGAGGGGCTATGGGACCCATCCTCCTCTACATTTAAAGTGTCCTAGACTACAGATTAACAATATATATATTCATTGTAAGGTTTTAGAATTGTTCCAATCTTTTCTAAGTCTCTGCCTCTTATAAAGAAACGGGGTCTGTGAAAAAGCATTTCAAAGATAAACAAAGAGCCATGCAGGGGACTAGAAGAGATAAGAGGCTAATCAGACATACCTCTATAAATCAACTTGGGGGAGTGGACATTTACTGCTGAGGCCTTAGAAAACACTGGAACTATTGTATCTCTTGCAAGTTATTATAGCTGTGTATGCATGGGCTTGGTCTGAGGAGTAGCAGGTAATGACGTATGCAGTGACATCACAGGGGGTTGACTACAAGCATGATAAAAGTAACTTGGACTTTTCCTATGGGGCAGAACTCATGAGAGACATCAGTTGTATGTGTGATGTTTGATCTTTGACTTCTGTCTACAGCTGTATTTTGATTCAAATTGTTATGATTTATAAGTGCACATTTTGAGTGTTCCTTATTTGTTAAGTAAATAAAACGGAGCACAGAAAAACGGAACCAACACCCTCCATTTGGCAGATCTGACCATAATTCTATCTTCCTGATTCCTGCTTACAAGCAAAATTTAAAGCAGGAAGCACCAGTGACTAGATCAATAAAAAAGTGGTCAGATGAAGCAGATTCTAAGCAACAGAACTGTTTTGCTAGCACAGACTGGAATATGTTCCGGGATTCCTCCGGTGGCATTGAGGAGTACACCACATCAGTCATTGGCTTCATCAATAAGTGCATCGATGACATCTGTCGTAGCAGAATTAGTTAGTTAACATTGATAAATAAGATGTTTTACTTTCATAAATATGCTTATGGGGGTAAAGTCACTTGGGGCCCAGAGAGGGGAGAGGTCAGGCTTGTCTTCATATGTGAACATTTCTTTTAAACCATGTGAAGGTATGATTGAGGGGAAACCAATTATCTCTTGGCTCCACAATGTCTGTGCTAGTCACTCCCTACTTTTCCCATTTGGGGGAAGAGTATGGCAGTGTCTGGAACCATTGTATGTCCCCTCTGATGTTGCCCTTATCTTGACCTAGAGGCTCACTCTCCTCTCCGTGAGCTTGTCCAGGAGGGATTGTATTTGAGATGGGAGTATCTAGAATTGACAAATGATATATGCCATTGGATGAGGTAATGTTTTGGCACTATGTTGTACCAAGAACAAGATAAGAACTTTGTTTAGGAGACCAAACTGAACAATAATTTATAGCTAATGCTGTCTGGCTATGGGATACTCCTCTCTCAAGTAAAAGTCTTCCTTTATGCAGTTTTCCTAAGACCTGTGGTTCGTCATTGTGAGTTGGGAGGGGTGGATCTTTGCTATAAAAGATCTCAGTTGCCATTTTGTAAGCACTCTCAGAATTCATTTATAGACACTGAATTGATCTGTCAAAGGGCTATGGGGAAGCTCATATTATTAAAAGATTAAGTTTAAAGTATAACTCTGATTTGTGTGTAGTTTGTAAACTCTCCTTTCACTTAGTAATACAGGAAATTACCATGATACGTCGTACCTACAGTGACCGTGATGTCAAGAAAAGAGGCACTGAGTTTGAAGGTAGGCCGTGAAATACATCCACAGGTACACCTCCAATTGACTCAAATTATGTCAATTAGCCTATCAGAAGACTCAGTTACACCAGCTCTGTTAGGAGGAATGGGCCAAAATTCACCCAACTTATTATGGGAAGCTTGTGGAAGGCTACCTGAAACGTTTGACCCAAGTTAAACAATTTAAAGGCAATGCTACCAAATATGAGTGTATGTAAACTTCTGACCCACTGGGAATGTGATGAAAGAAATACAAGTTGAAATAAATCATTCTACTATTATTTCACATTCTTAAAATAAAGTGATGATCCTAACTGACCTAAGACAGGGACTTTTTACTGGTATTAAATGTCAGTAATTGTGAAAAACTGAGTTTAAATGTATTTGGCTAAGGTGTATGTAAACATGCTGTTCATTGACTATAGCTCAGCATTCAACACCATGGTACCCTCCAAACTCATCATTAAGCTTGAGACCCAGGGTCTCGACCCCGCCATGTGCAACTGGGTCCTGGACTTCCTGAAGGGCCGCCCCCCAGGTGTTGAAGGTAGGAAACAACATCTCCACTCCGCTGATCCTCAACACTGGGGCCCCACAAGGGTGTGTTCTCAGCCCCCTCCTGTACTCCCTGTTCACCCACGACTACGTGGCCATGCACACCTCCATCCATGCACGCCTCCAACTCAATAAAGTTTACAGATGACACAACAGTGGTAGGCTTATTTACATGGAGGAGGTGAGGGCCCACGGAGTATGGTGTCAGGAAAATAACCTCTCACTCAATGTCAGAAAAACAAAAGAGATGATTGTGGACTTCAGGAAACAGCAAAGGGAGCACCCCCCTATCCACAGCGATGGGAGAGCAGTGGATAAGGTGGAAAGTTCCTTGATGTACATATCACCGACAAACTGAAATGGTCCACGCACACAGACAGTGTGGTGAAGAAGGCGCAACAACGCCTCTTCAACCTCAGGAGGCTGAAGAAATGTGGCTTGTCACCAAAAACACTCACTAACTTTTACAGGTGCACAATTGAGAGCATCCTGTCGGGCTGTATCACCACTTGGAATGGCAACTGCACCGCCCACAACCGCAAGGCTCTCCAGAGGGTAGTGCAGTCTGCACAACGCATCACAGGGGGCAAACTACCTGCCCTCCAGGAAACCTACAACATCCGATGTCACTGGAAGGCAAAACATATCATCAAGGACAATAACCACCCGAGCCACTGCCTGTTCACCCCGCCTCCATCCAGAAGGCGAGGTCAGTACAGGTGCATCAAAGCTGGGACAGAGAGATTGAAACTACAGCTTCTATCTCAAGGCCATCAGATTGTTAAACAGCCACCACAAGCACAGAGAGGCAGCTGCCTACCTACAGACTTGATATCATTGGCCACTTTACGAAATTGAACACTAGTCACTTTAATAATGCCACTTCAAGAATGTTTACATATCTCGCATTACTCATTTCATATGTATATAAAGAATACTGTGTCCTTCACTATCTATTGCATCTCAGCCGCTCTGTCACTGCTCATCCATATATTTTATACTGATATATTCTTATCCCATTCCTTTACTAGATTGTGTGTATTAGGTTTTGTTGTGGAATTTTTTCAGATATGAGGTTTTGTTGTGAAGTTGTTAGATATTACCTGTTAGATACTGCTACACTGTTGGAACCAGAAGCATAAGCATTTCGCTACACTTGCAATAACATCTGCTAACCATGTGTATGTGACTAATACAATTTGTGTCTGTGTGAGTGTGGCGTCAATATGCATGTCTGTGAGAGTATGTAGTGTGTGTGAGTGTGCATAGATCATTTGTATTGATGAAAAGGCCTACTCACAGAGAGGCTCATAGGCATGAGGAGGGTCTCCACAGGGTACACAGTCCATGTCCTGAAACCCACTCAGCTTGGTTTTCCTATAGAACCTGTAATACAACAACAACAGCATATGTGATGGAAAATGGAGACACTTCGGAGATAATGGGGAGGATGAGACAGCAGCTGTCCTCACCCGGGCAGACAGTCTCCACACACAGCGTTTCCTGTGGTGGTGCAGTTGGCTCTATGGAGGCGGCTGGTGTGGGCACATGATAGACACGGCTTGCATTTCTGCCCTCCTGCTTCCTCTTTGTAGCGCCCTGGTCTGCAGGGTGCACAGCGAGCACCCGCCCCATAGCCAAAACCACATTCCTGAGGGGTTTAACACACACACACAGGAGACCCAGTTGATGGTGAGGAGGTGTGGTGGGGGTTGGGAGTTTGTGAAGGAACAGCAAGCAGAGGTCGCTGACAGTGGTTGAGAGAGAAAGAGACAACTTGTAGAGTAACATTTGTGTAAAATGTTTCATATGTCAACAAAGTATGTCACAGGAAATACATAACATTTTAGTCATTTAGCAGATGCTCTTATCCAGAACAATTAGGGTTAAGTGCCTTGCTCAGGTTCAGATTGACACATTTTTCACCTAGTCGGCTCAGAGTTTCGAACCAGCGATTTGTATTATCTTATAGGGGAACCTTTCTTACTGGCCCAAAGCTCTTAACCGCTAGTCTACTTGCGGCGCGCATATCAATTATATATTATATTATATATAACGGCATGACTGGTTGTATCAATACTTTTGACAGGAGGGAATACGTTTGATAGACTACTCACCGTGGATAACTCCTGCCCAGATCCACACTGTCTGCAGGCGATACAGTCCCCTGCTTCATCCCTGTACTCCTGCTCCCTGCATTCTCTATTCTCCACTGCAGTTCCATGAACCTGACCAAGAACATCATTCACAGACTTCAGATACACTACAACAAATGAAAAACTACATCCGTAAATGAAAAACGTTATGCCTTACCATATAGCACAAAATAATCACCTCCAGTAAAAGCGACAGAATCTTCTTTAGCTTCCACTCCATGTTAACTATTTTGTCTTAAAATGTCTGCCAATACCTGGATGGGAATCAATGAGCTAATACTTTTATACCACCCACGCTCATAATAATGCGATTAAACGGTCCATCTTCTGATACAGTACGTCCAATGTTAATTGACATAAGAAGCTATTAAGTACAGTAATATAAGTAGATATCTGGTGGACATTACATATGATGCTACCATAGGCAAGATAAGGCAACAGCGTTTATTCCATAACAGGTTCCTATAAAATACCGCGCCCCACTCCTAAATACCCAGTCAGAAGTGTAGTTCGCAGACACGGCTATTGGGTAGGCTACTTTTTCAACAAATACTGTTGCCGCCTGCCAGATACTAGCGCATCAAGCTCCCCCTGAACATTATGAACAATCTTGAATCACATATGTACACTGCATGTTCAAAATATCAACCTGTCTTCAGAGCAATGGGTAGGATTTGGAAAATGCATTTGTTTCTCTCCGTTTAGTATGATATATTACCCTACAATAGGTTACGTTATGGATGGAATAGCGGTCGTACAATATCATATAGGACGTATAGTATCATACATGTTATCCGGTTGTACAACATCATAACCAACATATGTTTACTGTGAAAGGGATGAAAATATCCACAAATATAATTAATGAAACTATTCCCAGACAAAACAGGTAACATAGTTGGTGCCACTAGAGTAGAACACCTTGTATGTACATATTTTAGATATGAAGCTGTGAAAAAAAAACTATTAAAATATACAAATGTTGTTTTATTAAAAGTTTTCTGAACTTTCATATTTTTCTAATATGCACTTTGCATAATTTTCAGGCAAGACACGATTGACTGCACAATGATGATGATGTATTTATAAAGATGATCCCAGGTAAATACAAATCTCAAGATAATAGAGTGTGGTCTTTTAACAATTGTGACTGTTGTCATGGCAGGTGGAGGTGTGACCAGCTTTGGACAGGTACAGTCTTCCATCAGGACACACACACACTTCATACAACTGCTCCCCAGGACTCCCTTTCTCTCCTTCTCCACTCAGAGGTAACCTGGGCAGCTGCACCCTCTCAGCATCCAGAATCAACTGCAGAAAGAGAGGAAAATAATATGATGCTTATTCATTATTTGTTTGAGCACATGAACCATAAGACATTCATTTAGTTTTTGCTAACAATAAGAAATATATTTGGAAACATGACAGTGTCCTTATTCCAATGCAATTGAATTCGTAAAAGGTGTATTAAGTATTGTAATCAGGACACTGAAGGAAAAAAGTGTTGCCATGTGTGCTATCCTAGATTTAGTGGTGCCTCTTCTTACCACTCCGTCCATAGAGAGTAGAGAGATGTCCATGCTGGACACGGCCTGGCCGCTGCCGGACACTGCTTTGATGTGGACTCCCTTTGGAGCATCCAGGTGGAGGGACCGGGTGGGGGCCTCTAGCCTGAACACACAGAAAGACAGAGTATACGGTAAAGAATATTAGATAATAAGAGAATGGACACAAATGGTGCATGCTTTACACTTAGAAGGCTGCATTGGACTTGAATTAAGCCTATAGGTGGCAGAAAATCCACACATTACCAGTTTAGCACATTTATTCAGTCTACATTCAAATGTATTTAGTCATGTTATCAATTCGAATACAGAACATATTTGAATTTAATTTGTTGGAAATCGGCAGACTGAAAGAACTGTGGACAAATTCACTGGGGGTTTTCACCGAGCAATATGAGCCAATGACATGAATATTTATGCACACCATCTCCAAGCTGTTGCTATGAGACCCCTTGATCCATCCAAATCAGAAATTAGCTTAATACCTCTTATCTTAATTAAACATGTAAATTGGATTTACATATTTCCACAAAAGCATCTCTTTACATCGACAGTAAAGCCCCTAAATACATAAGTCCCAATTTATAGGTCTGCCCACTCGTACACAAAAGAGGAGGTCTCTACTCCCACCCACTGGCAGTACATGGAGTGTGTGGCATTAGGATTACGATTAGTTAAGGTAGGACACTTTGTATGCTGAGGGAGAGAGAGTGAGCAGAGCGCTGTGCATTCTGAGGGCCACACACTGGGGAAACCAAGATGGAGGGAGAGATAACAACGGCACAGGAAACACATGCTGCTCCTAACCCCAGAGCAGGGGACTGTTGTGCCTGTTACGTCTGTGCTGCAGCCTGCACTCCACCACTGCGGACACTGCTGTTGATGGAACATTTATATTGAAGAGAGAAGATGTCTGGGAAATGTTGCCCTGCTGTGTGATACATATGGTGACTGTAAGACAACAAATTACGTTTAATCGTTATGTTGTTTACCCAAGGTGGGATTATTTCTGTCACAGGAAATGGAGACAAAATCATCAAAACTCTAATTTAACAATAGAAGAAAAGCAAAGGCTTCTCTCCCCTATGATCAGATAAAAACTGCCATTAGGTGTCAACATTTTAAAGTTACCTCAAGTCCATGGAATGCTCTGCCCTAACCAGGGATGTCTCTATGGAATGTTCACACTGAGCACCATCAGACCCTGTAGAACACAAATTTAGGAGCACTGCCCAGTTTAGATTATATTCTTATAATAACATCATGTGAATCAGTATGCAGATATTGTATGTGTTACCATATCCCTGACAGTTACAGTATATCAGACAAAACTAACAAAGGATGTTTCATGATTAAACAAAGTTGGACTGTTTCTCTGAATAGTGTGAAATGCCCACATACCTGTAATGGTTAGCTTATCCACTCCAACAACTACCTGTTCTGTACCAGCAGAAAATAACAATTTCCCAGTGCTTGTCATCACCTCAAAATGTTGTCCTACGCTTTCCATGGATTGTGGACCTAAATACAAATAATAAATTATATTACCAAAGTGATTAAAACACAGTAGGCATTTAATTAACACTTAAGTAAATGGATGCACACAGTGGGTTGAGTTCAAATGTTACAAACACATCTACCCACACAGAAATAACTGTGTGTGGAGAGTGTTTTGATTCAGCAGAACAGCTATTTGCTATCTCCACGTACACATACAGTAGGTAGTGGGAGATGTGAGTTAACCCCAATATTTAAAAACGCTTAGATTCTGAAATGAAAGGTGCTTCATAAATGGGATCCATTGAGTTGCCTAATGAGGGTCATCACCGAAACACATTTATATTTTACTCAAGTTTACATACACTTAGGTTGGAGTCATTAAAACGTGATTTTCAACCACTCCACAAATTACTTGTAAACAAACTATAGTTTTGGCAAGTCGGTTAGGACATCTACTTTGTGCATGACACAAGTCATTTTTCCAACAATTGTTTACAGACAGATTATTTCACTGTATCACAATTCCAGTGGGTGAGAAGTTTACATACACTAAGTTGACTGTGCCTTTAAACAGCTTGGAACATTCCAGAAAATGATGTCATGGCTTTAGAAGTTTCTGATAGGCGAATTGACATCATTTGAGTCAATTGGAGGTGTACCTGTGGATGTATTTCAAGGCCTACCTTCAAACTCAGTGCCTCTTTGCTTGACATTATGGGAAAATCAAAAGAAATCAGCCAAGACCTCAGAATTTTTTTTTGTAGACCTCAAGTCTGGTTCATCCTTGGGAGCAATTTCCAAACGCCTGAAGGTACCACGTTCATCTGTACAAACAATAGTACACAAGTATAAACACCATGGGACAATGCAGCCGTCATACCACTCAGGAAGGAGATCGTGTCACGATCGTCTTCAAGGAAATGATCGGACCAAGGTGCAGCGTGGTAAGCGTACATTCTTTTATTTTAAATGTCGCCAACAAAATGAACGTGGAGCTCTGTAACGCTATACATGCCACAAACAAAGACAACAACCCACAAATGAGAAAAGGAAAAAAGGCTGCCTAAGTATGATTCCCAATCAGAGACAACGATAGACAGCTGTCCCTGATTGAGAATCATACCCGGCCAAAAACAAAGAACCAGAAAGCATACACTTTCCCACCAGAGTCACACCCTGACCAAACAAACATAGAGAATAGAAGGATCTCTACGGTCAGGGCGTGACAGAACGTATTTTGGTGCGAAAAGTGCAAATCAATCCCAGAACAACAGCAAAGGACCTTATGAAGATGCTGGAGGAAACAGGTACAAAAATATCTATATCCACAGTAAAACGAGTCCTATATCGACATAACCTGAAAGGTCGCTCAGCAAGGAAGAAGCCACTGCTCCAAAACCGCGATAAAAAAGCCAGACTATGGTTTGCAACTGCACATGGGGACAAAGATCGTACTTTTTGGAGAAATGTCCTCTGGCCTGATGAAACAAAATTAGAACTGTTTGGCGATAATGAACATCGTTATGTTTGGAGGAAAAAGGGGAGGCTTGCAAGCCGAAGAACAACATCCCACCTGTGAAGCACGGGGGTGGCAGCATCATGTTGTGGGGGTGCTTTGCTGCAGGAGGGGCTGGTGCACTTCACAAAATAGATGGCATTGTGAGGAAGGGAAATTATGTGGATATATTGAAGCATCATCTCAAGACATCAGTCAGGAAGTTAAAGGTTGGTCGCAAATGCGTCTTCCAAATGGACAATGACCCTAAGCTTCCAAAGTTGTGGAAAAATGGCTTAAGGACAACAAAGTCAAGGTATTGGAGGCGCCATCACAAAGCCCTGACCCCAATCCTATAGAACATTTGTGGGCAGAACTGAAAAGGCGTGTGCGAGCAAGGAGGCCTACAAACCTGACTCCGTTACACCAGCTCTGTCAGGAGGAATGGGCCAAAATTCACCCAACTTATTGTGGGAAGCTTGTGGAAGGCTACCCGAAACGTTTGACCCAAGTTAAACAACTTAAAGGCAATGCTCTCAAATACTGACTGAGTGTATGTTAACTTCTGACCCACTGGCAATGTGATGAAAGAAATAAAAGCTGAAATAAATCGTTCTCTCTACTATTTTTCTGACATTTCACATTCTTAAAATAAAGTGGTGATCCTAACTGACCTAAGAAAGGGAATTTTTACTAGGATTAAATGTCAGGAATTGTGAAAAACTGTGTTTAAATGTATTTGGCTAAGGCGTATGTAAACCTGCGACTTCAACTGTAGTACATGGAGAGGACACAGACATTTTAAAGAGCATTGAGCATGAATACATTAAGTTGGGAGATAATTAATGTTGATATCCGCTCTCACCCTCATTATGTTATAACCTGTCACACCCTTATCGGTTTCACCTGTCTTTGTGATTGTCTCCACCCCCCTTCAGCTGTCACCCATTTTCCCCATTATCCCCTGTGTATTTATACCTGTGTTCTCTGTTGGTCTGTTGCCAGTTCGTCTTGTTTGTCAAATCGACTAACATTTGTCTCAGCTCCTGCTTTTCCCAGTCTCCCTTTTTCTCGCTCTCTTGGTTTTGACCCTTGCCTGTCCTGACCCTGAGCCCGCCTGCCTGCCTGACCACTCTTCCTGAGCCTGCCTGCCATCCGGTACCGTTGCCCCACCTCTGGTTTATTGACACCTGCCTGTCTTGACCTGTCTTTTGCCTACCCCTGTTGGATTATTAAACCATTGTTAATTCGACATTGTCTGCATCTGGGTCTTACCTTCATAACTAATATAACCCAGAACAGTCTAAGCCGGGAGAGGGAGTTCTTCTAAACTATATAGAATTGTTTTAAGGTGATACCAAGGATAATTAGCTATTTGATTTAGAATTCAGACCCCTTGAAGTTTCTCCAAAAATATCTAAATAAAACTCTTTCATGAAAAATTGGCCTGAATGCTATTAGCCTAAAACATATTAAATACAATATTTTCCACACGGACCAACAGATTGTGCGATACCAACTCAAAGAACGAGACGGCCGAGTGCTGAAGCACATACAGTGAGGGAAAAAAGTATTTGATCCCCTGCTGATTTTGTACATTTGCCCACTGACAAAGAAATGATCAGTCTATAATTTTAATGGTAGGTTTATTTGAACAGTGAGAGACAGAATAACAACAACAAAATCCAGAAAAACGCATGTCAAAAATATTATAAATTGATTTGCATTTTAATGAGGGAAATACGTATTTGACCCCTCTGCAAAACATGACTTAGTACTTGGTGGCAAAACCCTCGTTGGCAATCAGAGGTCAGACGTGTCTTGTAGTTGGCCACCAGGTTTGCACACATCTCAGGAGGGATGTCCCACTCCTCTTTGCAGATCTTCTCCATGTCATTAAGGTTTCGAGGCTGACGTTTGGCAACTCGAACCTTCAGCTCCCTCCACAGATTTTCTATGGGATTAAGGTCTGGAGACTGGCTAGGCCACTCCAGGACCTTAATGTGCTTCTTCTTGAGCCACTCCTTTGTTTCCTTGGCTGTGTGTTTTGGGTCATTGTCATGCTGGAATACCCATCCACGACCCATTTCCAATGCCCTGGCTAAGGGAAGGAGGTTCTCACCCAAGATTTGACGGTACATGGCCCCTTCCATCGTCCCTTTGATGCAGTGAAGTTGTCCTGTCCCCTTAGCAGAAAAACACCCCCAAAGCATAATGTTTCCACCTCCATGTTTGACGGTGGGGATGGTGTTCTTGGGGTCATAGGCAGCATTCCTCCTCCTCCAAACACGGCGAGTTGAGTTGATGCCAAAGAGCTCAATTTTGGTCTCATCTGACCACAACACTTTCACCCAGTTGTCCTCTGATTCATTCAGATGTTCATTGGCAAACTTCAGACGGGCATGTATATGTGCTTTCTTGAGCAGGGGGAACTTGCGGGCGCTGTAGGATTTCAGTCCTTCACGGCGTAGTGCGTTACCAATTGTTTTCTGAGTGACTATGGTCCTAGCTGCCTTGAGATCATTGACAAGATCCTCCCGTGTAGTTATGGACTGATTCCTGACCGTTCTCATGATCATTGCAACTCCACGAGGTGAGATCTTGCATGGGGCTCCAGGCCAAGGGAGATTGACAGTTATTTTGTGTTTCTTCCATTTGCAAATAATCGCACCAACTGTTGTCACCTTCTCACCAAGCTGCTTGGTGATGGTCTTGTAGCCCATTCCAGCTTTGTGTAGGTCTACAATCTTGTCCCTGACATCCTTGGAGAGCTCTTTGGTCTTGGCCATGGTGGAGAGTTTGGAATCTGATTGATTGATTGCTTCTATGGACAGGTGTCTTTTATACAGGTAACAAACTGAGATTAGGAGCACTCCCTTTAAGAGTGTGCTCCTAATCTCAGCTCGTTACCTGTATTAAAGACACCTGGGAGCCAGAAATCTTTCTGACTGAGAGGGGTCAAATACTTATTTCCCTCATTAAAATGCAAACCAATTAATAACATTTTTGACATGTGTTTTTCTGGATTTTTTTGTTGTTATTCTGTCTCTCACTGTTCAAAAAACCTACCATTAAAATTATAGACGGATAATTTCTTTGTCAGTGGGCAAACGTACAAAATCAGCAGAGGATCAAATACTTTTTTCCCTCACTGTAGCACGTAAAAATGGTCTGTCCTTGGTTGCAACACTCACTACCCAGTTCAAACTGTCTCTGGAAGCAACACCAGCACAAGAACCGTTCGTCGGGAACTTCATTAAATGGTTTTCCATGGCCGAGCAGCCGCACACAAGCCTAAGATCACCATGCACAATGCCAATCATCAGCTGGAGTGGTGTAAAGCTCTCCACCATTGGACTCTGGAGCAGTGAAAACACATTCTCTGGAGTGATGAATCACGCTTCACTGTCTGGCTACCTGCCCGACTGCATAGTGCGAACTGTAAAGTTTGGTGGATGAGGAATAATGGTCTGAGGCTGGTTTTCATGGTTTGAGCTAGGCCCCTTAGTTCCAGCAAAAGGAAATCTTAATGCTACAGCATACATTACAATCAAGATGATTCTGTGCTTCCAACTTTGTGGCAACAGTTTTGAGAAGGCCCTTTCCTGTTTCAGCATGACACTGCCCCGTGCACAAAGCGATACAGAGATCGGTGTTGAAGGACTTGACTGGCATGCACAGAGCCCTGACCTCAACCCTATCGAATACCTTTGGGATGAATTGGAACGCTGACTGCGAGCCAGGCCTAATCGTCCAACATCAGTGCCCGACCTCACTAATGCTCTTGTGGCTGAATGGAAGCAAGTCCCCGCAGCAATGTTCCAACATCTAGTGGAAAGCCTTCCCATAAGATTGGAGGCAGTTCTAGCAGCAAAGGGGGGACCAACTTCATATTAATGCCCATGATTTTGGAATGAGATGTTTAACGAGCAGCTGTCCACATACTTTTGGTCATGTCGTGTATAAGAAAGATCAGGAATCTTTATTTTTGGACTTGTATTTAACCCCTTATTTTCGGCACTAAACAGTCTCCATATATACTGTACTTCCATAAATGTTTTCAAATGGTTGACGGCGGACCATCAGACGAGTCTTGTGTTGCTCTAGGACGCCCACAGGCCCCACAACTTACATGTATGTGTTCGTGAGAGGCATTACCGTGTACCTGAAACTGTTTGGATGCTACAGACAGAAGTTGGCAGATCGGCTGTACCAACTTCAGACGAGTCCCAAGACGCTTGTGGGGGTTGTGGAGCATCTTTCCATAGAGGGGTCATAATAGTTTGTGGGCCAAACTGTTCGGACGCTACAGACTATTTTGTGAGAAGACCGATTTCTGGGATGTCTCATGGTCTGACAAACACCGCTCTAGCTCTGTCACCTTTCACCGCAGGTGCAGAAGTGCGACATCGGTGAATGCGGTGGACTGAAATGCATCCAATGCAAAAAAACATATCTCTAGCTTAAACGGACTGATTTTTTTTTTTTTGGGGGGGTTTATTATGTTAATTAGATTTCAGCGGGGGCTTGGACATCTACTTTGATAAATACTCACAGGCTATTTATATTAGCCATCAAATGTAGGGATCCAAGGTATTAATCATATATATATATATATATATATGAGCCCATAAACTGAGAATAATATATTTCAGGGCTCATGTGGAGGCATCCCATCTATGGCATTTTGATTTGAATACATTAAAGCCATCCTTTCTGATTATTCAGAGTTGCACCTAGCTTTTTTTGACATCTCCATTTCTCATAAATCTATTTAGTCCAGTAGGTCTGCATCTTATCAGTGCCACAGAGAAACTAATAGATACATCAGCATGAGTTCATTATACAGTCATCTATTAAACATCAAAAGTGTATTTAAAAAATACTAGTTTTGAATTTGATTCCTTAGAAGCATGTTTTGAGTCATAATAGCACTATATATCACATTCTTGTAGCTAGCAAAGATGGACTCTTACCCAGGTTAAGGCTACCTAACACACCTCCTTTCCCATTGCAGGCTTGGAGCGTGACATTCCGGGACTCAGAGTGGATAAGAAGGGAGGTGTCCTGTGAAGCAAGAGAACAGTGTTTGAGTGCAGTGCCACTCTGATCAGAGCGGTATACTACAATTAAAGCTAAATCTATTCAGGGTTTTCTAAAACTAGCCAGCTTCAGTTAGCTTCACATTCCAGCTCAGGCTTCATTCATTTACGGTGATATGGCCTGTTCTCTCTGCAGAAGGCAGGGCATTCATATGTGTTGCTCTTCGCGGAGCATCGCAGAACTGTTGTGAAGGATGTTGTCAAGAATGTGAGTTTGTATTTATACAGGACCTTCAGCCCCACCTACCGTCAACCAATCATGTCAATGCGTGGCTGTACAGAGTCTCCCGCATTGTTACAAAATGTGTGCACCGCATGCCAATGCAGTATGGAGCTCAATTTGGCCTCTGCATACCTCTGAAGGCTCCGCAATTGCGCCTCCGACCACATTTTCGGATCAAGCATGAATTGGCTTTAACTAGCTAGTCAAACACCAAACTCTTCATTGAGACAATGCTGAAACGTCAATCCATGGGCGAGTCAGTTCCACATTTTAATTTGTGGCAAAATCAAAATTATAAAAGTTATCTTGCCAATCAAGCAGGCTACGGTGTGAAATAGGCTTGTTGAACTGCCGTCTTTATTGTATAACGTATTGTTAATGCTGGCTTTGGTGTGCTTATCAATGCACAACCACCTCCCACCTCTCCTATCAATAAAATCATTTAATAAAAAGTCATACAAAACTTTTACTGTGGATGAAGTTTGAAATGCATCCTGTGTATTTCTAAATATGATTGAAATACCTGTGTTACTATCTTTTTACACAAAAACATTTGATGAATAAAATATTTAATCCATGGTGAAAGGGATGATGATGCAATCTTTGCAAGGGAATATGATTTCATTGGTCCTCAACTCATGGCTCAGACACTTCATTCAGTATAAGTGGAGTTAGCACTGAGTTAACCAGAACATTGAGGGGAAACAGGAAGATATGTAAATGTTCAATGTAAAGAACTTGAATTAGTTTACCTGTTTGGAGTGTATCTCTTGGGCGTAGAGAGAGAAGAGGAACTCGGACACTCCATCAAGCCTCACCCGATCTGATGTTATTCTCAGCTGCCCCATTCCTTCCTGAAACAGTCAGGAGGAAATTAACTTTTAATACAAACTCTGTTTTGCCATTCTTGCTCTTGTAATATGCTGATATTCTCCTCCAGAAGAGTTCAAAGTTATCTTATCGTACCTCTGAAGTGTTTTGTGAGACTGCCGACATGCCTCGATGGTCTTTAACTAGACAAAGGTGTATAAATGACTTCCCTGTTTTATTATAGATAAAACCCATTTCAAGATAGCCTATCTCATCCAGGATGTCTAGTAATAAGCAACTGTCACTGATAAATACTGAACTGAGCAAACTAGACTGAGCATGTACTCCTTGTGAGTCTCAAAATAATTTAATTTGATTTCATGCATCCTTCTCCTGGCCACCTACTCAAAATTGTCAGAGGGAACCTCATAGCAGGGGAGAAGAGAAATACTGTTGAAATGCACTCACTGTGTTGAGACAGGTGACCCTGAGGATCCAGATTGTCAGGGCAATGTTGACCAGCAGGGTGGAGAGCAGGAGAAGCACCAGCAGATAGACGCAGCGCTTCCTCCAGCCATAGACCCCCAGCCTGTGATCATCATTCTGCTCCTCTGTGTCCGGGCCTTCAGCACCCTCTGCTGGTGGGGGGTATTGCTGCAAAACCATCAGCTGAGAAGGACAGTTATAGCACTGTTGCAGAATAGGCTACCTACAACCTTGGGGAACATAGCATTAACATGGAGCATCACAATGAAAAATGTTCATACAACATGTTATGTGTACAAGTCATACAAGTTTGAAGTAAAGATGCAATAATGTGCTGCTATATGTGTGACCACATTGCATTGAAGTCATGTAATCTGCTGTTGCATTACTTTATTTAGATAAACCATTATTATACAGTACCTTGTTTAGAAACTAATCAGAAAACCGAATGCTTCAAACGTGGTGAGAGTGAAATTATCCTTTTGAGCAGAAGTCCAGTCAATTTGAATCTTGGATGTTTAGAAGTTTTTAATTTCTGGCATCTCTTCAGTATGATGAAATTATTTTTAGAGTGGATATGAGACCCAAAATCCTAAATGTATTTGTGAACTGTACATTTCTCAATCTATACATTGCATGCTTTAAATAACTGATGGGAACAAGATGAGATGGAAATGATAACTTTGCCTCAAAGGATGAACAGCACTGAACAATAATGAGATCTTGTTGTGAAGAACCCCTTAAAAAGAAAAACAGGAACAACTCTGCTAAATCTCCCCAGTAATTACATTTCAGTTCAGTTCCTGTTCAAAGCATCCTAATGAGCTGTTCAGTATTCCCCCCACTGAAACAGGGGAACAATCTATGGGAATAAGTGGTGTGATGGTCAAAAATGAATCTTCTGTAACATAACTTTAAGCGATTGCTGGTTTTTACATCATCCAACTCATGTTCAGGGGATGTATTACACATTTTTATACCATAGCGACAAAAATATTTCTGATCTTGAAATAACATATGCTACTTAAAAATAACTTTAATTCATATGACATGCAAGATGCAACATGATAAACAATAGGGAAGAATCTTCAGACTACTAGCTCGTTCCTTAACCAATGACAGACAAATCAATGACAATAAGCATCTCTTACCAAAGTCTCAGAGAGAAAGTTTCCCTCCTTTGCAGAGGCAATGGGACTTTTGTATGGAGCTCAGACCCATGGACCTGGCATTTACCAGCAAGATGCCATGAATCACGATCCGAATCGGCACTGACTGAGTGATGCTTAGCATCCCTCCGCATGAGGACTTTGGCTTGCTCTCCTGCATTATATCGTCTACATTAGGTACCCACATTTCGCTGCCTGCCTCACTTCTCCATTCTCTTTGTTCAGCCTAAGTTATGGGCTACCTATGGGTATCCATTAGAGGTGAAAAACCATGTCATTATTCTCTGTCCAAAACTTTTTTGCAGAATAGCAGAAAAAAAAACAGTCAGGTATACGAGAAAAAAGAGACATCAAATATACAGTATTTCAAGTGATTCTCAGTCTCATTAGAAAATTAAGATGTTTTCAGTACAGCATTCTGCTGAAGGGTTGCTGATATTATTTCAGAATTACCTATAGATTTTTGTAATAATATTAATAATTATTGCATATGATTCATTATGCATGTTGATATTATTAATTAAAACGTGCTGTTGACAATCAGCACCAAGGACAGGTTTTATAATATCATTTTTTATAATTCACTCATTCATAATTTCACACTAGAGAAGGATTGTACCTAAATGTTCGCTCAAAGTGGAGATGCTGTGAACGAACATATCCTAAACTGTACGAATGAACACGAGTCATCACGTTTCCTTTCCGCATGCGATTCTGTCTGTCGGTCAGTGCATGCTCTATTCAAATCCTCCTCATTGTAAACAAAAATACCTCAATGTCTTACCGACTTGACAGACTGCACGACTAGAAAACTCGTCTCTGGCATGTTGGTGTTGGATTTACAGGCGTAAAACCAAATATTCATGGCAAAGAAAGTCGTTTAAAATGAGTGATTGTCTGATACCTACACCAATATTACCTTGTTGCGATAGCGCCAATCCTGAAACTCAGATTGTCGCAAATTCTTAAAGGTGTGACGGTGCCACAGCTTTAGATATTTGGATATAAAAAAGACCCCCGACCCTGTCAACTCAACATCTCTGGACTGGAACTCCACTCCAGAATGAGTGATATGATGCCTTTATGCAATGTTGTGTTAATAATGGACTGCTTATTCTAAATCCCTGTGGGGGCGTTATCACTACAAACATGCCACTCCAGTGCGCCTGGGTGCCATCACGCAAGGACAGGTTTGTTGATTTGGAGTTTACACATCCCAGTGCGCACACATAATTCATTCGGAACTTTAAATCACATTTTGGAAAGTAATTTGCACAGCTGTTTGTTAAGTATACACACATTTTAATGAGCCACTTGAAGACCAATACATGCATTACCAATGTTTTGATTTAGTCCTAAGCCTACAACAACGAATCTCCCTACAGGTGAAGTTACAATGTTTAACCATTAAAATCACCATGGTACCATGGTAAGGGTTGTTGGTACAAGAATCATATCTGCATCATATCATTCTATATCTTGAAAACGTGATTGCTGACGTGCAAAACATTTTGGGACTATCAACAGTGGACTAATGAAACAAATACACCAAAATGTCTATACTTTTACAATAAGTAATGTGAAGGGAGGAATTTCATTGCTACGTGGCCTAAACACTAATGGTATATTGTATATACAGTGGGGTGCGAAATTGACACCCTTGATAAAGATTTTGATTAACAATATGCAGTACCAGTCAAACGTTTGGACACACAATCTAATTTGTTTTTACTATTTTCTACATTCTAGAATATTAGTGAAGACATCAATACTATGAAATAAGACACATGGAATCCTGTAGTAACCAAAAAAGTGTTAAACAAATCAAAATATATTTTATATTTAAGTAGCCACTCTTTGCCTTGATGACAGCTTTGCACTCGCTTGGCATTCTCTCAACCAGCTATACCTGGAATGCTTTTCCAACAGTCTTGAAGGAGTTCCCACATATGCTGAGCACTTGTTGGATGCTTTTCCTTAACTCTGCGGTCCAACTCATCCCAAACCATCTCAATTGTGTTGAGGTTGGGTGATTGTGGAGGCCAAGTCATCTGATGCAGCTCTCCATCACTCTCCTTCTTGGTCAAATAGCCAACCAGATTTCAAAATGTCCTGGTACTGGGTAAAGTTCATGATGCTGTTTAACCTTAACAAGGGCCCCAGGACCAGTGAATTCTTTTTGCCCCATAACATCAAATATCCACCACCATTCTTACAGTAGGTATGGGGTTGTTTTCTGCTCATGCATTCTCATTTAAATTCTTAACCCACCACTGTTATGGGTAGCCAAAGAGCTCTATTTTCATGCCATCCAACAGATGGTATTGCAAATGGTCTTGGCACTTGGATTGGAACCGGTGTTTTGGTGAGATGACATGAAAATAGAGCTCTTTGGCCACACACACCAGTGGTGGTTTTGGCGTGGAAATGAGCATGCATAAGAGGGGTGGCAGGTAGCCTAATGGTTTAAGAGCATTGGGCCAGTAACTGAAAGGTCACTGGTTCGGATCCCCAAGCCAACTGGGGGAAAAATCTGCCAATTGTCCTTGGGCAAGTTACTTTACCCTCCTGTTAGTCGATCTGTGCCCGGTTTCCCGATAGCGATGGAACTTAAGCTTATGACTGTTTTAATGATGCATTCTAAGAAATAACTGCCAAAGATGTCAAACCCGTTTCCCAAAACAATACAAGACACTTATACTGCATGTACCAACATTTGTTGTTTCTCTAAAATCTGCGATTGTGACACACGGCGCTGCATGATTTACAACTGCCCCGTTGACGGGACTCCTATCCCTAAGAAATAGGCTAATAGGTAGGTTTACTGATTGCACATGAAATTTGCTTGTGTTTTCCTTTTTTTAAGTATCCTTGCTTCGTTTATTTATAACACAGCAAGCTTTTTAGGCTATTAATATTCATCTATTACATTTTCGGTGGTCACAGAGAGACAGGTATTCATCTTCATTCTATGTTTAGCTGAGATTTTCTGTGTTGAAGTGACGCAGGAGGACAAATGGTGATCTACACACAAGTGGCTCGCTTGTGGCTTTGCTGGCAGCATATAGCAACATGTTGTGCGTCAAGGATTCAGCATAGCAAGTTTGTACGACGGTCTGGTTATTAAGTGGGTAAATAGTTGATTACAGCTCAGCTTCGCGTTCTTAGGAAACTATGCAGTATTTCGTTTATTTATGTATTATTTCTTGCACTGTTACCCCAGGTAATCGTAAGTCTTATTACATACAGCTGGGAAGAGCTATTGGATATAAGAGCAACGTCAACTTACCAACATTATGACCAGGCATACGACTTTCCCAAAGCGCATCCTCTGTTTAGACCACCAATAACGGCACCGCAGATGGAGCGATCTTCTGGTCAGGCTCCGTAGCTGGGCACATCGCTCACCACTCCCGAGTATACTACTCGCCAATGACCATTCTCTTGACAACAAGGTAGACGAAATTCAAGCAAGGGTTGCCTTCCAGAGAGACATCAGAGATTGTAACATTCTCTGTTTCACGGAAACATGGCTCACTCGGGATAACTTATCAGAGTCGGTACAGCCACCCGGTTTCTTCATGCATTGCGCTGACAGAAACAAACATCTCTCTGGCAAGAAGAAGGGAGGGAGTGTATGCCTTATGATTAACGAGTCGGGGTGTGATCATAACAACATACAGGAACTCAAGTCCTTTAGTTCACCAGACCTAGAATTCCTTACAATCAAATGCTGACCGCATTATCTACCAAGAGAATTCTCTTCGATTATAATCACAGCAGTGTATATCCCCCGCCCCCAAGCAGACACCTCGTTGGCTCTGAAAGAACTTCATTGGACTCTATGTAAACTGGAAACCACATTTCCTGAGGTTGCAGTTATTGTAGCTGGGGAGTTTAACAAGGCTAATCTGAAAACAAAGCTGCCTAAATTTTATCAGCATATTAAATGCGCGACCTGGATCATTGCTACTCTAACTTCCGTGACGCATACAAAGCCCTCCCTCGCCCTCCTTTCGACAAATCTGACCACGACTCCATTTTGTTGATCCCAGCCTATAGACAGAAACTAAAACAGGAAACGCCCTTGCTGAGGTCTGTTCAACGCTGGTCTGACCAATCTGATTCCACGCTTCAAGAATGCTTCGATCACGTGGACTGGGATATGTTCCAGATAGCCTCAGACAACAACATTGATGTATACGCTGATTCGGTGAGTGAGTTTATTAGAAAGCGCATCGGTGATGTTATACCCATGGTGACTATTAAAACCTTCCCCAACCAGAAACCGTGAATTGATGGCAGCATTCGCGCAAAACTGAAAGCGCAAACCACTGCTTTTAATCATGGCAAGGCGACCGGAAACATGACCGAATACAAACAGTGTAGCTATTCCCTCCGCAAGGCAATCAAATAAGATAAGCATCAGTATAGAGACAAAGTTGTCGCAATTCAATGGCTCAGACAAGAGACATATGTGACTGGGTCTACAGTCAATCACGGACACCGACGTCTTGCTCCCAGACAAACTAAACAACTTCTTTGCTCGCTTTGAGGACAACACAGTGCGACTGACACAGCCCGCTACCAAAACCTTCGGGCTCTCCTTCACCGCAGCCAACTTGATTAAAACATTTAAACGTGTTAACCCTCGCAAGGCTGCCGGCCCAGACGGCATCCCTAGCCGTGTCCTCAGAGCATGCGCAGACCAGCTGGCTGGTGTGTTTACGGACATATTCAATCAATACTTATCCCAATCTGCTGTTCCCACAAACTTCAAGAGGGCCACCATTGTTCCTGTTCCCAAGAAAGCTAAGGTAAGTGCATTGAGAGACTCGTCAAGGATCATATCACCTCCACCCTACCTGACACCCTAGACCCACTCCAATTTGCTTACCGCCCCAATAGGTCCACAGACGACGCAATGGCAATCACACTGCACACTGACATAACCAATCTGGACGAGGTATACCTATGTAAGAATGCTGTTCATCGATTACAGCTCAGCATTAAACACCATAGTACCCTCCAAACTCATCATTAAGCTCGAGGGTCTCGACCCGGCCCTGTGCAACTGGGTCCTGAACTTTCTGACGGGCCGCCCCCAGGTGGTGAGGGTAGAAAACAGCTTCTCCAGCTCGCTGATCCTCAACACTGGGGCCCCACAAGGGTGCGTTCTCAGCCCTCTCCTGTACTCCCTGTTCACCCATGACTGCATGGCCATGCACGCCTCCAACTCAATCATCAAGTTTGCAGACGACACTACATTGGTAGGCTTGATTACCACGACGAGACGACCTACACATCACAGAGAAACTGAAGTGGTCCACCAACACAGACAGCGTGGTGAAGAAAGCACAACAGCGCCTCTTCAACCTCAGGAGGCTGAAGAAATTTGGCTTGTCAACAAAAACACTCACAAACATTTACAGATGCACAATCGAGAGCATCCTGTCGGGCTGTATCACCGCCTGGTAGAGCAACTGCTCCGCCCACAACCGTAAGGCTCTCCAGAGGGTAGTGAGGTCTGCACAACACATCACCGGGGGCAAACTACCTGCCCTCCAGGACACCTACACCACCCGATGTCACAGGAAGGCCAAAAAGATCATCAAGGACAACAACCACCCGAGCTACTGCCTGTTCACCCCGCTATCATCCAGAAGGCGAGGTCAGTACAGGTGCATCAAAGCTGGGACCGAGAGACTGAAAAACAGCTTATATCGCAAGGCCATCAGACTGTTAAACAGCCATCACTAACATTGAGTGACTGCTGCCAACATACTGACTCAAATCTCTAGCCAATGTAATCATTTAAAATTGGATGTAATAAATGTACCACAAGTCACTTTAAACAATGCCACTTTATATAATGTTTACATACCCTACATTACTCATATGTATATACTGTACTCTATACCATCTACTGCATCTTGCCTATCCCGTTCGGCCATCGCTCATCCATATATTTATATGTACATATTCTTATTCATTCATTTACACTTGTGTGTATAAGGTAGTTGTTGTGAAATTGTTAGATTACTTGTTAGATATTCCTGCACGGTCGGAACTAGAAGCACAAGCATTTCGCTACACTCGCATTAACATCTGCTAACCATGTGTATGTGACCAATAAAATTTGATTTGATTTAGTTTAATCCATTCTCCATTTAATGGATTTATTCACAGGTAAATAGTAATATGCTCTAAACCACTCTGCTGACAAACATTTTGCCCTGTTTCCAATTGTCAACAAGTAAATAATTTTTTAAAAAACATTTTATTATTAGCAAACTAGCTACAGGGCTGGCCAACTTTTACATACGATATAGCTAGCTAAGTGAATTAAATATCACCAGCTACCCAACTTCATATTAGCTAGCTATCTTGGTGTATTTATCATTGTAAAAAAACAACTCTAAATGCATTTGTAGGTAGCTAGCTAAAAGCCATGGCGGAGGGTGAAAGAATAGCAGCCCCAACTGTCAAAGTGAGAGAATAGGCTATTCTGCATAGGGCAGGTGCTTTTGTGTAGTTCCTCTCCCAGTAAGCATGCTCATAGATAATAGTAACAATAGTAACATAATGCTCAGTGCTGTATAATTTGAGTATAATGAAGTCTGATTCTCCTGATGTTTTCTGTCCTCAGATACAGAGAGCTGTGAAACCCTGTCTGCATATGAAGATGTCTCAATAAAGAACAGTGGTTCTCAGTCCTGGTCCTGGGGACTCAAAGGCGGGCACATTTTAGTTTTTGCCTCAGCACTACACAGCTGGGTCAAATGATCAACTCATCATCAAGCTTCAAGTGGTATTTATGCATTCATTTGTGATGCTATACTTGAAATGATCCTGCTGTTGTCATGCTACACATGCACATGTGTGTGCACATGCATCTATCCAAATGTTATCATGATTTGTTATAAGATATATTATACTTTAGTAATCCACAATGACATGGTGATATAAACGTCTAATAATGACATTATCTTCCATGTTCCTACAAACACCTTGCAATTGGAGATTCCTTCAAAACGATTGCCAATAGTCACAAGTTTGGGTGACCAGGGCCATCTGGGACTGTGAAGGCTACCTGTGTCCTGTATAACTTCATGAGAATGGACACGGGGACCAGGAGGGGATCTGCAGCTCGCCACTGTATGCCAGAGGAGAAGTCTGCTGCTCTGCAGGATGTTTCAAGGATGGGGTCCAACAATGCAGCAAGAGAGACAATCCGTGAGCGGGAGCTCTTCATCTCCTACTTCTTCGAAGAGGGTGCTGTTCCCTGGCAACACTATAGACTACACTATGCACAACCAAAGGCTCTTTTAACCTCTTGGGGCTAGGGGGCACGATCTTCATTTTTGGAAAAATAACGTTCCCAAAGTAAACGGGCTATTTCTCAGGACCAGATGCTACAATATGCATATAATTGACAGCTTAGGATAGAAAACACTAAAATTTCCAAAACTGTAAAAAATATTGTCTGTGCGTATAAGAGCCATTCAAATTTTAATAACAGTATTCTTCCATTTACTTAGCTATGTTAACTGCAGTTCTCCAATTCCCAATTTCTTTCCTTTTGATTTCTACTTCTCAGGTGAGGGTGCTGTTTAGGTAAGGGGGTGATGTCTGTACAAAAACAAAACACTATTTTAAGTCACTCATATTGAAAAACATTTGAACAAATACATGCCCTATAACCCACACTTACACACTCATGTATCAATCTGATCGATGGATTGTGTTGTGCAGTAAGCAGGTTCAGGTGTATAACTGTGGCTCCTTCCACCTTCAAAGAATAGGCAAGAGGGCCTATGCTATATTGCTTGTCCTCGTGTGTCTGTGCATGTTTTTCAGTATAAAGTACTCTGAAGCCACTTAGTGTGGACGCCCGGTGAGGCTACACACACAGATACCTGTTGAACACAGTCTCTTTAACTACCTTATTTTCTCAATAACAGTCTCTCTCCCTCACTTCATCCCTCCCCCGTCTCCCTAAATCCCCTAGGTTATATCAGCTACGTCGGTGAACTGGCTACATAGAGGGCATAGCAGGACCAGAGGTGAGAGGTCACTTGGTCGGGTCAACAGGAAGTATTATCAATGACATGCTTTACATTGAAATACAGATAGAGATGTAGTAGTCCCAGAGTTAATGATCCAAGGTCAGTTTTACATTTCACCTCCTGATGGTTATGATGACTGACAGTGTTAGCATGTTTAAGCCTTTTTTGTTCTCTCTCTCCATCGGTGTCACGTCTGCAGGTATGTTTTGATGTGAGAGAGGATGCCAACCCCCAGTCCCATCATCGCCACCTCACCCGCTCTTAAGATAAACTTTGGGCCAACTGGGGGCCCAAGGCTGGTTAGGAGACACCGCTAGAGACACTATTATGTAATTGGGATGAACTGAGTGAATATTAGAGTAGCACTGTGATTCATTAATCATATGCTGTCTTCCTTGCTCCTCTGTTCTTACCTCTTTCCCTTTCTGTTACACTCTTCACACCTCTCTCCCCACCTCTTTCTTCCTCTGTTTTATAATGCACACCAGATGTGCATTGAAGTACAGATTGAACTTGTATTTATAATATTATAATTTTTATAATTCATGTTTTATGTATCTATAACACCTGGATAATGAACTTCTTTCAATAAAGCATTTCACATTCTCTACTGATTGAAATTAAGTCTATCATTTGGTGAAATACTACACCTATCCTGCATCCTCAGATCAGTGCAGATGAAGGAAATTATATATTGATATGAACCTGTTTTTTAGTATTTACATGATGCATAGGAAGTGTAGTTTTGTGTTTTTTAGATTATGTTTCTGTATAGAGCACCACCCAAGTTCGAACACACCTATAATTTTTACTATTTTCTACATTGTAAAATAGTAGTGAAGACAAACTAACACATACGGAATCATGTAGTAACTAAAAAGTGTTAATATATTTATATTTGAAATTCTTCAAAATAGCCACCCTTTTCCTTGATGACAGCTTTGCACACTCTTGGCATTCTCTCAACCGGCTTCATGAGGAATGTTTTTCCAACAGTCTTGAAGGAGTTCCCACATATGCTGAGCACTTGTTGGCTGCTTTTCCTTCACTCTGCAGTCCAACTCATCCCAAACCATCTTAATTGGGTTGAGGTCGGGTGATTGTGGAGACCAGGTCATCTGATGCAGCACCATCACTCTCCTTCTTGGTCAAATAGTCCTAACACAGCCTGGAGGTGTTTTGGGTCATTGTCCTGTTGAAAAACAAATGATAATCCCACTAAGTGCAAACCAGATGGGATGGCGTTTTGATGCAGAATGCTGTGGTAGCCAAATTCTCAAATTCGGACTCATCAGACCAAAGGACAAATTTCCCACCGGTCTAATTGCCCGTGTTTCTCGGCCCAAGCAAGTGTCTTCTTATTATTGGTGTCCTTTAGTAGTTGTTTCTTTGCAGCAATTCGACAATGAAGGCCTGATTCACGCATTCGCCCCTGAACAGTTGATCTTGAGATGTGTCTGTTACTTGAACTCTGTGAAGCATTTATTTGGGCTGCAATTTCTGAGGCTCGTAACTCTGAGGAACTTATCCTCTGCAGCAGAGGTAACTCTGGGTCTTCCTTTCCTGTGGCGGTCCTCATGAGAGCCAGTTTCATAGCGCTTGATGGTTTTTGAGACTGCACTTGGAAGAAACTTTCAAAGTTCTTGACATTTTCCAAATTGACCTTCATGTGTTAAAGTAATGATGGACTGTCATTTCTCTTTGCTTATTTGAGCTCTTCTTGCCATAATATGGACTTTGTCTTTTACCAAATAGGGCTATCTTCTGTATACTACCCCTACCTTGTCACAACACAACTGATTGGCTCACACGCATTGAGGAAAGAAATTCCACAAATTAACTTTTAAGAAGGCACACCTATTAATTGAAATGTATTCCAGGTGACTACCTCATGAAACTGGCTGTGAGAATGCCAAGAATGCCATCAAGGCTACTTGAAGAATCTCAAATATAACATATTTTGATTTAACATTTTAGTTACTACATGATTCCATATGTGCTATTTCATAGTTTTGATGTCTTCACTATTATTCTACAATATAGAAAATAGTTTAAATAAAGAAAAACCCTTGAATGAATAGGTGTCCAAATGTTTGACTGGTACTGTGTATGAATTACAAATCTGCCTTTAACTAGTCAAATCATGTTTCTAGTCTATTGCATAGTTACAATGTGCAGACATGCAGACACAGGATCATTCAAAGACTGGAATTTAATACTCCTGGTATTAGATAGGACTGAAAAATAATGCCTCACAGACATTCATACCTGAACTACACCTTTATTTGCTAAGGTAGAGTACATGATCAGTGGATATATTCAATATACAGGCTACATTGTGGGGATCTCATGCATGGTAATAACCACATGTATATATAACTTGTATCCAGGGAAAAGTTATATTATAGTCTACTCAATCCATAGGCTTCTTTAATTTCATTCAGACCGTTTTGAAGTTGATACAACCGGCTATGATAGCTGAGGTTCATAGCTAGTTTCTGAACTAATATTTACAGCAAACGTTTTAGGGTCCATACACAAATCAGCTACATAGCTAGCTACACATCCATACATGTAGTTTTATCCTCCACTGCACAATAAGCAAGCAAATAGTAAGCTAGCTATGTTATTTCAGCTGCATTGCATGGCAAATATCAGCAAGTGAAGATTACAACATTTTACATTCATTTTGCTGTAAATGCTTTAGCTAGCTAGACTCTTTACATCCACTGTTTCAAAAGACCACAGCCTGGTTTGCTGGTTGTTTCAGGAGTCCCTAAAACATTAAAACAACCAGAATTATAATTTCATACTCACCCATAAAGCCAGCTGGCTAATGTTAGCTCGTCAGCTAGCTTGCTAAATAGTGATTTTTGTCAATTTACTCTATGACCAAAAAATATGTATAATAATTCAACATTAACATATTCAACAACTTTTTTGCATGATTCATTATGACGTTATATTTACTTCCATTCTAGTATTTTTGTCAGCTATCTTTGCTGAATAAAGTATCCTACCTTGGATTGCATAGCGTCAAATTCATCATGGGAACCACTTGATATGATTGGTCAACACCCAGTGGTCGCCACTGGTGATTTGCATGACTTTGGGAAATTAACTTTTTCACTGCCTCCCATGCCACTTTTGCGCCGCACAACGATTCCCCGCCCTCTCCGCTTTCCTTCCATTGGAAATTAATGGGAAGCTGTGTTTCACCGCATGCTAGTATACACTGGGCATTAGCTGATCTACTAGTGGTCTGAGGCAGGGATTACTATTAAAGGCTGATATGTAATTCAGAAACAATGTAAAAACAGTACACTACACTTCCAATGCATCAGCAAGTGACTGATGTGGTGTATTCCTCAATGTCATCGGAAGAATCCCGGAACATGTTCCAGTCTGTGATATCAAAGCAGTCCTGTAGTTTAGCATCTGCTTCATCTGACCATTTTTTTATAGACCGAGTCACTGGTGCTTCCTGCTTAAATTTTTGCTTGTAAGCAGGAATCAAGAGGATAGAGTTGTGGTCGGATTTACCAAATGGAAAGCTTTGTACGCGTCTCTGTGTGTGGAGTACAGGTGATCTAGAATTGTTTTCCCTCTGGTTGCACATTTAAGATGTTGATAGAGATTTGGTAGAACTGAATTCTGTTTCCCTGCATTAAAGTCTCCGGCCACTAGGAGCGCCGCCTCTGGGTGAGTGGTTTCCTGTTTGCTTATTTCCTTATACAGCTGACCGAGTGCGGTCTTAGTGCCAGCATCTGTCTGTGGTGGTAAATAAACAGCCACAAAAATTATAGCTGAGAACTCTCTAGGCAAGTAGTGTGGCCTGCAGTTTATCACAATATTCTCTACTTCAGGCAACCAAAATCTAGAGACTTCCTTAGATTTCGTGCACCAGCTGTTGTTTACAAATATGCACAGACCGCCCCCCCTCATCTTACCAGAGTGTGCTGTTCTATCCTGCCGGTGCAGCGTGTATCCCGCTAGCTGAATATCCATGTCGTCATTCAGCCACGATTCTGTGAAGCATAGGATATTACAATTTTTGATGTCCTGTTGGTAGGATATTCGTGATCTTACCACGTCTAGTTTATTGTCCAATGACTGCACATTGGCGAGTAATATTGACGGTAACGGCAGCTTTCCTAGTTGTCTTCTGCGGGTCCGGACGAGAAATCCGGCTCTTTGTCCTCTGCGTCGCTTCCTTTTGTGAATAATTGGGATGTCTGCCCTGTGGGGTGTTTGGAGAATATCGTGTGAGTCCTGCTTGCTGCTGTTGTTGAAGAAATCTTTGTCTAATCTGAGGTGAGTGATCGCTGCCCTTATATCCAGAAGCTCTTTTCTTCCATAAGATACGGTTGCAGAAACATTATGTACAAAATCATTTACAAATATCGCAAAAAAAAACACATAATAGCACAATTGGTTAGGAGACCGTAAAACGGCGGCCATCTCATCCAGCACCATTTTGCAATGCGCCATCCCCCACGCCACATGTAAATAGTCTAAAACAGGTCAATCTGCACTGATCTGAGAACACAGGACAGGTGTAGTATTTAATTGAGACTTAATTTCAAATCAGAGAATGTGAAACGCTTTATTGAAAGAAGTTCATTATCCAAGTGTTATAAATACATAACACACGAATTATACATATTATTATTGTAATATTATAAATACAATTTCACTCTGTACTACAATGCACATCTGGTGTCCATAATAAAAATATAGGAAGAAAGGAGGTGGGGAGAGAGGTGTGAGAGTGTAAAAGACAGAAATGGAAAGAGGTAAGAACAGAGGAGCAAGGAAGACAGCATATTAATGAATCACAGCGCTACTAAACTTAAAATTCTCTCAGTTCATCCCAAATACATAAGTGTCTCTAGCAATGTCTCCTAACCAGCCTTGGGCCCCCAGTTGGCCCAAAGTTTATCTTAAGAGTAGGTGAGGTGGCGATGACGGGACTGAGAGTTGGCATCCTCTCTCACATCAAAACAGACAAGATAGATGGAGAGAGTGATAGCATGATTTAGTGCTTTTTTTATTCTAACACTGTCAGTCATCATAATAATCAGGAGGTGAAATACAAAACTTATGTTGGATCATTAACTCTGGGACTACTACATCTCTCTGTAAAGCATCTCTTTAATACTACTTCCTGTTGACCCAACTAACTGACCTCTCACCTCTGATAATGCTGTGCCCTCTATGTAGCCAGTTCAGATGCAGGAGGGGTTCACCTACACAGCTGACATAACCTAGAGGATTTAGGGAGAAGAGGGAGGAGGATGAAGTGAAGGAGAGAGACTATTGAGAAAATAAGGTAGTTAAAGATAGTGTTCAACAAGAATCTGTGTGTGTGGCCTCACCTGGTGCCCACATTAAGTGGCTGCAGAGTACTTCATACTGATAAACATGCACAGACACACAAGTACAAATAATATAGCATAGTTATAGAAATAATGACGTACTATTCTCTATGGTTGGTCCTCTTGCCTATTCTTTGAAGGTGGAAGGAGCAACAGTAATACACCTGAACAACACAATCCATCAATCAGATTGATACACAAGTGTGTAGGTGTGGGTTATAGGGTTTGACATAGCTAAGTAAATGGAAAAATACTCTTATTGCAATGTGGATGGCTCTTAAAGAGCCTTTGGTTGTGTATAGAGTAGTCTATGGTGTTGCCAGGGAGCAGCACCCTCTTCAAAGAAGTAGGTGGTGAAGAGCTCCCACACACGGGAAACATCCTGCAGAGCAGCAGACCTCTCCTCTGGCACACGCTGGCAATCTACAGATCCCCTCCTGATCCTCGTGTATATCCTCATTAAGTTATGCAGGACACAGGTAGCCTTCACATGCCTGAATTCCCCTAGGAGGCAGTCCCAGATGGCCCTCATCACCCAACCTCACCAAACACGGTAACTGTAGGCAATCAATTTGAAGGAATCTTCAGTTGCATGGTATCTGTAGGAATAATGGAAGTCATTAGACTTTTCCGTCACCAGGTCATTGTGGATTACTGAAGTATAATAACAAATCATGATAACATTGGATAGATGTGTGTGCACGTGTAGCATGTGACAACAGCAGGATCATATCAAGGATAGCATCACAAATGAAATACCACTTGAAGCTTGATCATTTGACCCAGCTGTGTAGCGCTGAGGCAAAAACAAAAGGACCAGGACTGAGGACCACTGCGCTTCATTGGGACCTCTTCATCTGCAGACAGGCTCTCACAGCTCTCTGTATCTCAGAACAGAAAAGATCACAAGAAACAGACTTTATTATACTCTAATTAGACAGCACTGAATATTATGTTACTATTATCTCGATCCTCACTTCTAGGGACTGAAACTACACAAAATACCTGCCCTATGCAGAATAGCCTCCTCTCTCACTTTGACAGTTGGGGCTGCTATTCTTTCACCCTCCTCAATGGCTGTTAGCTAGCTACCTACAAATGCATTTAGAGTTGTTTTTTTACAATGTTAAATATACCAAGATAGCTAATATGAAATTAGGTCACTGGTGATGTTGGCTAGATTGCTAGCTAGCGACATTAGCAGCTCATTTGAGTTAGCATGCACTGTAGCTAGTTAGAGTTGTTTTTTAAACTCTTTATAAAGGGTGTAAATAATTTAGGACTCCACTGTATATAAAAAATAAATGTGACGTTAAGTTAGAGGCCACATTCAATAGACGTAAAGCTGGTTAAATGTTCTGTAACCACGGATGTAGTCTACTAAATGTCCAATATGAATACACGTTTGTTCCTACTGAGTGCCAACCACCATCTCTGCAGTGCTATTGAAAGGATCACCTAATTTTTTCCTTACCTTCCTTCTCCTTTTCTGCGTCTTCACCCTCCTCAGTGCCCCTTGTGTAGATCACCTGTGCTCTGTGCTTGGACACCAGCTTGATCATACCTGTGGAAAGCAGATAGGAAGAATACGCTGGATAAGAACACACAGCACATTTATGGGAGCACAGAGGCTATTAACAAAGTACTTCCAGTGAGCTTCAATCTGCAGATTCATGGAGAAGAACATGTCCAATAGATGGGTCACATGTATGCAACAAATATACTGACAAAGCTACATACTGATTAACCAAATTCATTCTTAACTTGGCATTTTGCTATGTTCCAACTCTCTACCCTTTCCCTCAGAATGTGCAATCATTCACTCCCCCTCAAGTACTTAAAAAAATGTGCAGGAGGGTTTTTTGACCATATTCCTTACACTGGTCGATTCCTTTAAATATTTGATGTTCAGGAGGAAGAAGGGTAGAGAACAGGACTGAAGCCAGTTTGAAGTATACCTTTAGACAGCAGTTCCTGGATGGCTACCCTGGCGAGACAGGCTCTGACCTTTAGCCTTTCAGATTCAATAGTTGGGGTGATGAGTTTGTAGTTGGGCACTTCCTTGAGCAGTTTGTCGTAGGTGACTTTGCCGAAGAGGACCAGGTTATTGAGCGTGTCCCTCACTTCTCCTTTGGAACACTTCTACTCAGGACAGAGAAAGAAGATATTAACTACTTATTATACAAGGCCAAACGGTGAGTTATTATAGCAACCTATACCAATAGCTACAGTGCCTTGCGAAAGTATTCGGCCCCCTTGAACTTTGAAATAATAGAAATAATGACGTACTATTCTCTATGGTTGGTCCTCTTGCCTATTCTTTGAAGGTGGAAGGAGCAACAGTAATACACCTGAACCTGCACAACACAATCCATCAATCAGATTGATACACAAGTGTGTAGGTGTGGGTTATAGGGTTTGACATAGCTAAGTAAATGGAAAAATACTCTTATTGCAATGTGGACTTATTTCTGTAAGTCGCTTGGGGTATGTCTCTATCATTCAAAAACCCTAATTTCCCCATAGGCCTTGTCAACGAACCATGGCAGAGTTAGTACCTACCCCAGACACCATTACTATTGCTCTCCATTTGTTGTACTTTCGGGAAACCCTGAGCCGCCACCTCCTTCTTCTTCGTGTGGTGTTCCAGCAGACGCCTCTTTGTTGCGTATTGCTCCCTTTCACAATTCGGAAAATGCATTGCACATTTGTTCTCAAAAAAAAGGAAAAGGGGAATGGGGGAAAAAGGAAATTGCGCCACCATTTAACCCTATATATACACATCCACAACACACCTCACCACCCCTTCCCACTACTTTGGCCCTAACAGATCCTATTTCAGGCTGTTGGCCTGGAACCCCTTTTCTCAAAACCCTCTACAGTTCTTCTGCACTAAAATCTCTGACACCCAAAAACGTCTCTGCTGCTGCTACTACCAATGACATTTTCTGAGATTATCTTTTAATTTGTCCGGTACAATTAATGACCATAGCAATAAACGCCAAGAAGTCAACCTTAGCAAAGCACAAACAGATCGGGTCATTCTGTACTGACCTACGACTCACATGGATCCTCTCAGGCTCCCTTACAATTTGCCCTCCATTCTCTACTTTCCTCACTGCCTCAGCATATGACACATTCTGCACTACCATCACCCTGGAAACTTGAACCGGTGTCACTCGCACAGGACATTTCTGATCCCCAACAACATGGCCACCCCCACAATTGAAACACTCCACTTTTTCCACTGAAACTACACTCCTTAGTCCCATGCCCTCCTGCTCATTTCTCAAACCTCAGAATAAAACTCAGAGCTATTGGGCTTGTACGACATTGCAGGCAGCTTTCCATACCTTAAGGGAACATTTTGACATTCGCCATATGGTTAGTGAGAAAGTCCACATTGCAAATGTACGGTCCCTTACTAGAAGTCCGCCAACGTTTCTAAAATTTGCGGATTGCGGTGGGCCGTGCAGCAGGGCCGGATCTTCCGAGAAGTCATCAAACGAAGTCTCTCGGACATTCGGCTTCCCTTTTATAAAATGTTAACATTTTGGTCATTTTTCCGCTGTCCCGGTAAATCCCACAAGAGGGCGAATGGAATCATATTGCAAATGTACAAAACATCACCAATCACGACGTGGCCTTATCTCCTAAACGGAAAAGACTTTGAAGACGAAACTTGGTGAGCATAGGTTTGGCATAATGGGCAGTTGGCCCCGAACAAGATGGCGTCGAGGCCTCAACGGTTTTTGAGTTATGGCCATTTTTCTGGGATTAAAGGTCAAAAATGAAAATAGAAAAATAATTTTACCGCTTCACGTCAAAGTAAATGAACCTACGGTGTCAGGAGAAGAAGAACCAGCCATTTATCTATCGTAATTTAAGAGAAATCGTACAATGTATAATTGGTGATGTTCAATTTTTATTTATTTTTTAAGTTACAGATCCAGTTGCAGTGTGTTCAGACAAATCTTTTTGAAGTCTGTTTCCGAGCTCTGCGAGATTTCTGTGATTTTCTGAAAAAACACACACTCATTCAATCTTCTGTAAATAAGTCAGTTCTTAACATAAAGACTTAAAACTCAATATTCTGCCTACCCCAAGGAGGATGTGTTCACTTTCAGCTTCCTGTGTAAACTGGAAGTGCCTTAAAATGGTGTCATAGGTGCTGTTTTGAAGGGTTAAAAAGGTCAGATCTTTTCAAAACTTCATATGTGTGATTAGGCAACCCTCATGAACTGGGAGTCAGTCATTTCTCCCAACAGTCAAAGAAAAGCTCTCTCTCACACACACAACAAGGATGGAGTGACAAAGTGCAGTGCTTAAAGACAGCCAGCAATGGCATTAGCATAATCTCTAGGATGTGCCGAGTTCAACGAGATGCCCTGCTTGACCGTAGCTCGCTCGGTCTAAGCGCAGCGACCATGAGAAAAAGTAGATCCAAAATGAAGCCTGGCCCTAAATTTTATTTGCTTTTGGGTGACAGTGGGAGAACTGTTAGGGTGAGAAGCACAATTTGACCTCAGGAATGTTCCTGAGGTCCTCCCGATCTGTGCAAGCCTAATCTTGACCGTGTGGCATTAACCCTTAACAGTTAAAAGAAGGTGTTTACATCAAACAGTTTTCAATGACTTCTCTCCCTATAGGAATACATTGCCTGCGCCCCTAAATTCAACCTGAAGCCTATGTGGGTTATGAATGCCGTATGAACCGGTCTTCAATTCCATCAGGCCACTATGAGGTCTACCTGTGTTGATTCTAAGCTTCCTGAAGCAACCGGAAGTGATTCAATTCACCCTAAAAGTGTTTTCATATACATAACCTGCAATTATGAAAATCACTGCATTCAACCCTGTGTAGATCAGTAAATTCTAAACATAAAGACTTAAAACTCAGGATTCTGTCAGAGCCTACCCCAATGAGGACATGTGTTCACGTTCAGCTTCCTGTGCCAACCGGAAGTGCCTTAAAATGGTGTCATATGTGCTGTTTCGAAGGGTTAAAAAGGTCAGATCATTTAAAACTTCATATGTGTGATTAAGCAATCCTCATGAACTGTAAATCAGTCATTTTTCCCAACAGATGTCAAAGGCTCTCTCACACATACACACAGCAAGGATGGAGTGACAAAGTGCGGTGCTTAAAGACACACAGAGCCTGCAATGGCATTTCCATATTCTCAAGGCCGTGCCGAGTTCAACGAGATACCCCGCTTGACCGTAGCTCACTGAGTGCAGCGACCGTGAAAAAAGTAGGCCCAAAATTAAGCCTGGACCTACATTTCATTTGCTTTTAGGTGACAGTGAGAGAACTGTTAGGGTGAGAAGCACATTTCGACCTCAGGTACGTTCCTGAGGTCCTCCCGATCTGTGCAAGCCTAACCTTGACCGTGTGGCATTAACCCTCACAGATTACAATGACATCTCTCTTTATAGGAATACATTGCCTGCTCCCCTAAATTTAACCTAGAGCCTATGTGGGTTAATATTGCCTTATGAACCTGTCTTCGATGACAATCCATCAGGCCACTATGAGGTCTACTTGTTTCGATTCTAAGCTTCCTGAAGCAACCGGAAGTGGTTAAAATCACCCTAAAAGTGTTTTGCCAAACTCAACCTGATGTTTGATAGAAATAGTGCATTCAACCCTGTGTAAATCAGTCAGTTCTTAACATAAAGACTTAAAACTCAGGATTCTGTAAAACCATACCCCAATGAGGATATGTGTTTACTTTTAGCTTCCTGTGCCAACCGGAAGTGCCATAATTGGTGTAACAGGGGCTGTTTCGAAGGGTTAAATAAGTCAGATCTTTCCAAAACTTCATATGTGCGATTAGGCAACCCTAATGAACTGTAAATCAGTCATGTCTCCCACAAAATTTCCAAGAAAAACTCACACACACAGCTTGGACAGAGGGACATAGTGTGGTGAGTAGAGACAGACAGAGCCTGCAATAGTTAACTTTGTTCAAACTATTAAAGAACCGTCAGACCTAGAGTTCTGAAACTTTAGAAACCTGTTCTAGAGCTCAGGTCGATAGTGCGTGGTGAGTTATGTGGCTCTAGAAGGTTCTCGGGCCGAGAAACAGCCTCGTACATTTGCAATAACTTCAATTCAATTTGACAAAAGTATATTCATACAGTTCTTACACGTGTAATTGACAAAAAAAAAAAATTCAAAATTTTACTCTTGGGTCTTGACTGTTACATTTGCAATATGAAAAATTACGGTGGAGCGCACTCGCCATCTGTTGGATTTTTGCAGTGTAACACTTGGCATTTACCATATGGCATTTGCTATCAACTTTGAATGAAACAACGTCCAATTGAGTGGTATTGGACACCGTGTATATGTTTCATACGGTACCAATATGTTCCCAATCATTTTTGTACATTTCAGGGGGGTGTTCCCTTACATTAGATAGCACAGCCACAAAGTCAACATTGTCTGTATCGTAAAAAATGTATGTAAACAAAAATTTGCTTGGTCATAATTTAAGGTTAGGTTAAAAAAAATCACATTTTAAGAATATAAATTGTAGAAATAGCTGGGGTTTTACTTTGAGGCTGTGGTAAATAGTTTTGACCTTGCAGGTGACTGCTGACTGACTGATCGACAAAGAACCTTGCATCATAAATAACTACTCATTATTATTTGTAGAGAGTCGGACTCAAAATACATTACGATTTGATCCTCTCGAACATGAGGTAACATAAATAGCTTGTGTTCCTGGGATATTGAGTTTCTCGTTGGTACCTCACACTTTTTTCTTCATATCCACCCATATCAGAATTTAGAGATTTTTTGTTGTTGTATACACTGACCAACATCTACAAAGGTTTTTGCACTATGGGACTAATATATATACTGAACAAAAATCTAAATGCAACATGTAAAGTGTTGGTCGCATGCTCGATGAGCTGAAATAAAAGATCCCAGAAATGTTCCATACCCACAAAAAGCTTATTTCTCTCAAATTTGGTGCACAAATTTGTTTACATCCCTGTTCTTGAGCATTTCTCCTTTGCCAATATAATCTATCCACCTGACAGGTGTGGCATATCAAGAAGCTGATTAAATAGCATCCTTACACAGGGGCAACAGACGCCTCACAAGTCCACAACTGGCAGCCTCATTAAAATAGTACCCACAAAACACCAGTCTCAACATCAACAGTGAAGATGCGACTCTGGGATGCTTGCCTTCTTGCCTTCTATTAGGGCCAAAATGAATTTATTTAAATTGACTGCTTTCCTTGTATGAACTGTAACTCCGGAAAAAAATGAAATTGTTGCATTTATATTTTTGCCCAGTATATATATTTATTAATTTAGTCCCATGCAGAACCAACAAATATGTGCAAAATGTGCCCAATATGGTTACTTCTATCTGTGGTAAATGTAACCTACAAGGCACATTGGATTAGAAAACCAGTACGTTTTATGATTAATGGTCTGTCCATAACAGGCTTTAGGGTGAAATAAGAACAGGGTGACAATACATTCATTGCTCTTTATTAGTTTTCCTTAACATTTCAATAATTCCAGTTAGACAAATATGCCTGAGTGGCACAGAATAGTGAGATAAATATTGTTCAGTTATAAACTGCTTGTCAAAAGGTCCAATGCAGCCATTTTTATCCCAATATCAAATAATTTCTGGGTACAAGTACCTTTCTGTGATTATTTGTTTACCATTTTAAAACAAACAAAAATAGCTTCTTAGCAAAGAGCAATTTCTCAAGTAAGAATTTAGCTAAGACTGTCTGGGAGGGGAAAACTGTCAATTTAGCAGTTATTAGCCAAGATGTCTGTAACTCTTTCTTATTGGTCTATTAACTAATTTACCACCTGGTGATAACACCAGGAAGGCCAAAACTCCATTCCACCAAAACAGGCTGAAAATTCAGGCTGTCTTTTCAAACAGCTCTTACACAAAAATGGCATTATCATAATTTTCACAATATTACTATAATTAATGGATAAAGATCTGAGCTGATTGGCTGAAAGACCATTTATTGGCAAAAGATCAGAATAAGGCTGCCTGTGTAAACGCAACCATTGGGCGCATTGCTCAGCCCAGGCGTTGCTGATGCATGCCAGATCTTACAGAGCCTGAATAGGTATTTTAAGTATCAGCTAACCACATCATATGTTATAGCAATCTGTCAGTCAATGACAGTCGATGACGTGGAACGAAACCATTGCTTGATGCATGCAACGTCTGAGCAGGGGAATGTAACCAGTGGATGTGTTGACACAGACAGCCTAATTCAGATTTTTTATTTCACTAATTGATATTTTGACCAATCAGATCAGCTATTTTGCCAATAATTGGGCAAAAGTTCAGAATTAGGCTACCTGTGTATAAACGCAACATTTCATACTTTTGTGAGAATATCAGGATGATGCGAGCCTGGTGTTCCAGTCTGATTAGCCTCTTTGGCTGCATTTACACAGGCAGCCCATTTCGGATATTTTTCCCCCCAACTAATTGGTCTTTTGACCAATCAAAACAGCTATAAAACAATATCTGATCTATTTCAGAGACCAATTAGTGAAGAAATAAACATCAGAATTGAGCTGCCTGTGTAAATGCAAACATAGAAGAGTTGGCCACAGCTCATACAGTATGGGACCAGGCTCAGAAATCTAATTCTGATATTTTTTCACAAATCAGATCAGCTCTTCCACCAATAATTGGGGAAAAGATCAGAATTGGTGTACCTGTGTAAACCCAGCCTCTGTGACCACATTGTCTAATAACAAACACTTGAAAGGATTAAAGTATGCACACAGTCCAAGACTTCACATTATTAAAGGGATAGTTCGGGAATCGGGATTTTGGCAATCCGGAAAGGTTCCAGGTTAGCCCTCAAAGGAAAAAGCTACTCCGAAGTTAAATTGCAGCTGATATTTCAATAAATCAAACGCTCTGGTACAATCAGATTTGCATGTTCAAACGGTGTTTATCCCCGAACCAAACTCGTTTGCTCCCACAGCATCACCGCAGACCTTTAATGAGAATGTTGTATGTGATACCTAGCCTCTTCCCTCCCGAAGTGGCCAAGTGATATCTACATTGTAACCACTGCATGAACAACCATGCCCACAGCCAGAAAGTGTTGTATCCGCAACAGCATAGGCTACAGAACTTGGGTGATTCTGAAATTACTATACAGTGGGGCAAAAAAGTATTTAGTCAGCCACCAATTGTGCAAGTTCTCCCACTTAAAAAGATGAGAGTCCTGTAATTTTCATCATAGGTACACTTCAACTATGACAGACAAAATGACAAAAAAAATCCAGAAAATCACATTGTAGGATTTTTAATGAATTTATTTGCAAATTATGGTGGAAACTAAGTATTTGGTCAATAACAAAAGTTCCTCATTACTTTGTTATGTACCCTTTGTTGACAATGACAGAGGTCAAATTCCTCCATGCAGATCTCCTCTAGAGCAGTGATGTTATGGGGCTGTTGCTGGGCAACACGGACTTTCAACTCCCTCCAAAGATTTTCTATGGGGTTGAGATCTGGAGACTGGCTAGGCCACTCCAGGACCTTGAAATGCTTCTTACGAAGCCACTCCTTCTTTGCCCTGGGCGGTGTGTTTGTGATCATTGTCATGCTGAAAGACCCAGCCACGTTTCATCTTCAATGGGGCGGCAGGGTAGCCTAGTGGTTAGAGCGTTGAACTAGTAACTGGAAGGTTGCAAGTTCAAATCCCCGAGCTGACAAGGTACAAATCTGTTGTTCTGCCCCTGAACGAGGCAGTTAACCCACTGTTCCTAGGCCGTCATTGAAAATAAGAATTTGTTCTTAACTGACTTGCCTAGTTAAATAAAGATAAAAAAATATATATATAAATGCCCTTGCTGATTGAAGGAGGTTCTCTCTCACAATACATGGCCCCATTCATTCTTTCCTTTACACGGATCAGAAAAACAGCCCCAAAGCATGATGTTTCCACCCCCATGCTCCAAACACAACAAGTTGAGTTTTTACCAAAAAGTTCTATTTTGGTTTCATCTGACCATATGACCTTCTCCCAATCTTCTTCTAGGTCATCCAAATGCTCTCTAGCAAACTTCAGACGGGCCTGGACATGTACTGGCTTAAGCAGGGGGACACGTCTGGCACTGCAGGATTTGAGTCCCTGGCGGCGTAGTGTGTTACTGATGGTAGGCTTTGTTACGTTGGTCCCAGCTCTCTGCAGGTCATTCACTAGGTCCCCCCGTGTGGTTCTGTGATTTTTGCTCACCGTTCTTGTGATCATTTTGACCCCACAGGCTGAGATCTTGCGTGGAGCCCCAGATCGAGGGAGATTATCAGTGGTCTTGTATGTCTTCCATTTCCTAATAATTGCTCACACAGTTGATTTCTTCAAACCAAGCTGCTTACCTATTGCAGATTCAGTCTTCCCAGCCTGGTGCAGGTCTACAATTTTGTTTCTGGTGTCCTTTGACAGCTCTTTGGTCTTGGCCATAGTGGAGTTTGGAGTGTGACTGTTTGAGGTTGTGGACAGGTGTCTTTTATACTGATAACAAGTTCAAACAGGTGCCATTAATACAGGTAACGAGTGGAGGACAGAGGAGCCTCTTGAAAAATAAGTTACAGGTCTGTGAGAGCCAGAAATCTTGCTTGTTTGTAGGTGACCAAATACTTATTTTCCACCATAATTTGCAAATAAATTCATAAAAAATCCTACAATGTGATTTTCTGGATTGTTTTTCTCATTTTGTCTGTCAAAGTTGAAGTGTACCTATGATGAAAATTACAGACCTCTCATCGTTTTAAGTGGGAGAACTTGCACAATTGGTGGCTGACTAAATACTTTTTTGCCCCACTGTATGTTGAAAAATGTGTAGGGGAAATCAATTTCTGTGTAATAATAACAGTATTTGAAACAACAATAGCGAAAAAAATTATAGTTAGCCTAAATATATTTCACCCCCATAGATTATAAATTTTTTCACACAGCTACACCTTAAGTTAGCAATTTCCTTCAAACTGCACGTAGATGCATTAAAATGTTCATCTGACTCTGGGGAAGTAGATAAAGGGCCTCAATGCCAAAATCCTGAACTATCCCTTTTAGGTTGATGCATTTAAATATTTTCATAGACAACTAGCTAAGATCTCTAAACTTTAAAAGTCCATTTAGTAAAGCCAGTATGTCATCAAAAATAGATGTCATGTTTGTCGTAAAGTATCTATTTTCCTGACTGAACATTATTTTATAAATGAAGAATTAGTGAAAGGGAAATACTACTGTGATCGTCAAACATTACCGTTTTGTGCAAATTTCTATACATACATAGTTTTAATGCTGGCTCATCAATGAAGCATTCGGGAACTTCAAGACATTTGGCATCCACTGAAGGCAATCTATGCAATGGACAGCAGATTCACTGTGTATCAACAACATGCTTCAATTAATATTAGTTATTATACCGACTAAATAAGTGGTAAGAGAACAGATTATTCTAAATTTAGGACTTAGGCCTACATGATATACTATACTTTTTGAAGTCATTACTGTGAGTGGATGCCGTAGGTGTAGATTCCATAGGTGCTTAGAACTGTACGGGTTGTGAGGAGTTTGATTCTGACGGTGCATTAAATGGCAAACTAAAGTGTAGCAAAGTATCCTTTTAGAAAACATGGTTGCTAACATCTAAAACATCTTGAGGTGAGATCACTTTGACAGTGTTGTGTTTCCAGGGATAGGAGGTGTACTTTAGGGGCTATGTAATGTGCAGCCAGTCCAACAACCCTTGCTGTAGAATATTCACCCAGTCACACAGCAGGAACCTGTGCATAGCTCAGGAGATGCAGAGATCAATCCATTTTCTGGGGGATGTGGCCCATTTTGGTGCGAATGTTACGGAACAGAAAGAAGATGACTGTCGTCACGGCAATGGTCACTTCAGCTACCCAGAAGGCCATGTCCCAGCTGTAGTATTTAGCGATGGTGCTGAAGGGGAGTCCCGCAAAGAAAGCCCCAACTGCAACCAATAAAAACACAGCTAGCTTACTGATATGAATGTCTCAGAGAATTGCAGAATTCCAGAACCATGCGTTGTCTTTTTGAGAATACAGATAAAAAGGAACCAATATAGGAGACTTACCATTGGCCATGAGAGCTACGATGGCATGGGAGGACCCACAATAGTTTGCTGGAGCACTTTCATTGGCTATCACACCAAACAATGCGATGGGTCCATAAGAGGAGAATCCGAACATAGCACCCAGGGAAAGTATCCAGATCTAGTTGAGAGAATATGAAACAGAATATAAAACGTAATGAATGTTTTTTCATATACATAATTTCAAATTGGTCTACAACTCAGATAAATATATACTGAACAAAAATATAAAAACGCAACATGCAACAATTTCAAAGATTTTACTGAGTTACAGTTCATATAAGGAAGTCAGTCAATTGAAATCAATTCATTAGGCACTCATCTATGGATTTCACATGACTGGGCTGGGGTGCAGCCATGGGAGCCAGGCCCACCCACTGGGGAGCCAGGGCTAGCCAATCTGTTTATTCCCACAAAAGGGCTTCATCACAGACAGAAATACTTCTCAGTTTCATCAGCTGTCCGTGTTGCTGGTCTAAGACGATCCCGCAGGTAAAGAAGCTGGATGTGGAGGTCCTGGGCTGGCGTGGTTACACGTGGTCTGAAGTTGTGAGGCCGGTTGGATGTACCGCTAAATTCTCTAAAACAACGTTGTAGGTGGCTTATGGTAGAGAAATTAACATTAAATTATCTGGCAACAGTTCTGGTGGAACTGTCAGCATGCCAATTGCACACTCCCTCAGAACTGTGGCATTGTGTTGTGTGACAAAACTTCACATTTTAGAGTGGCCTTCAATTGTCTCCAACACAAGGTTCACCTGTGTAATTATCAAACTATTTAAACAGCTTCTTGATATGCCACACCTATCAGGTGGATGGATTATCTTGGCAAAGGATAAATGCTAAGTAACAGGGATGTAAACAAATTTGTGCATTTTAGAGAAATAAGAGTTTTGTGCATATGGAACACTTCTGGGATCTTTTATTTCAGCTCATGAAAAATGGGACCAACACTTTACATTTTTCGTTTATATTTTTGTTCAGTATAAATATTCCTGTTCTTGCAACCAATATACATTTTTCAACAGATAGTGTTGCCGATGACTCAGGACGTTATGTGATAGAGTATAAACAAAGTAAGCTACAAACACATTTGAGTAAATTCGTTATAATGGCTACCTCTTTCTCTGACAGGCCAATAAGGACAGAGAGAGGATGAAGGGCCACTACCCAGACGGGAGCTTCCTGTGGGAACAGTGATGTGACGAGAAAAGATAAATGGATTATAGTTTTACATACATTATTCTTTAAACGAGGAGTAACAACTGAAAAATTGCAAAAACACCACCATGAAATGACTGAGATTTTAATGGGAATGTTGAATTTAATGTACCTTTAGGGCCTCAGCTGTGATAGTGACACGGAACAGGTATAGGGACAAAAACATGCCAGCCATCATGGAGAGGAGGAGGACATGGCGAGGGTTACCATGGGTACCCAAACCTTGCTGTGGGACAATAAGACAATAAAAACAATGCAGAGTGATGTAAACACTTATTTTGATGTGTGATTGGTGGTGTCACTCACCCTAGAAACAGCCCTGTCAGACAGGAAGCCAGCTGCGAGGCTGCCCACCAGACCCCCAACCTCCAAGGCACTCATGTAGGAACTGCCTTTGGATGACATACAGTACCAATCAAAAGTTTGGACACACCTACTCATTCAAGGGTTTTTCTTTATTTTTACTATTTTCTACATTGTAGAGTAATAGTGAAGACATCAAAACTATGAAATAACACATATGGAATCATGTAGTACTCCAAAAAACTGTTCAGCATATCTGAGATTCTTCAAAGTAGTCACCCTTTGCCTTGATGACAGCTTTGCACACTCTTGGCATTATCTCAACCAGATTCATGAGATAGTCACCTGGAATGAATTTCAATTAACAGGTGTGCCTTGTTAATATGTGGAATGTCTTTCCTTTTTAATGCGTCTGAGCCAATCAGTTGTGTTGTGACAATGTAGGAGTGGTAAACAGAAGATAGCCCTATTTGGTAGAAGACCAAGTCCATATTATGGCAAGAACAGCTCAAATAAACAAAGAGAAACAATAGTCCATCACTACTTTAAGACATGAAGTTCAGTCAATCTACAGAGGATAACTTCATTAGAGTTACAAGCCTCAGAAATTGCAGCCAAAATAATTGCTTCACAAGGACATCAACAGTTCAGAGGAGACTGTGTGAATCAGGCCTTCATTGTTGAATTGCTTCAAAGAAAACACTACTAAAGGACACCGATAATAAGAAGAGACTTGCTTGGGCCAATAAACACAAGCAATGGACATTAGACTGGTGGAAATCTGTTCTTTGGTCTGATGAGTCCAAATTTGAGACCACCGTGTCTTTGTGAGACGCAGAGTAGCATAAAGGAGGAGGTGTGATGGTGTGTGGGTGCTTCGCTGGTGAAGCGGTCAGTGATTTATTTTGAATTCAAGGCACACTGCAGCGATACGCCATCCCATCTGGTTTGTGCTTAGTGGGACTTTCATTTGTTTTTCAACAGGACAATGACCTAACACACCTCCAGTCTGTGTAAGGGCTATTTGACCAAAGAGAGTGATGGAGTGCTGCATCAGATGACCTGGCCTCCACAATCACCCGACCTCAACACAAATGAGTTGGACAGCAGAGTGAAGGAAAAGCATCCAACAAGTGCTCAGCATATGTGGGAACTCCTTCAAGACTGTTGGAAAAGCATTCCAGGTGAAGCTGGTTGAGGAAATGCCAAGAGTGTGCAAAGCTGTCATCAAGGCAAAGGGTGGCTACTTTGAAGAGTCTCAAAAATATTTTATATGTTTAACACTTTTTTGGTTACAACATGATTCCATATATATTATTTCATAGTTTTGATGTCTTCACTATTATTCTACAATGTAGAAAATTGCAAAAATAAAGAAAAACCCTTGAATGAGTACGTGTGTCCAAACTTCTGACTGGTACGGTACATGATGTTAGGCAAATACCTAGATATACACTTGTAAATTGTGTGTGTGCGTTACCTATGAGGACAGTCTGGCCCTTATCCTGAATGAGATAGAGCTGGCCCCAGTCAGTGCATGCCGTCTTCACCCCGAACACTACCAGGTAGCCTAGGGACAGCACCCACAGGTATGGAGACAGCAGGAACTCACACAGAGTACTGTCACAGTTGGCTACTGCAGGATAAAACAAAAAGAAAACATGTTTTTAATTATTATGCTCCATGTCTGTTGGACAGAGTAACCAGAGCAATACATATGGATATAGCCAATCAAAATGTACACATGGATCTTAAAACACACAAAATCAACAAATGCAAAACAGTCCTCTGTCCTGCGGTAACAGCTTTTTTTCTCCTCACCTCCTTTCTTGGCTGAGGCCTCAATGCTGGGCAGGCCCACGTCTTTGGGTTCGTTCTTTATGAACACCAGGCAGATGACAGAAAAGGATGCACAGATGATGCCTGACATGGACAGGATAGTCCTCCAGTCGTAGTACTGAAGCAATACCATAGCCAGGAGAGGACCCAATCCACCGGCCAGGTTCATGCTGCAGGACAGCACTGCCCACCATGTCCCAAACTGAGACGGCTCAAACCACTGAGAACAGAGAACAGATATGTTGACGGCATGAATATGTAAACTATAGAATGAGAACACTGAGAACAGTAAAATAGATCTGTCATCGAGACATGTGGAAAGGCAAGTCAAAACATTTTCACTTTGATACTAAATTTAGACCACTGTGGATACTTATTTTATGGTTTTATCTGTCAATACTGTAACCAGTGTCATCAGTTAACAACCTCTGAAGCTGTGCCGAGTTGTCTAAAGTGATGTAATGTAGCTCAAGCCATAACGCCACTGAAATGGTGACCGCAGCAATTAACAGTAACATAACAATCAATTTGCCGGCTGACCACTTAATCCTGCCTGCAGGTTGCTTTAATACCATATTGATCCAGAGTGCTAAGCACAGAACCAGCAGTCCACCACTACCCCCTGCACTGTTCAAACAGTCTGGCTGAGGTGCTATCTGCATTGTTTTTATTCCATTTTTACAAATTCCCCCCACGTCCCTTCTACACTAGAGGGGAGCCTGCCACCTATTGGTCACCACACACCTCATTCAATGTAATCATTCAGATCACCACCACCTAAAAGGGGTGGAACTAGCCCTTTAAATGCCCCACCACGAGGACTGTGTGCTCTCGTTCTCTGTGGCCGACGTTAGTAAGTCATTTAAGCGGGTTAACCCTTGCAAGACTTCCGGCCCAGAAGGCATCCCAATCCGCGTCCTCAGTGCATGTGCAGACCAACTGGATGTTTACGAACATATTCAATATCTCCATATCCCAGTCTGTTGTACCCACTTGCTTCAGGATGTTCCTGTACCCAAGAAAGCAAAGGTAACAACTAAATAATGGTTGCCCCGTAGCACTGTCATCATGAAGTGCTTTGAGAGGCTAAGTTAATGATCATATCACCACCTTACCCGACACCCTAGACCCACTACAATTCGCATACCGCCTCAACAGATCAATGGACGACGCAATCGCCATGCACTGCACACTGCCCTATCCCACCTGGACAAAATAAATGAGAATGCTGTTCCTGTGAAGGGCTTGGAAGTAAGAGTTTCGCTATAAGGTCTACACTTGTTGTATTCGGCGCATGTGACAAATAAACTTCGATTTGATCTACTACAGCTCAGCTTCCAACACCATAGTGGCCTCCAAGCTCATTACTAAGCTTAGAGCCTTGGGTCTGAGACCCTCCCTGTGCAACTGGGTCCTGGACTTCCTGAAGTGGGCCTACCCCAAGTAGGCAACAACTCCGCCATGCTGATCCTCAATACGGGACCCTACAGGGGTGCATGCGCAGTCCTCTGCTGTACTCCCTGTTCACCAATGGTCTCCAACTCAATCATCAAGTTTGCTGACGACAACAGTGGTAGGCTTGATTACCAACAATGACGAGGCAGCCTACAGGGAGGAGGGGAGAGCCCTGGTGGAGCGGTGCCAGAAAAATAACCTCTCCCTCAATATCAACAAAACGAAGGAGCCGAGTGTGGATTACAGGAGACAGCAGAGAGAACACGCCCCTATCCACAGATGGGGCTGCAGTGGAGAGGGTCAATTCAAAAGCATCAAGTTCCTCGACTTGCACATGACTGACAACCTGACATGGTCCCTTCACACAAACAGTGTTGTGAAGGAGGCTGAAGAAATTTGGCTTGACCCCTAAGACTCTTATTAACTTTTACAGATACACCATTGAGAGTATCCTGTTGGGCTGTATCACTGCCTGGTACGGCAATTGCGTCGTCCACAACCGAAGGACTCTCCAGAAGGTGGGTGCGGTCAGCCCAACTCATCACCGGGGGTACACTGACAAGTCCAGGACTTCTACAGCACCTGGTGTCACAGGAAGGCCAAGAAGATCATCAAGGACCTCAGCCAACCGAGCCACGGCCTGTTCACCCTGCTACCATTTAGGAGGCGAGGACAGTAAAGGTGCCTCAGAGCTGGGACCGAGAGAATGATAAACAGCTTCAATCTCCAGTGCATCAGAATGTTAAACAGTCACCACTAGCCGGGCTCCGCCCAGTACCCTGCCTTGAACCTTGTTACTAGCAGGCTACCACCTTGTACTCTACCATGCACCTTTGACACTCCTGCCCTATGTACATAGTCATTGATCACTGGTCACCTTATTATGTTTACATACCGTTTTACCCACTTTATATGTATATACTGTATTCTGGTCATGGCTCATTCTATATAACTACTACTGTAAACATTTCTATTCATACACACCATTATTTTTTACACACACGACCAGTCAAAAGTTTTAGACCACCCACTCATTCAAGGGTTTTTCTCTCTTTTTACAATAATATTGAAGACATCAAAACTATGAAATAACATATGTAATCATGTAGAAACCAAAAAAAGTTAAACAAATAAAAATATATTTTATATTTGAGATTCTTCAAATAGCCACCCTTTGCATTGATGACAGCTTTGCACACTCTTGGCAGCTTTGCACACTCTTGGCATTCTCTCAACCAGCTTCATGAGGTAGTCACTTCGAATGCATTTCAATTAACAGGTGTGCCTTGTTAATTTGTGGAATTTCTTTCCTTCTTAATGCTTTTGAGCCAATCAGTTGTGTTATGACAAGGTAGGGGTGGTATACAGAAGATAGCCCTATTTGGTAAAAGACCAAGTCCATATTATGGCAAGAAGAGCTCAAATAAGCAAAGAGAAAAGGACAGTCCATCATTACTTTAAGACATGAAAGTCAGTCAATGCGGAACATTTCAAGAACTTTTAATGTTTCTTCAAGTGCAGTCGCAAAAACCATCAAGCGCTAAGATGAAACTGACTCTCATGAGGACCGCCACAGGAAAGGAAGACCCAGAGTTACCTCTGTAGAGGATAAGTTCATTAGAGTTATGAGCCTCAGAAATTGAAGCCCAAATAAATGCTTTACAGAGCTCAAGTAACAGACATCTCTACATCAACTGTTCAGATGAGACTGCGTGAATGGTCAAATTGCTATAAAGAAACCACAACTAAAGGACACCAATAAGAAGAAGAGACTTACTTGGGCCAAGAAACAAGAGCAATGGACATTAGACAGGTGGAAATCTGTCCTTTGGTCTGATGAGTCCAAATTTTTGTGTCTTTGTGAGAAGCAGAGTAGGTGAACAGATGATCTCTGCATGTCTATTTCCTACCGTAAAGCATGGAGGAGGTGTTATGGTGGAGGGGTGCTTTGCTGGTGACACTGTCTGTGATTTATTTAAAATTCAAGGCACACTTAATCAGCATGGCTACCACAGCATTCTGCAGCGATATGCCATCCCATCTGGTTTGCGCCTAGTGGGACTATCAGTTGTTTTTCAACAGGACAATGACCCAACACACCTCCAGGCTGTGTAAGAGCTATTTGACCAAGAAGGAGAGTGATGGTGCTGCATCAGATGACCTGGACTCCACAATCACCTGACCTAAACCCAATTGAGATGGTTTGGTTTAAGTTGGACAGCAGTGTGAAGTAAAAGCAGCCAACAAGTGTACAGCATGTGGGAACTCCTTCAAGACTATTGGAAAAGCATTCCAGAATGCTGTGGTACCCATGCTGGTAAAGTGTGCCTTGAATTCTAAATAAATCCCAGACAAGTTCACCAGCAAAGCACCCCCACAGCATCACATCTCCTCCTCCATGCTTCACGGTGGGAACCACACATGCAGAGATCATCCATTCACCTACTGTGCGTCTCACCAAGATTTTTAAAATTTGGACTCATCAGACTAAAGGACAGATTTTCACCAGTCTAATACTTTTGGATCCCTCTAAAATGGGTGGACTATGTACAAAAAGTACTGTAATTTCTAAACAGTTCACCCGATTTGGATGGAAATACCCTCAAATTAAAGCTGACGGTTTGCACTTCAACCTCAGTCAATGCGTCATTTAAAATCCAAATTGCTGGAGTACAGAGCCAAAACAAAAAAAAGTGGCACTGTCCCAATACTTTAGCAGCTCACTGGATTATAATGTATTTACCTGCCTCATTGGGAGCTAATTTGATTGAGCCTGGGTTTATTTCCCAGAGTGCTAATATTGTATATAGATGCTAATGTATAGCTTTAAGTTCTTTCAGTTTGATGGAAGTATGTTGTTTGCAGTTTATTGTCCATGTTAATGACATATTGTATTAACAATATATTATTTCTGTTTCATCCTAGTGTAACCATCTATATCACCATTTGTATCATCTTACTTGAAGCCTACAAAAGCCAACAAACCTGTTTTTGTAAAAAAGCTACACTCTCCTTGTGTTCTGATAGACACACTCATTGTTAACTCCCACCCATCCCGTGTCTCCTAGAGATGAACGTACTTTTATTCCCCAATCATTGACAGCAGCTTCTTAGGACTCCTGTTGTCTTTTTTTTTACCCCTTTTTTTCTCCCCAATTTCATGGTATCCAATTGTTAGTAGCTACTATCTTGTCTCATCGCTACAAATCCTGTACTGGCTCGGGAGAGACAAAGGTTGAAGGTCATGCGTCCTCCGATACACAACCCAACCGCACTGCTTCTTAACACAGCGCGCATCCAACCCGGAAGCCAGCTGCACCAATGTGTCAGAGGAAACACTGTGCACCTGGCAACCTTGGTTAGCGTGCACTGCGCCCGGCCAGCCACAGGAGTCGCTGGTGCGTGATGAGACAAGGATATCCCTACCGGCCAATCCCTCCCTAACCCGGACGACGCTATGCCAATTGTACGTCGCCCCACAGACCTCCCAGTCGCGGCCAGTCTCTGGTGGCCCTTAACCACTCTGCCACCCGGGAGGCCCCCTGTTGTCTTAACTTATTGTGAATTTAATTGTATCAGGAAATAAAGGATTGACATGAATGGTTGAGGGTAAGGACTGGGGGAAAACACCAATACATTACATTTATATAAGCGGTATATTATTTTTATTTCTCTCACATGTTGAATTCATATAGCACTCAAATCTACTTCAGATATTGTACAAATAGACAACAGTATAATCTACACTGTAGTTCATTCAAATACATATGACAGAAAACAAGTGTGAAATGTAATAGGAAGGGTGTAGTATATGCTGATTGAGAACAGTATTGCTCAATCTCCATGAAATAGTCATTTCCTTGTGGCTCCTAACTCATGGACATGGCACCATGAGCACTCAGTGTTCCAAGATTACAGTTGGCATAAGCTATTGTGACTTCATGCCAGAAATCACCATCTCTAGCCCATAAGGTCACTGCTATGTCATGGCAAGGGTTAGAATTCCTGACCACACTCGGGGGAGGTGAGTGACAGGTACACTCTAAAGGCAAAGGGTGAAGCACATTCTCGTCACTATTCTTTTCGAAGGGATCTGTTTTTTGGGTGGGGTGTAAATATCTTCCCAAAATAATAGTGTGCATATTGTAAAGCCAAGTGTTAAAACACAGATGGCTGATGGCGCAAGCCTTCAGGTGTGAGAGTTGCCTTACTTCAGGGATTTCCTGAATGGTTTTCATTATGTATTGATTGTGAATTCACCTCAGTCTATGTTACAGGAGCCTCTCCCTATAGGAGCAACAGTCTTACCTTGCGCAACACCTTCCCACATGGTGGCCAGCCTAAGCCCTGGCCCAGACCGTTGACAAACCACAGAGCAGAAAACACAGTCACAGTGGAAGACCATGAGAAGATCACGTTGATGCCCCCCACCACCAAGAGGCCAATGGAGAAGAGCCAGCGAGCGCTGATCTGGTCGGACAATACACCACTGATGAACTTACTGATGGCATAGGCCATGGTCTGACTACTGGTGATCAGGCCTAAGAGGACAGGAGAGGAAAACACATTCTTAACAGGACATCAATCACAAGGGATATAGATCTTAACTTGGTTCTAAACCTTAGATAGAAGGCCCAAACTGATTTTCTTATGTGGGTAAGTGAATTGACTAAAGATAAATATAATGTCATCTCTATACAGATGTGTGCTTAATAAAAGTTGCTTACAGTGACTGCTGCACATTCTCTCACATAATATTGAATGAATTGACACACAGCATTTCATAGGATGCATGTCACAATAAAGATGAACTACAGTTGAAGTCTGAAGTTTACATACACTTAGGTTGGTGTCATTAAAACTTGTTTTTCAACCACTCCACAAATTACTTGTTAACAAACTATAGTTTTGGCAAGTCGGTTAGGACATCTACTTTGTGCATGACACAAGTCATTTTTCCAACAATTATTTACAGACAAATTATTTCACTTATAATTCACTGTATCACAATTCCAGTGGGTCAGAAGCAATTTCCAAACGCCTGAAGGTACCACATTCATCTGTACAAACAATAGTACGCAAGTATAAACACCATGGGACCACGCAGCCTTCATACCGCTCAGGAAGGAGACTCATTCTGAATCCTAGAGATGAACGTACTTATGTGCAAAAAGTGCAAATCAATCCCAGAACAACAGCAAAGGACCTTGTGAAGATGCTGGAGGAAACAGGTACAAAGGTATCTACATCCACAGTAAAACGAGTCCTATACTGACATAACCTGAAAGGCCGCTCAGCAAGGAAGAAACCTCCAAAACCACCATAAGAAAGCCAGACAACGGTTTGCAACTACACATGGGGACAAAGATTGCACTTTTTGGAGAAATGTCCTCTGGTCTGATGAAATAAAAATAGAACCGTTTGGCCATAAATTATCATTGATATGTTTGGAGGAAAAAGGGGGAGGCTTGCAAGCCAAAGAACACCATCCCAACCGTGAAGCACGGGGGTGGCAGCATCATGTTGTGGGGGTCATTGCTGCAGGAGGGACAGGTGCACTTCACAAAATAGATGGCATCATGAGGAAGAAAATTATGTGGCTATATTGAAGCAACATCTCAAGACATCAGTCAGGAAGTTAAAGCTTGGTCGCAAATGGATCTTCCAAATGGACAATGACCTCAAGCATACTTCCAAAGTTGTGGCAAAATGGCTTAAGGACAACAAAGTCAAGGTATTGGTGTGGCCATCACAAAGCCCTGACCTCAATCCTATAGAAAATAAATGGGCAGAACTGAAAAAGCGTGTGCGAGCCAGTAGGCCTACCAGCCTAATTCAGTTACACCAGCTCTGTCAGGTGGAATGGGCCAAAATTCACCCAACTTATTGTGGGAAGCTGTGGAAGGCTACCCAAAACATTTGACCCAAGTTAAACAATCTAAAGGCAATGCTACAAAACACTAATTGAGTCTATGTACACATTTCACATTCTTAAAATAAAGTGGTGATCCTAACTGACAGGGCATTTTTACTAAGATTAAATGTCAGGAATTGTGAAAAACTGAGTTTAAATGTATTTGACTAAGGTGTATGTAAACTTCCGACTTCAACCGTGCATATAGCATAAGACTGCTCTTACCCAAGTCATCCTTGTCCAGTTTAATCTCCTCCATCACAGAGGGCATGACAAAAGAGAAGGTCTTCCTGTTGAAGTAGTACAGGGAGTAGCCAGTAAACATGGAGAAGAAAATAACCATACGATAGTATCCATAACCAGTGGCCCCCATGATTCCAGAGGTAATCAGACCAATCTCTTGGAGCAAAAATCTAAAGGTTGTAAACTGTTAATTTCCAAGGTAAAAAAATAAATAAAAATACTTTAGATTTGCTCTCTCCAAATGATGCAAATCACCGTTTTAGTGAATGCTGGCTCTGAAATTCTTTAGCGTTTGTAACAAAACCAATCACATTGCATGATGCCGTTTCCAGTGTATGGGGTTACTGGCCGACTTTCCTTTGGGTAGAGATACCACGCTCGTGTTTACTGAGCAACAATTGAGACGTGGTACTGAGTTGATAACACTGATTCAATCTTGCCCAGGTGGATGTGGATGGACATTACAGAAAAGCAGCTATCACCCTGTTAATCTCTGACATAGATGGTGCTTCTACTGTACTACACATTCAGGACTGTCCCTTCTCTTCCAGTCCACCTCTATGAACTTCAAAGCTATTATTTCTCCTGTATGTGGACGTTGCTGTCTGTTCTCTGTCCCAGCTGTCGTTCTTTCTGAGGGGTGGGAATTCCACAGCAGGCCCGGTCTCTGTGGAGGTCCAGGTAGCATCAGAAGACGGGACCCTCACACACAATGCCTAGAAACACAAACCAATACTTCAGAATACACATAGATCAATAATCAACAATTGATTAATCAATGAACAATTAACATTTTTGTTTCCACAATACAAAATCAGGCCAGCCAATGCATGATTCATGAAGAAATTATGACTAAAGAAACAATGGCAGGAATAAAGCCGGTTTTCAAGACCCTCTCTGGTCAGCTAATCCCCAGTAGGCTACTGTATAACGTTGGGTGATTTAAAGTCTGGGGTGCCGCTTTAATCTCGTATCGGACAAACTCTTGAACTTTGACATTGACCACCACCACACATTGCCAAAGCATTTCATTGAATCACTCCAGCAATACAATCTAACTTAGATTTTGCGGTTGAGACCCAATGATAGACTATTTAATGCTTTAAAACTCAAGAAACTATCAAAGGCAGTGGAGTCTGCTGCAAGGATGCCTCATAATAAATGGCTGGAATGGAGTAAATGGAATTGGCATCAAACACATGGAAACCATGTGTTTGATACCATTCCACTCCAGCCCTTACCATGAGCCTGTCTGCCCCAATTAAGGTGCAACCAACTTCCTGCGGTCAAAGGAAAAATAACATTTGAAAAGATAATTATTCTGGATAGTTTGCATGCAAAGAATAGTCGATTCTAAAATACTGAAGCAAACTCTCTTATCTGTTATTAATACACCAGGATCAAGTTTGATATATTGTAGTAGCTAGGAAATAAACATAGAAAATAACTGAATACCAAAACAACACATCCTCAATCATAGTCTTGGAAAAGTGACTAGAGAGCACAGAAATTAACGCATCCACTCTCTCTAGCAAACGCCAACTTCAATGTAGGCCTACATGAGTTCTGACGTTATACTTCATTGAAACACTGTTGCAAGACCTCCGTGGACAACATCTTGATAGTTACATTTTATCTACATAACAATTAAGGACATGTTTGGTACCTTGTTTCGACAGGATCCCTCTGCTGCTTAGGCTACATACCCACTGAAACAGGAACTGCTGTCTTGCTCTGTGCTCTCATTGGGCAATTGAGCTGACATTCATGGAAGGAGGCGTTCCTATCGGATAGTTTTCTTCTGTACGTAGGTTCAAGGTTGAAGAAACGAACCGACTGCAAAATATAATCCATTGAGTCTGCACTGTCTGGCAGCACGCAGGGGCTGAGAAAAGGTTTACATTATATCCAAAAGAGCTACTACCAAAAATCGCATGCTCACATTTTATTAAACATTTTTTTCAGTTTGTCATGATGTCATTCTGGAAGATGTATATTCTATAGTATTCCATGATATTTTATCGTATTCTGTTTTATTTCAATAATAAAATGAAACAACCATATTTTTAACATTATGCTTTACTCACAAAGGTTGGTACATTTCAGCCAATCAATATAAATTTGAATCATGATCTGAATATGACTGAGGACATCTAGTGGTCAAAGGACAACACCTTGAAAGACGCGCTCCTGCTAATGTTGAATTTATCTTGTTGAAAAACAATATCCCACGTATAATAAATACAGTAATGTAGGCCTACACAAACTTAAGGTTAAAAATACATGTTCTTAGCAAAATAGTGTATTTTTAGACATAACTGCAAAGTTCAAGGAGTAGGCCATTCAAGGAGGTGGTATGATGGTGCCCTCTGATGTCATCGGCCTCCACACTCACTTGTGGGAACAAAAGAGAAGCAGGTGTTGCTATGTTATTCAGGAACGTGTCAAGACCTGACCCTCAGAGTCTTCCTTCTATTGACCCTGTTGACTCATCAGTAGGAAAGATTTGTTTCTCTTTTGGTCCATTCAACAACAGAGCGATACAAACCTTGTTTCAGCAGGATGTCGTATTTATACCTTATGTCATGCCTTATTGGAATGGATGTATTGATAATATCTGTTGGGGAAAAAGTTTGAATGTTGCCACATGCAACGGATGTGAAACGGCTAGCTTAGTTAGCGGTGCGCGCTAAATAGCGTTTCAATCAGTGACGTCACTTGCTCTGAGACCTTGAAGTAGTAGTTCCCCTTGCTCTGCAAGAACCGCGGTTTTTGTGGAGCGATGGGTAACGATGCTTCGTGGGTGACTGTTGTTGATGTGTGCAGAGGGTCCCTGGTTCGCGCGAGGGTACGGTCTAAAGTTATACTGTTACACACACACATACCTACTTGTTAACAAAATTAAGGAAGTTTCCGTTAAAATTATTCATAAATATTATCCTGCCAACCACTATATGAAGAAGTTTAAGGAAAACATCAACTCAAATTGCTCCTTTTGTAATGACCACCCAGAAACAGTGTTGCATCTTTTTTGGCATTGCATGCATGTAAGCAAACTGTGGCAAGACATCAGTAGGTTTATAATTGAACACATTTATGAAGATGTTACACTATTGTGGAGAGATGTACTGTTTGGATTCTTTACATACAATAGAAATAAGCTGAAACATTTTTATGTAATTAATTTCATTATTCTTTTGGCCAAATTTCATATACACAAATTGTACATTTACAAACAGAAAACCACATTTTCGTAGCCTACAAAAAGAAATTGAACTGTATTTTAAGATGGTTAAATGCTCTACTGTCAAAAAAAAGCTGTTAGAATTGTAAGTATATGCATGTCCCTTAAGGTCCTTGTGTAATTGTAATGTGATATTGTACCCCCTAGCTCGATTGTCCATTGTTTGTAATCTATGTGTGCTTGTGTTCCCTCATGTGCTTTATGTATCGATTTGTTGTTAATAAAAAATAAAAAAGGAACAAAAGAGAAGCAAGAGACGCCATGTCATCATGAGGATACCTGGACCACCTATTGAGATGTGCTTTTTGTAAATCAGGCGATAAATTAAGTTAAAAGGAGACTGGAGTAGGACTATTTGACAAGAGGCCAGAATTGATTTAGAAAGTTTAAATTGCATCAGAAAACAAAAAGTCATACATTAAGTTATTCATTTCTTATAGATCATCTACTGGAGGGAAAACTCTCCATTTGCCCATCAGAAACCCAGAAGGCAAGAGAGACAAGGGGCCTCTCCACCATGTCTCTATCAAAACAATCACTTAAAAACACAATTATTTTTTAACTGGCCCTGCTCTCCTCACACTATCCTCAGGCCTATAACTGCTCTGTCCTGATCGGGAAAAACTAAGGGGACCGTGTCTGGCGAGCAAACTGCAAAACGATATTTAAATTCCAAATTGGTTAAAATTAGGTTTAGGGTTAGGGAAGGGTTAGGCCCGGGTTAAGGTTAGGGTTAAGGGTTTGGTTAAATTAATCAATTAATCACTTTTAGAAATTAAATCAAATCAAATTGCATTAGTCACATGCGTGTAGTAGACCTTACAGTGAAATGCTTACATATGAGCCCCTAACCAACAATGGAGCCATTTGACTAGATGTTCAGGAGTCTTATGGCTTGGGGGTAGAAGCTGTTTAGAAGCCTCTTGGACTTAGACTTGGTGCTCTGGTACCGCTTGCCGTGCAGTAGCAGAGAGAACAGTCTATGACTAGGGTGGCTGTAGTCTTTGATCATTTTTAGGGCCTTCCTCTGACACAGCCTGATATAGAGGTCCTGGATGGCAGGAAGCTTGACCCCAGTGACGTACTGGGCCGTTCGCACCACCCAATGTAGTGGTGAAGGCCATGCTGCCAAAACGCGTTGGTTTAAAAAAAAACGTTGTTTCTATTGCACATGCCATACTAATAAAGGCATTTAAATTAATTATATGAAGAGTGCTTTGGTCCTCCTTTCTTTTTGATGACCCACTGTAGTGCCTTGCGGTCGGAGGCAGAGCAGTTGCCATACCAGGCAGTGATGCAACCAGTCTCTCGATGGTACAGCAGTAGAACCTTTTGAGGATCTGAGGACCCATGCCAAATCTTTTCAGTCTCCTGAGGGTGAATAGGTTTTGGCGTGCCCTCTTCATGACTGTCTTGCTGTGCTTGGACCATGTTAGATTGTTGATGATATGGACACCAAGGAACTTGAAGCTCTCACCCTACTCCACTGCATCCCTTCGATGAGAATGGGGGTGTTCTCGGTCCTCTTTTTCCTGCCGTCCACAATCATCTCCTTTCTCCTTTGTCTTGATCACTAGTTAGGCTGTCATAGGCATGCTGCTGGTCAGAAAGTCCCCTTAAAAAAGTATCTGTCCTGGTTGGTCTTTTGGCTGGTCCCACGGCTGCCCTGCTCTATCTCTGCTTCTAAAGACACTGCTGACGACTGCAGATGGCTATCATGATAATAAATCTAGTATTAATAATAATAATATGGTGGGTGCTAATATTTGTCCTATTTGGAAATGTGTTTTTTGCATATCCCACGCTCGTCACTAGTTACCACATCCGCAAAGTAATAATTATGGCTAAATCTTAATCCTAACATTAAGCACACTGATAAATGTATGCCTAACCCTAACCTTCAATTTCAGACCAAAAAGCTCATTTGAGTTTTTATGAATTTTTACAATAGACATTTTGACTTTGTGGCTGTTGTAACTGGTGACACCCTCTGAGTGGGGTTATGGCCAGGGTCAGCCATTATCAAATAAAATAACATTTCTCACATGCTTTGTAAACAACAGGTGTAGACTAACAGTGAAATGCTTACTTACAGGCACTTCCCAACAATGCAGAGAGAAAGAAAATAACAATGCAGAGATAAAGAAAATAGAGTAATAATAGAAAAGTAATAACACGTAACAATAAAAGTAATAATAAATAAACTATAATAACTAACAATAACGTGGCTACATACACAGGGTACCAGTCCTGAGTCGATGTGCAGGGGTACGAGGTAATTGAGTTAGATATGTACATATAACTAGGAATACAGTGACTAGGCAACAGGATAGATAATAAACAGTAGCAACAGTGTAAGTGATGAGAGTTAAAACAAAGTTAGTGCAAAAAGCCGCTGTAGCGCCATGCGGTCGGATGCTTAAGACTCCAGCCATCCAAGTTATAAACGGTTCTCCCAGCAAGTCTGGAACCAACAGGACCCTGAACAGCTTCTACCCCCAAACCACAAGACTGCTAAATAGATAGTTAGATATTTAACCAATAACTATTTTCAAATCCAGTTTTATTGGATGCATACGGGTGTAGCAAAATACTTGTGATCCTACCTCCAACAGTATCTAACAATACAGAACGATACACATAAATCTAAAAGAAAAATAATGGAATTAAGAAATAGAGAAATATTTGGGCAAGCAATGTCAGAGTCCGGACTATAAATATATATGCACTATATATACAAAAGTATGTGGACTCCCTTTCAAATGAGTGGATTTGGCTATTTCAGCCACACCAGTTGCTGCCAGGTGTATAAATTGAGCACACAGCCATGCAATCTCCATAGACAAACATCGGCAGTAGAATGGCCTTACTGAAGAGCCCAGTGACTTTCATGGTGGCACAGTCATAGGATGCCACCAGTTTGTTACATTTCTGCCCTGCTAGAGCTGCCCCGGTCAACTGTAAGTGCTGTTATTGTGATGTGGAAACATCTAGGAGCAACAACAGCTTAACCGCGAAGTGGTAGGCCACCCAAGCTCCCAGAATGGGAGCGCCGAGTGCTCGAAGCGAGTGACAATCTTCTGTCCTTGTTTGCAACACTCACTACCGAGTTCCAAACTGCCTCTGGAAGCAACGTCATCACAAGAACTGTTTGTTGGGAGATTCATGAAATGGGTTTCCATGGCCGAGCAGCCACACATAAGCCTAAGATATCACCATGCACAATGCCAAGTGTTGGCTGGAGTGGTGTAAAGCTTGTCGCCATTGGACTCTGGAGCAGTGGAAACACGTTCTCTGGAGTGATGAATCACGCTTCACCATCTGGCAGTCCGACGGACGAATCTTAGTTTGGCGGATGCCAGGAGAACACTACCTGCCCGAATGCATAGTGCCAACTGTAATGTTTGGTGGAGAAGGAATAATGGGCTGGGGTTGTTTTTAATGGTTCGGACTAGGGCTCTTAGTTCCAGTGAAGGGAAATCTTAACGCTACACCATACAATGACATACTAGGCAAGTCTGTGCTTCCAACTTTGTGGCAACAGTTTGGAGAAGGCCCTTTCCTGTTTCAGCATGACAATGCACCTGTGCACAAAGCGAGGTCCATCCATAAATGTTTTGTCGAGATCGGTGTGCAATGTTCCAACATCTAGTAGAAAGCCTTCCCAGAAGAGTTGAGGCTGTTATAGCAGTAAAGGGGGGACAAACTCCATATTAATGCCCATGATTTTGGAATGAAATGTTCGACTGGCAGGTGTCCACATACTTTTGGTCATATAGTGTACATCAACTGCCTTCGGAAAGTATTCATACCCCTGACTTGTTACACATGTTATGTTACAACCGGAATTCAAAATTGATTAAATAGATTTGTTTTCTCAGCCATCTACACATTATATCCCATAATGACAAAGTGAAAACATGTGTTTTTAGAAATGTTTGCAAATGTTTTGGAAGTGAAGAAATATCAGAAATATCTCATTTACATCAGTATTTACACACGAGCCAATACATATTAGAATCACCTTTGGCAACGATTACATCTGTGAGTCTTTCTGGGTTAGTCTCTAAGAGCTTTTGCACACCTAGATGGTACAATATTTGCCCATTATTATTTTCTAAATGATTCAAGTCTAGGACCGATAAAACGTTGGTTCGCGTCGACACACTCCGAACGTAGCCGCCGTGCGTCGTGACGCATTTTGGCCTCGTTACCGCAGTTTCCCTCCTCGTTGTGCAACGAAAAGCCGCAGTTTCGGAAAAAGAACATTACAATCTAATCCAGTTTAGAGACGTCGACCCAATTTACACCCATATTGTGACTGGATCAAAATACACGTATTGTATTGAACATAATCTTATTTACGGTGAGTTTTAACATTGTCCTTCCATCCCTTTTTCAACTGGGTTACATATCAAGCTAGTTAGCACAACATCACAACTAGCTAGCAATGAGTTCTTTAACAGCTAACGTTAGCTAGCTATTTTGGTCGGTTAAAGTTGTCAATATATCTAACTATAGTGTTGACTTGAACGACCTAGATACATTTGTTGGATATCAAAGATTGTTATCATGTCAGAGGGTTTGCTAACAGGAGCTAGCTAATTAGTCAGCTAGCTAACTGTTAGCCACCGTCAACAGATTTGCGGTTCTGACTCACCAGCGACATTTGCGGATGTGTATAACTAACGTTAGCTAGCAGATTAAACTGGTCATATCTGGTTTTATCTTGTGCGACGTTGGTGTGATCATTTTCTTAATGTTTTGAGGTGGGAAATTAACTGGCTAAAGACTGTTTTAATATCAGTCTGTAAGTAGTGCGCTAGCAGCTAGTTAACTAACGACGTCTGCCAGGCCTTGGTTTAGCGTGATGAGAACACATTCTGGCGCCTATCTGGCTTTCAAACGTAATCTTTAGTTTACTAGCCAACGGAGCGGTGAGCGCTATTTGTTAGCGAAATCTAGCTAAAGTAGTCAAACTATTTCTACATGGACTCTTGGCCTTTGCTCTAAAAAAATATATATCAATGAACTGAGGGACTGGCAGGTAGTGAATGTGTGGACGGTGGTTAACTAACGTTACAGTAGCTGAGTAAGCTAGCTCGCTAACTAGGTTCTCATGACAGGAATTATATTGGAACTAACGTTAGTCCTGTCTTCTGGAACTTCGCACCGCCAGAACTAATTAACTATACACTGCTTCTCTCAACTAACTTTAATTCGTTTTTGTGTTGCTATGTGTGTTATTATAACTGCCATATAGGCCAGGTTATGCTAAAAACCAGGTTAACATCTAACAAAACATTTTACATGCCAATCGGCTGTCTCATAGAAAACCTTAGCTTCTAGTGGAAATCCTTTTGTAATGTCAACGTCATTCACGCACTGATATAAATCAGGTACTGTGTTCAGCCAGAGCCATCTACTGCTCTCTTCTTGGCTAAGGGAATACCCATGCCCCAAAATCATACATAGCCAGCTGTATCGAGCTAGATCTGGTAACTTAGAACATTTATGTGATTACTATAATTGTATTCAGTTACTGTCAAGTATGTTTGTCAGTTATTTTTGTCTGCTGATATAAGCTGAAGTTTGTCATTTTGTGAAATGCTGAGCAGACATATGCAGTCCTGCTAGCAGGAGAAGATGTTCAACAAGTCATTTGGTGCTCCTTTCGGGGGAGGGACCGGAGGATTTGGAACTTCATCCACGTTTGGACAACAAAGTAAGTAACAACAATGTGCGCAAGTGTAATTTTTAATGTATCCCTGACAAGTTGAGTACCTTTGGTTTCCAGCTTGTCTCATCAATGTCTTTGCCTCAGCATTCACTCTCAAGTAAAGTTAAATTGTTCCGGATTATAAAAGGGGTGGTGTTGACCCTGTGTTTGCAGACACTGGCTTTGGGGCGACAACAGGTGGCTTCGGGGCCTCAGCATTTGGGGCGACCAACAACACTGGAGGACTCTTTGGTGCGACGCAGAATAAACCAGGTTTGCCACATCTCCCTGATCCTGACTATAACACATGTTAATAACTCAGTACCTGCCTAATCCTGTCGAATATCAGATCTGTTCTTCTAATTAACGTACAGCGGCCAAAGCTGCTTTCCTGAATACTTTTTTTCACTATAATCTGCTGAGGCCCTATAGCAGTATGGTTTCTGCAGCTATCTTCTGGGTTTAGGATCAGGCCAGTTCTCCATTGCAGTGGTATAAGTGGTTAACTCTGCTGACAGTTCAGGGTGACCGTGTTCTTCATTTGAATGAATAGCCACATAAGAAAGGTGTCTGTGGCATAAGGTCTTTTGTATAACTTTTGCATAACCTACAGATTACATAATGAAATTTCCCACTGGAATTTTAACCACAAAGCTTCATGGGGATTTCCATGTGTCAATATGATAGCACTGATAAAGTATGACGTTGAACATGTTTAAGACTAGCTTTTGTACTGTGACGTATGCCTGAACAGTGAACCTGCATGATCACACTGCCACTCGCAGTAGACAGAGAGCTGACTATGTGCTCTATACATTTATCTATTATTCAATATACAATGGTGAGTGTTTTTTGTGCCCACCGTGATGCTGCTACTGACATGTGGTGGTTGAATATGTGTGTCTAACCCCACCCTGTAATGCTTTACTCTCTCAAAAGTGGTGACAGCCAATCCTCAACAAATCCACACTGGTGCAGGTAGAGGAGGTAAGCATGGGTTGACGCGCGCGCACACACACGGCCCGCTGTTAAACAGGCGGATGTGCACACACAAAAAGGCTGCGCACCCACAGTCCTGTTATACTCTTGAAAGGGTTTTCCGTACATACAAAGTATATACAATATGTAGTATTTGGTTTGGAGCAAAGCCACAGTCTGCATTCTGCTCTTAAAGGGAGTGTGATCATGTAGACAGGTGGCACTGTGTATGGCCCTATTGTCTGTAATATATGTGAGTTTGTGGGTTATTTGTGCTGAGTGAGAGGAAAGAAAAAGGTGGGACAAGGGGGATGAAGGCTGCATGTTATTTGAGACAACCTCTCCTTGTAATGAGTGAAATGATTAGGGGCTCCCATAAACTAGTTCAGATGGACCTAAAGGCCCATCTGGCTGGCTTAGTCAGATCATGGATGCACAACTCCAGTTCTAGAGGATCCTCAGTGAACATGAAACCAAACCATTAGCCCGGGTCCTACAAGAATTTGAGTTGAGCACTCCTACAGCTGGCCATAGGGACCTGTGTGTGAGCTGGTTTGAGGTGGTGTGTGTCCCTCCCCAGGTGGCCTGTTTGGTTCCAGTACGTTCAGCCAGCCCGTAACGTCGTCCACCAGTAGCGGCTTTGGGTTTGGCACGGCCAGCGGCACGTCCACTAGCCTGTTCGGCAGCACCAACACGGGCGGCGGCGGAGGACTCTTCTCCCAGCAGAGCAATGCTTTCGGAGCCGCCAAACCAGCCTCCTTTGGCAGTCAGTGTCTATTTTTACTGTCTAGCATTGAGGTTGTTCAAACAGGTTTACCATAGAATTAGTTGTACTATAATGCATTCCCATTCAAATGACTGTTCTGTGACCAGTGGGACAGTGGTCGTATTGGGTGTACTATGTAGTCCCAGTCGGTATTCACGTATTAATAAGGAATTCTCCTCGACCACACCCACAAATTGGGGGAAACCAACTTTCTTTCCTATTGAGCCTCATTGTAAAAGAGGAAACTTCGTTTAAAAAAAATTGGTTTGTTATACAGAAATATCAAATGACGAAAAGCTGCTGTCAGTGGTGGAAAAAGTACTCAATTGTCATACTTGAGTAAAAGTAAAGATGCCTTTTTAAAAGAAAATTACTCAAGTAAAAGTGAGTCACTCAGTAAAATACTACTTGAGTAAAAGTATTGGGTTTTAAATATACTTAAGTATCAAAAGTAAATGGAATTGATAAAATGTACTTTATCAAAAGTAAAAGTATAAACCATTTTAAATTATTTCCTTGTATTTTGCAAACCAGGTGGCACAATTTTCTTATTGCGGATAGCCAGGGGCATATTCCATCACTCAGACATAATTGACAAATGAAGCATTTGTGTTTATGGAATCTGCCAGATTAGAGGCAGTAGGGATGACCAGGGATGTTCTCTTGATAAGTATGTGAATTGTTACATTTTGACAGGAAAATGGCCCGAGTACTTTTGGGTGTCAGGGAAAATGTATGGAGTAAAAAGTACATTTTCTTTGGGAATGTAGTGAAGTAAAAGTTGGCAAAAATATAAAGTCAGAACCCCAAAAAATTACTTTAGTACTTTAAAGTATTTTTTACTTAACCTTAACCTGGAACCCTGTTCTGCTAGCGGAACCCCTCGCCAACAGCCAATGAAATTGCAAATAAAATACACATCAACTGAAATCTTATCAAACGTACAAGTATTAGGCACCATTTTAAATATAAAATTCTCCTTGATCCAGCCACAGTGTCTGATTTCAAAAATGCTTTTCAGCGAAAGCTCCACAAATTGTTAGGTCACTCATATTAGGTCACTCACAGAAAAACCCAGCCATTTTTCCAGCCAAAGAGAGGAGTCACAAAAAGCACAAATAGAGATAAAATGAATCACTAACCTTTGATGATCTTCTTCAGATGACACTAATAGAACTTCATGTTACCCCATGTTTTGATCGGTAAAGTTTATATTTATATCCAAAAATCTTATTTTACATTGGCATGTTATGTTCAGTGGTTCCAAAACATGCAGTGATATTGCAGAGAGCCACATGAATTCACAGAAATACTCATAATAAATGTTGATGAAAATACAACTATTCTACATGGAACTTTAGATACATTTCTCCTCAATGCAACCGCTGTGTCAGATTTAAAAAATATAAAAAAAAAACTTTACGGAAAAAGCATAATTTGAGAACGGCGCTCAGAGCCCAAACCAGCCAGAGAAATATCCGCCATGTTGGGTAGTCAACATTATTCATAAATAGCAGTATAAATATTCACTTTGCTTTGATCTTCATCAGAATGCACTCCCAGGAATCGCAGTTTTTCAATAAATGCTTGTTTAATTCGATAATGTCCATTTATGTCCAATAGCTTCTTTTGTTAGGGCGTTTGGTAAACAAATCCAAAAGCGCAATCTGGTCCATTCGGACGAAACGTTCAAAAAGTTATATTACAGGTCGAAGAAACTTGTCAAACTAAGTATAGAATCAATCTTTAGGATGTTTTTATCATACAATTTCAATAATGCTCCAACTGGAGAATTGCATTGTCTGTAGAAAAGCAATGGAACGAGAGCTACCTCAAGTGAAAGCGTGTGACTGAGAACGAGGCTGTAGGCAGACCCCTTAGTCAAACAGCTCTTATCCGGCCCCCCACATGAGCAGCCTGAAACAACGTTCTGAAGATGGTTGACATCTAGTGGCATCCTTAGGAAGTGCAAAATAACCCATATCCCACTGTGTATCGATAGGGGTGAGTTCAAAACGACAAACCTCAGATGTCCCACTTCCTGTTTGGATTTCTTCTCAGGGTTTTGCCTGCCATATGAGTTCTGTTATACTCACATATATCATTCAAACAGTTTTAGAAACTTCAGAGTGTTTTCTATCCAATACTGATATTAATATGCATATATTAGCATCTGGGACTGAGTTGGAGGCAGTTCACTTCGGGCACGCTATTCATCCAAAAGTGAAAATGCTGGCCCTTATCCCAAACAAGTTATGTACTCTACACCACTGGCTACTGTGTTGTTCCATGTACATGTAACCAGGCCAAAAATCTAGACCTGTAGTTCGCAATGCTCCCACATAGGGAAATGGAGCCTGCAAGAAGAGCCCTGTGGCTTCAGGCTATTCGGTGTGGGAGAGTGGAAAATGTGGGGACGCTGTGTTCAAGTAGGCTACACGTATTTCACCTTTATTTAACCAGGTAGGCTAGTTGAGAACAAGTTCTCATTTGCAACTGCGACCTGGCCAAGATGAAGCATAGCAATTCGACACATACAACAACAGTTACACATGGAATAAACAAATTACAATCAATAAGACCGTAGAACAAAAGAAAAAGTATATGTACAGGTGCAGTGATCTGTGAGCTGCTCTGACAACTGGTGCTTAAAGCTAGTGAGGGAGATCTCCAGCAGTCTCCAGCTTCAGACATGTTTGCAGTTCGTTCCATTCATTGGCAGCAGAGAACTGGAAGGAGAGGTGACCAAAGGAGGAATTGGCTTTGGGGTGACCAATGAGATATACCTGCTGGAGCGCGTGCTACGGGTGGGTGCTGCTATGGTGACCAGTGAGCTGAGATAAGGCGTAGCTATATGTGGAAAACATTTCATCACATGTAAGATATTTAACTTGTTTAGTACAGTTCGATTTAACTCCACTCACTACTTGTAGCTGTATAGGCCGTTTGTGTTGTTGGTTGGGGCAGGCTTCATGTTCCGGTCGGTAGTGAGCTAGCGCTCACTCGCTCAATTGGCTGCTGGCATCGTAATGAAAAGGGGCATGAGTGAACCCCCACTATTGTTTTGTTTTTTTAACACTAGGGACCAGGCACTTTTGAAAAGTAATTTACTAAAACAAGCAGACACAATGAAATTGCGTTTGAAAAAGGGCACGTTTTTGCTGCGAGTCCATAACCACAGGTTGTTTTCCCCGCTGGTGGGCAGGGTCGCGACGTTCTATCTAATACCGACTGGGTCTATGGAGTGTAAGCTTAGAATTCTGTGCCTTCTCAGAGTTCCATACATGCAACAATGGCAAATAGAACTGGTTTAGAAAATTTATTATTTTGTGGTGGCACTCCTATGGCTACTCCAGTGCCTTCTATTTAGCCTGTAAAATTGTAGTAGATAGAGGGTTCTGGTCCGTTGTAGTAATTGTGTGACAGCTGGTGTTAAATGAAATACAATGAGATCATGATGTGTAATACCTTACATTTATTTTCTTTGAATATTTGTTTATCTTTTGATTAGATGCATTTGATGTTGTATATTGCTCATATTTCAGACGATTTTTAGATCACTCATGAGGGGCAGGAGTTATCTTGGTCAGGCACATGGTCCTACGTCATTGTCGATGTCTGGCTAGATCGTTAAGATGTTTTTTTTTGTCTAGCATTTGGCACGAGCACGGCCAACACCGGGGGGCTGTTTGGGGCGACCAACTCCAACCCCTTCGGAGGGGCGTCTGCCTCCCTGTTCGGGGCTTCAGGGTTCACCCAGCAAGCCGCTCAGCCAGGCACCACTGTCAAGTTCAACGTAAGTTTGGCCTGACCTAGGCTAGCCCATTACACCTGGGCCAAACTACTGTACTAGGTCTCTGTCTAGTGTCGTGTATGGAATGTTATTTTATCTAGAAAGGTCTGTACTTACTGCTGTATGTCATGCAACTCTTTACTGTAATCCTCAAGAAAATCATAGGTCAGCTTTCTCTGCAATGTGTACGAGTAATCAGTTTATCCTGCTACAATACAGTAAAGGAGTTTGTATTCCAATTAATGTCCTCTTCTGTCGTCCTCAGCCTGCAACAGGAAGTGACACCATGGTGAAAGGGGGTGTGACCACGAGCATTAACACCAAGCACCAGTGCATCACGGCCATGAAGGAGTACGAGAACAAGTCACTGGAGGTGGGTCATTATTATGCAGTTACTTTCAGCTGCCCTCTGTCTTTTAGAATAGTTCAAATGAAAGGGAAAGAGATGAGGAGAGGAATCCACTTTAAAGTATTGAATCAAAATCAAGTTTTGTCACATCAATTTGTCACATGCGCAGAATACAACAGGTGTAGATTTTACTATGAAATGCTTGCTTACAAGCCCTTCCCAACAATGCAGTTTAAATAATATATGTATACAGTGGGGCAAAAAAGTATTTAGTCAGCCACCAATTGTGCAAATTCTCCCACTTAAAAAGATGAGAGAGGCCTGTAATTTTCTTCATAGGTACACTTCAACTATGACAGACAATATGAGAAAAAAATATCCAGAAAATCACATTGTAGGATATTTAATGAATTTATTTGCAAATTATGGTGGAAAATAAGTATTTGGTCACCTACAAACAAGCAAGATTTCTGGCTCTCACAGACCTGTAACTTATTCTTTAAGAGGCTCCTCTGTCCTCCACTCGTTACCTGTATTAATGGCACCTGTTTGAACTTGTTATCAGTATAAAAGACACCTGTCCACCACCTCAAACAGTCACACTCCAAACTCCACTATGGCCAAGACCAAAGGGCTGTGAAAGTACACCAGAAACAAAATTGTAGACCTGTACCAGGCTGGGAAGACTGAATCTGCAATAGGTAAGCAGCTTGGTTTGAAGAAATCAACTGTGGGAGCAAATATTAGGAAATGGAAGACATACAAGACCACTGATAATCTCCCTCGATCTGGGGCTCCACGCAAGATCTCACCCCATGGGGTCAAAATGATCACAAAAACGGTGAGCAAAAATCCCAGAACCACACGGGGGGACCTAGTGAATGACCTGTAGAGAGCTGGGACCAAAGTAACAAAGTCTACCATCAGTTACACACTACGCCGCCTGGGACTCAAATCCTGCAGTGCCAGACGTGTCCACCTGCTTAAGCCAGTACATGTCCAGGCCCGTCTGAAGTTTGCTAGAGAGCATTTGGATGATCCAGAAGAAGATTGGGAGAATGTCATATGGTCAGATGAAACCAAAATATAACTTTTTGGTAAAAACTCAACTCGTCATGTTTGGAGGAAAAATATTGCTGAGTTGTATCCAAAGAACACCATACCTACTGTGAAGCATGGGGGTGGAAACATCATGCTTTTGGGCAGTTTTTCTGCAAAGGGATCAGGACGACTGATCCGTGTAAAGGAAAGAATGAATGGGGCCATGTATCGTGAGATTTTGAGTGAAAACCTCCTTCCATCAGCAAGGGCATTGAAGTTGAAACGTGGCTGGGTCTTTCAGCATGACAATGATCCCAAACACACCGCCCGGGCAACGAAGGAGTGGCTTCATAAGAAGCATTTCAAGGTCCTGGAGTGGCCTAGCCAGTCTCCAGATCTCAACCCCATAGAAAATCTTTGGAGGGAGTTGAAAGTCCGTGTTGCCCAGCAACAGCCCCAAAACATCACTGCTCCAGAGGAGATCTGCATGGAGGAATGGGCCAAAATACCAGCAACATTGTGTGAAAACCTTGTGAAGACTTACAGAAAACGTTTGACCTCTGTCATTGCCAACAAAGGGTATATAACAAAGTAATGAGAAACTTTTGTTATTGACCAAATACTTATTTTCCACCATAATTTGCAAATAAATTCATAAAAAATCCTACAATGTGATTTCTGGATTTTTTTTTCTCATTTTGTCTGTCATAGTTGAAGTGTACCTATGATGAAAATTACAGGCTTCATCTTTTTAAGTGGGAGAACTTGCACAATTGGTGGCTGGCTAAATACTTTTTTGCCCCACTATATATATATATAATGTGTAACGAGGAATAAAATACACCAGAATTAAGCTATGTACAGGGAGTACCGGTACCAGATCACTGTGCAGGGGTACGAGGTATTTCGGGTAGATATGAACATTAATGCAGGGTAACGTGACTAGGCATCAGGATCGATGATAATAATAGGAGTCAAATATAGAACCGAGTAGCCGCAGCATATGAGTGTAAAAGTGTGTTTTTGTTGTCTGTATGCGTATGTGGTGAGTTTTGTTTTTGTGAGTGTCAGTGTAGGGTGTGTTTGGAGCCAGTGCAAGATGGGATCAGTGCAGCCCAGGCCTCACTCACCCTCTCTCCTGTGTGGTGTTTGCTATGTGTAGGAGCTGAGGTTGGAGGACTACCAGGCAGGAAGGAAGGGCCCCACTAACCCCATGGCTGCACCAACGGGGGGTCTCTTTGGGACTGCGGCCGCAGCCACCCCCAGTACGGGGGCTGCAGGGCTGTTTGGCTCCTCGGCCACCAACACAGGCTTCTCCTTCGGCCAGGCCAAAACCAACTTTGGCGCCAGTAAGTCACATAGGCCCATAGACAAAGCTCAATAGAAAATATAAATACAAATGTATTATATATTAGTTTTAACTCCCTGTCCCCAGGTACTGGTGGGTTTGGTACAGCCACAGGCAGTCTGTTTGGCCAGCAGCAACAGCCCCAGCAGGCCCAGCAGGCAGCCAGCCTGTTCAAGCCCTTCGGTCAGGCCACAACCACACCCAACACAGGATTCTCCTTCGGCAACACCAGCACCATGGGCCAGCCCCAACAAACCAGCACCATGGTGAGAGCTCACACGTACATGTTAATACCCTCACATGCCTAACATTGTACCGTTCCACTAGAGTAACTCTCTCTCCATCCCAGGGGGGTCTGTTTGGGAGCACCGCGGCGTCCCAGGCAGGGGGGTTGTTTGGAAACACAGCTCAGACCACACCAGCCACAGGCTTTGGGACAGGCACCGGTCTCTTCGGACAAACCAACACCGCCTTCGGGAACGTCGGCACACAGGTATTAATCGACTCGACTGCGCAGGCTTTTACACAGTTGTTAGGTGCAGGCATGGTGGGATGGGTGTGTATTAATCTGCTCTCTGTCCCTAGCAGAGCTTGTTTGGTAATAAGACGGCAGGGTTTGGCGCCACCACCACCAGCGCCTCGTCGTTTGGCACAGGCACCGGCCTCTTTGGTAACAAATCCGCCCTCACCCTCGGAACAGGCACCAACCCATCTAACTTTGGTGAGTTGATCATCTGCCCTTATTGGAGTGCACTTGTGTGATAAAGGCTAGTACTTGCAAATAAATCGTCTATCGATAATCGTATTGGCTATTTAAATGATCGTGTTCTCTCTGTTGTGTGAAGGTTTTGGACCCACTGCTGCTGGCGGAAGCCTCTTTGGGAACAAGACTACAGCAGGAGGACTGGGGACTGGACTGGGAGCCGGCTTTGGAGCAGGTATGAACAGGAAGAGCGCCATAGGTCTGGGATACAATAATAAAGAAACCAAAAATACATGAAATATCCATCGTGTAAAGAAAAGCAAAAACAAACACCTGCCCATTTGGGTGTTTTACCGGAGTCTGTATTGTCAGTCATTAGTAGTCCCCTGTGGATGTTTCTCTAAGTGTGTTCTGTGTTTGTTAGCGGTGGGCACTGGGCAGATGTCTCTGTTTGGGAATAACAAGACACTGGGTTCCACTCTGGGAACAATAGGAGCGTTTGGACCGCAGGGATTCAGCACAGGAACCAGCACTCTGGGCTTCGGAGCACAACAACAGCCTGTTGGTAAATACCACTTCCATCTACCACCTTTATCTCCTCTGCCCAGTCTCAAGCTGATTGTGAAAGCACATTCTCTAGCACTTTCCTTTAGTACCTAGTCGTATTACTCTTTCAGTGTACTGAAGAAACTGGCTGGATAACATTACACTGTGGTGGAAACTTCCAGTAGCCCTTGAAGGCTAGGTGAAGCTATAATTGTCTCTCTCTCCTCCCAGCGCTGACGGACCCTAACGCGGCGGCGGCCCAGCAGGCAGTGCTGCAGCAGCAGATCAATGCTCTGGCCTACTCCCCCTTTGGTGACTCCCCCCTCTTCAGAAACCCCCTCTCTGACCCCAAAAAGAAGGAGGAGCGTCTAAAGCCCACCAATCCGGCAGCCCAGAAGGCGTTGACCACGCCCACTCACTACAAGCTGACGCCGCGGCCTGCGACACGTGTGCGGCCCAAAGCTCTGACATCTTCGGGCTCCTCCAAGTCTCAGCTATTTGACGGGCTGGATGATGACGAGCCTTCTCTCACCAATGGAGCCTTCATGCCCAGGTAGGTGGCCGTCTGTGGAAATTCGCTTGTAGATAGTTGACATGTTTCTGTTTCAACTGATTTACCGTTTTTTTTTTCTTTTCTTTTTTTCTGGTATGTTTTTCTTATCGAATACTACAACTTGGTTTTCGGTAGCTTTTTTGCTATATGCTTCTGTCTGTATTCTGACAGTGATGTTGGTGTATGGTATCTGATCTGTGTGTTTCTCTGGTGTTGTAAACCAGGAAGAGCATTAAGAAGCTGGTGCTGAAGAACCTGAATGGCAGCAGCCTGTACAGCAGCCCAATCAACAGAGACACAGATGACCTGGCATCTCCACCGGAGTACCCCCTCAACGGACTCAGGTCAGTCACGCGCCCACACACACCGTCAGTGATATTGATCTGTGTGATGTTTGTTGCTGAACCATGTCTTCCCCCCCCCTACAGTGCCAGTGTGGACGAGGATGATTATGTGAGGGAGGTGGTGGAGGGAGGGGCCGAGGATGACCTGGAGATCAACAAGTTTTACACCAAGCCCAGCCTGCAGGACACCATCTCAGAGCTCAATGCCCATAGGGTGGGGGCCAGGGGCAGGAATGGCCTGGAGGTGAGGTGATAGAACAGAGTAGACCGATGATGAATATGGTCGTCTCAAGTGACACCCTATTCCCATTAAGGGCACTTCTTTTGGCCATGCTTCTCATATAGTGCTCTACTTTTGAGGTTTGACATGAGTGTTCTGATTCCAGGTGAGCAGCGAGGACATATCGCTGGGAGAGGACTCTATACAGGAGGAGCGAGAGGAGGAGGTGCAGGAGGTTCCCCCACACCCTGCAGGTATCGTTCTGTGCCGTGTGGGCTACTATACCATCCCCGCCATGGACGAGCTGGCCAAGATGGTGGACGAGAACGGCGTGTGTGTGGTGGAGAACTTCACCGTGGGCAGAAAAGGTCAACGGTTCTCTTGATTGGTCGGGTGGAAACAGCTCTGGGGAAATAATTGGTCCGTAGCTCACTGCTCTGCTCTCTGATTGGCTCTCAGGTTACGGCTCAGTGTTTTCCATGGCGAGGTGAATGTGACTGGGCTGAACCTGGATGAGATTGTTCACTTCAGACGCAAAGAGGTTATCGTCTACCCCGACGACAAGAACAAGCCTGCTGAGGGGGAGGGGCTCAACAGGTCAGTGACAGGGAAACTTACTACCCTTCACACTGGGGAAAATGTCGTTATCAGTTTCCTTGTAATTTCATCACAAAGTCATAAACTGATTCAACATATTCTGATAGTGATCACAGCTGAGACGTAACTCAAATTGATATTCTATTTCTCATCCTTTACCTCTCACCTCTTTACTACACCATGTTATTTTATACCTTTTTCTCCCTCCCCTCCTTTCCCTCACTCCTCTCCTCTGCCAGGCGAGCGGAGGTGACTCTGGATGGGGTGTGGCCTAATGATAAGACCACTTGTACTCAGATAAAGAACCCTGAGCGTCTGTCTGAGATGAACTACGAGGGCCGTCTGGAGAACGCCTCACGCAAACAGGGCGCCCGCTTCCTTGAGTACCGCCCCGAGACCGGCTCCTGGGTGTTTGAAGTAAGCATGCCTAGACGCATACGAAAGGTGTGTCTCCATATCTCCCTTCCAATGTCTGTAACTCATCTCTCTGTGTCTGCAGGTGGCCCACTTCTCTAAGTATGGCCTGCAGGACTCTGATGAGGATGAGGAAGTGCCTCTCAAAGTGGACCCCAAGAAGCTGAAGACGGCCACAACACTTCCCCCAGGGCTGCAGCAGCTTCCTCCCTCCCAGCAGCAGGTGGCGCCACAGGCTCAGGTAGACGGAGCAGCACAGCGCGCCCACCCACACTGACAGTCACACCCACTGCTCTCTACATCACCTGGAAGGCCTTAGTCAATATACAACCTAAATATACATGATCTGAATTGAAGCCATTTTCCTTTCCACTACCATTACAGCCACATGCAGTGTGTGGGGTTCTCTGCCTAGATCTCAGCTGTTTCACCACTTCTATAATAGGTTGTATTCAATGGGTTTCTATGGAAAGGTTTTAAGTTTGGTAGCCCTTGATGCAGATGGTCTTGGTGATCTCTGCACCCCAAATAAGGTTGCTAAACATTGATCTGACATCAGTTGGATGGGCTGTTGAGTATAGTGACTGATCAGATGGGACACCCCACATTATCTGTTTATCAGTGGAGGTGTGGGGAAGGCTGGGTTCTCCTCTCCCAGGTTCAGCTGTACCTGAGGTGGTGGAGGCCACAACCCACCCACAGACAGGTGGGCAGGGTAGTTTGTCAAAAGTCTTGTCAGTTCTGGTTAGTGGTTACGTTCTGCCCCTCACAACTGATTCAGGAACATCAACTTCATCTGTGCTCTAAATATAAACGGTCCTTAGCTAAACATCACCCTGGATCAATAGCTATGGCATGAAGTAATCCGTGGATTGAAAATACGGTGTTTTAAAGGGATACTTCTGGAATTTCTGTCTGCATGCAAAGACATAAAAATTGTATCCACTAGTTCACCTGAATTTGGAGAAGTAGATAAAGGGCCTCATTGCCAAAATCCAGAAGTATCCCTTTAAAGGCTGTGTTAAATCGTTTTTTAGATCAGAGAATCTAACTGTCAATCTGCAGTTCGAACAATAACAAAGCGCTACCCCGCCACTGATTTGGTAAACAGCTAAGGGATGGGGCGGGAAAAATGTAACCACTCCCAAACACATGGGTAGTGCTATGGATACAGGGACTTGACCATCCATGATATTGAAATTGTAGTTTTAACCATGTTTTGAGGCTATACAGTTTGTTTAAATTTACATTGTAAAATTTGACATTGTTCAAACAAAGGAGTAACACAAGCTTATATTTTGGGTGGTGATGGTGTATGACAACTATGCTCATGAGGCATCTGTTATATTTTTCAAGAATCAATGTGTTTATATCATTACTTTCAAAGTCTAAAAATGGATGTACCAACTGCAGATTTCCCCTTTTTAAGGAAATGTTTGAAGTGAAGTCTTAACTCAGAAATAGTTTGTTTGTAAGGTTTTAAGATTTCTTAAATTAAATCTGTATTATATTGTAAAATGTTTGTATTTTGCCAACTGTTCCTTCCATTGTTATGTTTTAAAAGCCAATATAATTTGCCCATGTGTAGTACTGATTATGGTAACTTCAGAACCTCACATTATTATGGTTGTATCTCGTAAAAATCTACACAATGTATTTTTGATTATTTGTTATGAATATTAGTTTCTCTTTGAAACGAGCTTTGAGATGATGACCAAAGATAATGAGTGATGTGTGATAAGCTGCCAGTCCTGCAGAATATATTAAGGGTTAGGTCTTTTTTCTGGTTGAGGGTTTAAGAAGCTACAACATCTACTCTTGGGGTAATATTGAGTCAAGCTATTAATTATTTTATTATGTAAAACATGCTCCTATATACATCTGTGATATCTTGTATTTGATCTGATAAAGCTAAGAAATAAACGGATTAAAGATCACACTTTGCTGGTCTGTCTGACTTGTGCTGACCATTTTCATTTATTTACACTAAACTGATTTTGTCTGTGTGTGTCTCTCTTCTTGGTGTGTGTCACCTTACTATGTGTGTTTGGTTGCACTTTCCCTGCTGTGTGTATCCTGTGTCCATTCGCTCTGTGTCCAGTCCACGGCTGTGCTGGAGCTGCTGAGCCGCATGTCTGAGGTGGACAGTGACATGGCCGACATTACCCAGGATGCCCCAGGGGAGAGCATGTTGGAGGAGGTTGGGGAGAGCAGCATGGGGGAGGATAAGGGCAGTCGGCTGGGTACTGTGACCCCCACAGAACATAACCCTGTCTCTGCATCCAGTCAGATTGCCTCCTCGATGGGAATCAACCCACACACACTCCAGGTAAAATACTACTGTACACCCTCACATTCTACCTTTTTTGTTGAGGCTAATGGAGCCCTCAATCACATCATGAAGACAATGTGTTTGTGATGTGTGTTTCTCTGCTCTCAGATCATGAAGGCATCTCTGTTTGCTGAGGATGATGATGGTGACATGTTCCTTGAGCAGGGAGGGATGAAGAGCTCTCTAGACAGGGCCTCCCCTCGCATCCTCCTGCCTGGCACTCAGGGCAGGCCCTCCAGTAAGTGTCACACACAGCCCTAACATTGATTTCTACCCTCACACACAGTCACCCATCCTTCACTCGGAGACCCTAACATGTCTTAAATGCTATTATAAACTGGCTGGTTCGAGCCCTGAATGCTGATTGGCTGACAGCCGTGGTATATCAGACCGTATACCACAGGTATGATAAAACATTTAATGCGTCGTGCCTAAGACCAGCCCTTAGCCGTGGTATATTAGCCATATACCACAAACCCCGAGGTACCTTATTGCTATTATAAATGCTCATCGATCTCTCTTGCTCTCTTTCTCTCTCCAGTCGGTGGTCTCTTGCAGACTCGTTTCAGCGGGGCAGGTCTCTTCCCTCAGCTCCCTGACGTGCCCTTTGGAGGGGGCCTTCCCGGGAGGCTGTCCATGTCTCGGCCGTCAGCGGTGGTTCCTGAGCCCTCGCGACTCTCCCCCTGGCCCTCGCTGGGGCCCTCTTTCCTGCTGCCAGCCCCAGCGGCAGAGGCCACTGTACGGACGGTGGGGGCTCGACGCCTGGGGGGCCCTGTAGCCCCAGAGAACTCAGTCACACTGGGGAAGGTAATGATAACTATACTACTAGTATTTAATTAGTATTTTTCAGGTGTCTTTCTAGACACTTCATCCTACATCATGATTGTTAAGAGTTTAAATATGTGACAGTACAGTAGACTGAACACACAGGGATACATGAGGGACATGGAGAGAACATGGACATTTGTTGGATCATTTCAATGAATCCACTGTGGTTTTCGTATGTGTGAACATAGCTGTACGGGCAGTTTTAAATCATCTAGACAACGTAATCAACACATTCCCTCCACCTAGGGCCGTCTGCTGATGGATGCAGCTCTGTTCACGGGCCGGTCGTTCCGGGTTGGCTGGGGTCCAGGCTGGACTCTTGTCCACTGTGGAGACAGGCTGAGTGGGGCTGGGGACAAGGAGCAGGACCAGGGAGACGCAGGAGCTGGAAGTTTTGGATTTTTGCCTAAACATGCCAAGAGCAAACGGTAACGAACACCAGACCACTCATTTACACAATGCTGTAAGAGTGTCAGAATGGGATCCAGACTTACTGTATCAGAGCAGTGGTTATGGGTGGTAGAAACTGAACCCTAAACTCCCCTCTTTCCCCTCCCCATACAGACTCTCAGACAGTCCGTTCAAGGTAGTGATCGAGCAGGTGGTTGGTCTGGAGCCGCGGGACAGTGAGGAGAGCCAGGCGGTGTACCAGCGGCCCCTGGAGATTGGCCTGAAGCACAGCACCATCAGTACAGAGGGGGCCTGCCCCTTCATCCAGCCCCAGAGTGGGGTGGCCGCCTTGCACGAGTATGTGGAGTGGATCACTGACCTCAACCAGGAGGCTGGTGCCGGAGACGGTAAGCGATGCAACACTCTCATACACACACACACACACAATGGTAGATGGCTCGCACTTTATTGGTCCAATTCCAAAACTTCCCTATGATTCTAACATCACCGCTGCTACCTCCTGTTTTAATTCTCTCTCCCATTGCTGTCTGAATGAGTTCAGATATAACTTTATCTCTCTCTCCCTGTAGGGGTCCTGGCTCACTGGGCTCTGGTGTGGACTCTGTGTGAGGCCCTGTGGGGTCGGCTGGGTACGCCAGAGCCTGGTACCAGCAGCTACCTGCAGCAGCTGGAGAGGAGGAGGAGCTTCTCAGCCTGGCTGTCCCACAGCGCCACCCAGAGGATCGAGCAGGAGGTGGGCCTGAGCCATGGGGGAGGACATGTGGAGGCCATCTTCAGCTACCTCACTGGACACCGCATCAGTGACGCCTGCAGGCTGGCTCAGAAGAGTGGTGAGGAGAGGGGGGATTGGAGGGGTGAGAGGTGGGGGAGATCGGAGTTTGAGGGGATTGGTAAGAGAGGAAGGGGAACAGAGATCAGGAAGAAAGGGGATGGATGGATGAGGGGTGGGAAGGTAAAGCCTGCTGCAGACCTGGGGCCTCATTTAGAAATGTTGCCTACACACAGAATATGCCCCAAACTGGCGTTATGTTACCCTCCCGCACACTGTACACTGTTTCTAGTGGTTCTAGAATCTATTTATTTTCTTTGCATTCTAAAATAATTTGAAATCTATTTCCGATTTCTTTCATTCCCATGATCATTGCAGAATAAATTCCGCAGCTTTTTGGACTGTGATGGTTTCATACTTGCGAAATAGTCTATAGGCATCCAACAAGTTAGGACAAATTGTAGCCTATCTAATCTCTCATTTAATTCCACCCACTTCAGTGGTAAACAGATAAACTACCACTATTTCAAGTATTGTGGTCTGATCTGAAGAGCAGTTTAACAGACAGTTCACCTTTTCCAATAACATTTGTAGGCTACGTCTGAATTCTGTAATGTCAAATTTCTCCAGTAAACAAGACATATCATAACCTTTTCTGGCCATGAGTTCATATTCCCGAAGAAGCCATACAGCAAATGACCATGAGCATCTCTCATTTAATTGGCCTATTAGATAGGCTATTATAATTTCAAGTTTTTGCTTTATGCATAACATACATATGAACAGACAGTTGATCTTTTGAAGACAATCACTGTAAGTGGGCCTACTCCTATTTAATAAATATATATTTGTTTAATGTTTTACATTAAAAAAAACGTATTTACTTCTGTTTACAGGTCTGCAAAAATGTGCAGTTTTTGTGTATCAGAAAATGTCAGATACAGCAAACGTTAATGGTGGGGGGAGAACTCTGCCAATACCTCAAGACATTTGATCATGTTTGCCATTGATATTTCCTTTTATATACACTGCTCAAAAAAATAAAGGTAACACTTAAACAACACAATGTAACTCTAAGTCAATCACACTTCTGTGAAATCAAACTGTCCACTTAGGAAGCAACACTGATTGACAATACATTTCACATGCTGTTGTGCAAATGGAATAGACAACAGGTGGAAATTATAGGCAATTAGCAAGACACTCCCAATAAAGGAGTGGTTCTGCAGGTGGTGACCACAGACCACTTCTCAGTTCCTATGCATCCTGGCTGATGTTTTAGTCACTTTTGAATGCTGGCGGTGCTTTCACTCTAGTGGTAGCATGAGACAGAGTCTACAACCCACACAAGTGGCTCAGGTAGTGCAGCTCATCCAGGATGGCACATCAATGCGATCTGTGACAAGGTTTGCTGTGTCTGTCAGCGTAGTGTCCAGAGCATAGAGGCGCTACCAGGAGACAGGCCAGTACATCAGGAGTCGTGGAGGAGGCCGTAGGAGGGCAACAACCCAGCAGCAGGACCGCTACCTCCGCCTTTGTGCAAGGAGGAGCAGGAGGAGCACTGCCAGAGCCCTGCAAAATGACCTCCAGCAGGCCACAAATGTGCTTGTGTCTGCTCAAACGGTCAGAAACAGACTCCATGAGGGTGGTATGAGGGCCCGACGTCCACAGCTGGGGGTTGTGCTTACAGCCCAACACCGTGCAGGACGTTTGGCATTTGCTAGAGAACACCAAGATTGGCAAATTCGCCACTGGCGCCCTGTGCTCTTCACAGATGAAAGCAGGTTCACACTGAGCACATGTGACAGACGTGACAGAGTCTGGAGACGCCGTGGAGAACTCTCTGCTGCCTGCAACATCCTCCAGCATGACCGGTTTGGCGGTGGGTCAGTCATGGTGTGGGGTGGTATTTCTTTGGGGGGGGGCGCACAGCCCTCCATGTGCTCGCCAGAGGTAGCCTGACTGCCATTAGGTACCGAGATGAGATCCTCAGACCCCTTGTGAGACCATATGCTGGTGCGGTTGGCCCTGGGTTCCTCCTAATGCAAGACAATGCTAGACCTCATGTGGCTAGAGTGTGTCAGCAGTTCCTGCAAGAGGAAGGCATTGATGCTATGGACTGGCCCGCCCGTTCCCCAGACCTGAATCCAATTGAGCACATCTGGGACATCATGTCTCGCTCCACCCACCAACGCCACGTTGCACCACAGACTGTCCAGGAGTTGGGGGATGCTTTAGCCCAGGTCTGGGAGGAGGTCCCTCTGGAGACCATCCGCCACATCATCAGGAGCATGCCCAGGTGTTGTAGGGAGGTCATGCAGGCACGTGGAGGCCACACACACTACTGAGACTTGTTTTAAGGACATTACATCAAAGTTGGATCTGCCTGTAGTGTGGTTTTCCACTTTAATTTTGAGTGTGACTCCAAATCCAGACCTCCATGGGTTGATAAATTTGATTTCCATTGATCATTTGTGTGATTTTGTTGTCAGCACATTCAACTATGTAAAGAAAAAAGTATTTAATAAGAATATTTCATTCAGATCTAGGATGTTATTTTAGTGTTCCCTTTATTTTTTTGCGCAGTGTATATTTACTGTCTTGACCTAATTCCAGTACTTTCAAAGTATACAGCAAATATGGGTGTTGTCTTTACCATAAAAGGTGAATGATGGGCATTATTCAAGCGCAGTTATAATGCTCGTTCAAACATGCACCGTTTTAAAACTGATCTGATTTATAACTGGAAACATGCGTATGGATGACGTGCTCTGACTTCAGAAATCTCTTTTTTTTTTGTGAGTGTGCATTCTCTTTTCAGAAATGGCACACGCAGATATTTAGTGTGAAATTTACGCAGCGGCTATAATAAGGCCCCAGGGGCATCTCACAAATGAGTTTGGCCAGGCTGTAGGATCTCATTAAGAAGTCTTTAACCTGTGTGTGTAGGGGACCACCGCCTCTCCCTGCTGCTGTCCCAGGCGGTGGGCTCTCAGTACGGCCGGGAGCTGCTGGCGCTGCAACTTGGAGATTGGAACAGAATGCAGACAGACTCATTTCTGCAGGAGGAGAGGCTACGCATCTTCGCCCTGCTCGCCGGGAAACCTGTAAGTAACCACGTGTGCGCATGCAGCTGTTACCGTTGTGTTCAGACCACCATTAACTGGGTTATCCTTTGCTACGTTTATGTGTGTAGGTTTTGCAATACACATATTTGTTGTAATATACAGTACCAGTTACAGGTTTGGACACACCTACTCATTCAAGGGTTTTTCTTTATTTCTACTATTTTCTACATTGTATAATAATAGTGAAGACATCACAACTATGAAATAACACATATGGAATCATGTAGTAACCAAAAAAGTGTAAAATAAATCAATATATATATATATATATATTTGAGATTCTTCAAATAACCACCCTTTGCCTTGATGACAGCTTTGCACACTCTTGGCATTTTCTCTACCATCTTCACCTGGAATTATTTTCTAAGTCTTGAAGGAGTTCCCACATATGCTGAGCACTTGCTGGCTGCTTTTCCTTCACTCTGCGGCCTAACTCATCCCACACCATCTCAATTGGGTTGAGGTCGGGTGATTGTGGAGGCCAGGTCATCTGATGCAGCACTCCATCACTCTCCTTCTTGGTCAAATAGCCCCTACACAGCCTGTAGGTGTGTTGGGTCATTGTCCTGTTGAAAAACAAATGACAATCCCACTAAGCGCAAACCAGATGGGATGGTGTATCGCTGCAGAATGCTCTGGTAGCCATGCTGGTTAAGTGTGCCTTGAATTTTAAATAAATCAGTGTCATCAGCGACGCATCCCCCTCACCATCACACCACCTCCATGCTTCACGGTGAGAACCACACATGCAGAGATCCTCCGTTCACCTACTCTGCGTCTCAAAGACACGGCGGTTGGAACCAAAGATCTCAAATTTGAACTCATCAGACCAAATGACAGCTTTCCACCAGTCTAATGTCCATTGCTCGTGTTTCTTGGCCCGAGCAAGTCTCTTCTTATTGATGTCCTTTAGTAGTGGTTTCTTTGCAACAATTCGACCATGAAGGCCTGGTTCACACTGTCTCCTCTGAACACTGAAGCATTTAGTTGGGCTGCAATCTGAGGTGCAGTTAACTCTAATGAATTTATCCTCTGTAGCAGAGTTAACTCTGGGACTTCCTTTCCTGTGACATTCCTCATGAGAGCCAGTTTCATCTTAGTGCTGGATGGTTTTTGAGACTGCACTTGTTGAAACTTCTTGAAGTTCTTGAAATGTTCTGGATTGATGTCTTAGTAATGATGGACTTGTTTCTCTTTGGTTATTTGAGCAATTCTGCAAATACATTTTTAACAAGGCACACCTGTTAATTGAAATGCATTCCAGGTGACTACCTCATGAAGCTGGTTGAGAGAATGCCAGGAGTGTGCAAAGGAAAAAGGGTGGCTACTTTGAAGAATCTCAAATATATATTGGGTTACTACATGATTCCATATGTATTATTTCATAGTTTTGATATCTTCGCTATTAATTTACAATGTAGATAATAGTAAAAAATAAAAACCCTTGAGTGATTAGGTGTCTAAACGTTTGACTAGTACTGTACATTAGTACTAAATGTTTTCTGAGCTGTATATACTTGTCTCTCTAGGTGTGGCAGTCTACAGACTGTGTGGTGAACGTGTGTTCAGAGCTGGACTGGAAGCGTTGCGTGGCGGTTCACCTGTGGTACATGCTTCCTCCCACCGCCTCCATCGCTGACGCCCTGGCCAAGTACGAAGCCGCCTTCCAGGGCTCTGCAGAGGGTCAGAAGTACGCCTGTGCCCCCCTTCCCCCCTACCTTGACCAATCAGTCCCGCTGGACATGGATGAAGAAGAGTCTAAACGTCCACTCTACGACATCTGTTTCCATCTGCTCAAACTATACAGCGACAGGTACTACATTTCCCACAACACACTGCATAGGTTTCTCAAAATAGATTAGAATTAATCCTACATTTCCATTCTCAAGCAGATTTAACAGAATAAAAGTGAAGTACCACTAGAGTGGGGTTTAAATGATAAGTGACGCCTCTCCCTCCCAGACACTACAGCCTGCAGGAGTTGTTGGACCCGCTGACGGTGACGTGGGAGCGTCTGGACTACCGTCTGAGCTGGCACCTGTGGTCGGTCCTGCAGGCGCTGCACTACACACACCTGAGCCCCGCGCGACAGGGCCTCATACACACCAGCTACGCTGCCCAGCTGGAGAGTGCTGGCCTCTGGGACATGGCCATCTATGTACTGCTGCACATATCTGAGGATATGTACGTACTGCAACACACACCTTACAACATACACACAGGAAGAGACTTCACACTCAACTTTAACATGAATCATGACGAAGTTTAAATTGATTAGTCACAGGAGGATTTTAGGGTCAGTGCCCTCAGCAGATGCCCAGGATGGACCGATAGGCTGAACACGGTTTATCATAATCTCACACAAGGGCTACTGTGACCAGCTGGGTTCCAATTCCAACTGTGAATTGTCTGTAATGTGTTATCTCTGTGCTCTGGGAGCTAACGGCTGTAATAATCTCAGGCAAGCTTACACATTACGTGAGCAAGTCCTGTTGGGATACTTATAACATGGAAAGTTGAATTAAGTTAAACCTGCTAACATGTCCTCCTCTCCAGGCTCCGTGAGCGTGCGGTGAGGGAGATGCTCCAGCTGCACTGCCCTTTGCTGGAGACTGAGGAGTCTGCCCAGAAAGAGCGCTTCCTCACAGAAAGACTACTGATCCCAGAACAGTGGCTCCACCTGGCCAAAGCTACTAGAGCCAGAAGAGAGACAGACAGACACAGAGAGGCCCTGCACCTGTACAGAGCAGGCCACTGGAACCTCTGCCACAGGCTGGTCATACAACACCTAGCCTCAGGTGTGTATACGCATGCGCACGCACATGCACGCGCACACACACACACACACACACCTCTAACCCTATTCAACCTGTGTATTTCCCCTGTAGATTGTATCATCAATGATAACCATGAGTACCTGTTGGAGTTCTTGGAGGGGCTGGCTGTTCCAGAGCGCTGTGCTGTGATCCAGGACTGGGACACGGCAGGCAGAGTCTACCTGGACTACATCAGAGTCATACAGACCTTACACGCCATACAACAGGTACATCTGTCTGGCGTTATGTTGACTCCATTACAGTTGATTATGTTAGCCAATTAGCTATGCTGCTGATCTTCTGATTATCTATCTGTCAGTCTTAGCCACCATTGTCCATCAGTATATGACTATGATCTGGAACACATTGAGGCTGTATGGGTTTTTTAAATGGAAGGATGTGTGTTTGTGGGTGGGAGGGTGCGTGTGTTGGCGCTGCATGGATAGAAAGTGCTGGAATGCTTCATATTGATGCGTGATGTTTGTATGTAATGGGTCTCTGTCGTTCTCGGTCTCACTCTCTCTCCGTGTGTGTTCAGATGGACAGTGCTGGTTATAAGCTGGAACGTCTACACACCGAGGTGACATCACTCTGCAGCAGGATAGAGCTCCTCCCCTGCTCCACTGCCAAGGACCGCCTCGCCCAATCAGGTGAGATGGAGCCGTCTGCTCCAATCAGAGGGTAGCTGATCTTTCCTAGGACAGATCTATATACGTAACGTTAATTTTAATGTTCTGCGTTGTCCTGTCTGCCCTAGCCCAGTTTCTAGACCTGAATGGAACTCTGGTCTTATAACATATACCTTACGAGTTATTTGTCGGCCTGCACCTGTTTGTCACTTTTCCCACGTCCAAGCCTATAACTGCTATCAGTAGACAGTTCTGATTAGGAAGTAATTGTTTGCGGTTCCCAAGAATGAATTAAATACAAATCAAAACCAAACATGGATTCCATGTTGTGTTCTAGCTTTGTGTACACACCTGTCTGTTTTACACCTGTTTGTCCTAGCTAATCAGCTTTGTAATATGGGCACCATGCTGCCACAGATAGGAAGTAAAATGGAGCGTGTGGGCGCAGACATTGACATCGACATTCTTTACAGGGCACCGCTCAGCGGCACAAACAACACATTTATCCGAGCAGTCCACTAATCACGGATATACCCTCTAGTGGGAAAAGTGTCGGTAAATAAGTTGAATGTGGGCTACTGCTAGACTGAGATACAATCTCGGTCTAGAGAAGCTGGACTATAGGTGTGTTCCGAGACCTACCTAAACTTCTCCTCTCTCTTGTCTCCAGAGATGGCCAAGCGCGTGGCTAACATCCTGCGTGTGGTGTTGAGTCTGCAGCAGGGTGGTGAGGGTGGCGAGATCCCCTTGTCCCAGCTAGCGCCCCACATCGGCCGTCTGCCCATGCCTGAGGACTATGCCCTCGAGGAGCTCCGCAGCCTCACCCAATCATACCTGAGACAGCTCATTGTCAGCTAATGATCTTCCCCCGAACCTTCAGCCCCCCGCCCAATAGGAACTGAGGTAGTTTGTTGGGAGCCAATGAGAACAGTGGGGGTAGGAGGGGACTATCTGGCACTGTTTAGTAGGACTACTGGGGTTGATTGAGATAGGAGGGGAAGTTTGGTTGAGAAGGCAGCGATGGACTTGCGGTGTATCCCATGCTCCTTTGGGGCTTTGGTTTCTCCTGAAGAAAATGGCACAAGATAATTGGATGAAGCATTCCTCCGTGTGTGTGTGTGTGTGTGTGTGTGTGTTTGGAAATGAATGACTTGCAAGTTGTTTTCTTTCATTATGTTTTTGTATAGCTTTTTTGTACTTAGGAGGCCTGAGATGTGTGTTTGTGTATGATGTGCATTTAAATATTAAACTGCTGAACCATCCTGATAAGAGCTCTCTTCTCCCAACCTTTGACCCTGTTTAAAGGGACACTCACTCACTGGCTGGTGTTAACGCCGTCATCCTGCAATTCATATTTCCAGTATAAATACTATATGCAAACTACATGTTTGTTTGACTCCTACATCCCCCATGGAAACGGAAAGTTTAATTAGTGAAGATTGTTTACCAGGATTTTGTTAGTGAGCGGAATTGCACTCACCCGATGCACTCTCAATATGTGTATACATAGGGAAGATCTATTTAGTGATGTAATCTTGTACAAACAGCCTGCTTGAAGTGAACAACTTGTTTTTGCGTACCTAAAGAGAATGTAAAATGAGATTGGATAAACTTCTATTTTTGTATTTTATTTTTGGGGGCTGAACCAGAGTGTGAGTCTATTGGAGTGGAGATGGTTAGATTCCATTCTCTATCTCAAATATATGGTTTCATATTTCTATTGTATGGGGGACTACCAGAGCTATGTTTGTTCCTTGGTGTTGCTATGTTTTTTATTTCTTCTTGTAATCAGCCAGTCGGGACAGTTTCTCTGTGGTCCTTGCAAGGAGTTTGATTAAAAATATAATATTTCAAATATAATTTACAATACCTTGGGGTCCTTGGTCTCACCTTCACTCACACACCCTCCATTTTCTCAACCTCCATTCCCCCTTACCCCCGGTTTTTCTGTTTTTTGATGTTTAAAGTGAAACTGATGTATGTAGTTATTGTTTGGTGTGTGCTGCCGCAGTATGTTGGGCGGGAGACCGCTCCCCGCGCGCACAGTGCCTTTCATGAGGAGGGTCTCTGGACTTCTGTTACCGCCGTTACTGTGCATGATTGTGATGACGGTGATAACGTTTTTATTAAAGTCTGAATAAAATGTTTGTCCTGAATTAATGCATCTGTTCTCCTTTAGGCTATAGTACAGTATGTCATGTCTATTATTCTGCATACGGCAGCATCAGCATTTACTTTTGTTTTTAAAGAGGTTTAATGCATTTTTCTAATGCTTGATTTAAGAAATGTTCCTTGCATACATTATAACAATGAGCCAGGTTGCTGAGTGGAACCATGCGTGTTAATAGACTGAATCGGATGTGTTAATTAGGCTACTTGCTGCGTGTCCACAGTACAAGCAGCTTTTGGCTACCATTACATTGAAATCTGGCAAGTGGCCCATCTTCGGTTCAATTATTCACATCACCTGCCCTTCATCACTGATGCATTTAAAAAATGATGTTGCCAACTCCTCAGGGTAGGCTAAGCACCATCACCTTGCTCTTCAGAGTTGCTTCAAATGAATGGAGGTCAATTGGGCAATGGCCACTTTCCTTGATGGCACTCTTATGTTGACCCCGCCCTGTGCAACTGGGTACTGGACTTCCTGACGGGCCGCCCCCAGGTGGTGAGGGTAGGCAACAACATCTCCCCGCTGATCCTCAACACTGGGGCCCCACAAGGGTGCGTTCTGAGCCCTCTCCTGTACTCCCTGTTCACCCACGACTGCGTGGCCACGCACGCCTCCAACTCAATCATCAAGTTTGCGGACGACACAACAGTGGTAGGCTTGATTACCAACAACGACGAGACGGCCTACAGGGAGGAGGTGAGGGCCCTCGGAGTGTGGTGTCAGGAAAATAACCTTACACTCAACGTCAACAAAACTAAGGAGATGATTGTGGACTTCAGGAAACAGCAGAGGGAACACCCCCCTATCCACATCGATGGAACAATAGTGGAGAGGGTAGCAAGTTTTAAGTTCCTCGGCATACACATCACAGACAAACTGAATTGGTCCACTCACACAGACAGCATCGTGAAGAAGGCGCAGCAGTGCCTCTTCAACCTCAGGAGGCTGAAGAAATTCGGCTTGTCACCAAAAGCACTCACAAACTTCTACAGATGCACAATCGAGAGCATCCTGGCGGGCTGTATCACCGCCTGGTACGGCAACTGCTCCGCCCTCAACCGTAAGGCTCTCCAGAGGGTAGTGAGGTCTGCACAACGCATCACCGGGGGCAAACTACCTGCCCTCCAGGACACCTACACCACCCGATGTTACAGGAAGGCCATAAAGATCATCAAGGACATCAACCACCCGAGCCACTGCCTGTTCACCCCGCTATCATCCAGAAGGCGAGGTCAGTACAGGTGCATCAAAGCTGGGACCGAGAGACTGAAAAACAGCTTCTATCTCAAGGCCATCAGACTGTTAAACAGCCACCACTAACATTGAGTGGCTGCTGCCAACGCACTGACAATGACACTGACTCAACTCCAGCCACTTTAATAATGGGAATTGATGGGAAATGATGTAAATATATAAACAATGCTACCTTATATAATGTTACTTACCCTACATTATTCATCTCATATGCATACGTATATACTGTACTCTATATCATCGACTGCATCCTTATGTAATACATGTATCACTAGCCACTTTAACTATGCCACTTTGTTTACATACTCATCTCATATGTATATACTGTACTGGATATCAGCTACTGTATCTTGCCTATGCTGCTCTGTACCATCACTCATTCATATATCCTTATGTACATATTCTTTATCCCCTTACACTGTGTATAAGACAGTAGTTTTGGAATTGTTAGATTACTTGTTTGTTATTACTGCATTGTCGGAACTAGAAGCACAAGCATTTCGCTACACTCGTATTAACATCTGCTAACCATGTGTATGTGACAAATAAAATTTGATTTGATTTGTTACAGGAGTCACGGAGTCAGTGCCATTCACATGTAATGAATCAATTAAATGTATTTATTAAGCACTTTTTTTTACATCAGCTGATGTCACAAAGTGCTTATACAGAAACCCAGTCTAAAGCCCCTAAGAGCAAGCAATGCAGATGTAGAAGCACGGTGGCTAGGGAAAACTCCCTCGAAAGGCAGGAACCTAGATCGGAACCAGGCTCTGAGGGGTGGCCAGTCCTCTTCCGACTGTCAGTGGAGATTATAAGAGTAGCCTGCATGGTCATTAAGGCTAGATCGTTCACCCAAGATGTTGAAACGTCCATAGATAACCAGCAGGGTCAAATAATAATCACAGTAATTATAAAGGGTTAACAGTCAGCACCTCAAGAGGTTTCAAACCTAGTATTGCATGTACCTTTAAGTGTGCACATTATATACAACCACGTGTTATGTTGCAAAATGTTTGTCGCTCACCACAGCGCGGGAGGGAAAAAACCGATGCAACTGGACACAGCAGCAGTCCATCCGTAATCAGTTCTGTGTGCGCAGCTGTCTCTTCGCGGCGCGTTTCAGTAGTGCGCTAAAATCGATAGATACGGCAAATAATCTTTCAATCGCTTTAGGACGGTATCTCAGACGTAGGTAACTATTTTGCTCCTCTTCTGCCTGCTGGATCAAGCAAAAAGCGGCACATTGTGCCAGTTCAAAGCCATGCATCTATGGAGCTTATTTCCTATGTTGCTGTTCTTCATCGGTGTAAGTTTTCTTCCAGGTACGTGCTCTTTGTTGCTCAACAAACTGACAACATGAATTGCATTACAGAGAAGGTTCTGATTGCTTATCCATGGCTTAAATCAGTTTCAAATACGGAATAGACTTTGAGGGCAAATTTCCTCACTTTAGTCAGTCAGTAGACTAATTTACAGTAAGTAGGCTATTTCATGTTTTCCCAGTGTTATAAAATGCCACCTACAGTATAGTGACCTAACTGACCTCACGTTGAAAATGTGGCAGACGAGCTATGGTCACATTGGATGATGAATTCATGTATAAACTATCCCTCACAGATTTATTTACAGGCAAAGGTGGACAGGATATAATGGCATGCATGGACTACACACTCTGGGTTGGTGATTTCAGGATGAGAATTTGGTGTTTTATCCCACTGGAATGGAAATATGGAGTTAACCTGATATTACTTGATGGGCTACCATGTCATAGTGCCTGACTCTTTTGGTGTTATTGCTGGTTTCACTCTTCACAAAGCTGTGGAGATTATGGTGTGTTTCTTAATTAATACCTGATTGCTGTACTCGTTGCAAGCTGTTCCTCATCATTTATTTATCTATCGCTCTCTCTTTTCCATATCATCCCCTGTTAATCTTAACCATCTGGTGCTTAAACCTGCAGTGAGAGTGTGTTCTGACGTGACCACTGGGCTGAAAGAGAAGACACACACACACACACACACACACAAAGAGATCAGATCAGATGAGAGAATTACACTGTTGTCCGGACACGTGATATCTGCCACTATCAACAGGTTAATGCTATCATCCCAGTGACCTCTGACCCAGACTCATGCCTGGTCATGCACATAGTGACAGGAGACAAGAGAAGATAAGAATTAAGGGGAAAAAAGAGAGGAAGAGGAGAACCGAGAAGATGACAGGGTCTGGACTCTATGGTCAAAGACTTCTGTATCAATACATTGCCCATAAGAAATTTTAAAAAATAGTCTCAAGGACTTTGATAGTTGCTCTTCCTGTTTCTTTTTAAATGTTTTTTTTTTTTTTAATTGGTAGCCTCAATTTGTAAGAATCAATCACTAATGTTTCTTTCCAGGAAAGAAGAGGGAGTGGACATGGAGGTAAAGTGAAAGGAGAGGAGAGATTGAGGGGACAAGGAGTGGTAAAAGGAGAGGAGAGATTGAGGGGACAAGGAGTGGTATAAGGAGAGGAGAGATTGAGGGGACAAGGAGTGGTAAAAGGAGAGGAGAGATTGAGGGGACAAGGAGTGGTAAAAGGAGAGGAGAGATTGAGGGGACAAGGAGTGGTAAAAGGAGAGGAGAGATTGAGGGGACAAGGAGTGGTAAAAGGAGAGGAGAGATTGAGGGGACAAGGAGTGGTAAAAGGAGAGGAGAGATTGAGGGGACAAGGAGTGGTAAAAGGAGAGGAGAGATTGAGGGGACAAGGAGTGGTAAAAGGAAAGGAGAGATTGAGGGGACAAGGAGTGGTAAAAGGAGAGGAGAGATTGAGGGGACAAGGAGTGGTGAGAGGAGAGGAGAGGGAGGGGACAAGGAGTGGTGAGAGGAGAGGAGAGGAGAGGGAGGGGACAAGGAGTGGTAAAAGGAGAGGAGTGATTGAGGGGACAAGGAGTAGTGAGAGGCGAGGAGAGGAGAGGGAGGGAGAGAGGGAGGGGACAAGGAGTGGTAAAGGGAGAGGAGAGATTGAGGGGACAAGGAGTGGTAAAAGGAGAGGAGAGATTGAGGGGATAAGGAGTGGTAAAGGGAGAGGAGAGGGAAGGAGAGGGGACAAGGAGTGGGAGAGGAGAGGGAGAGAGGAAGGGGACAAGGAGTGGTAAAGGGAAAGGAGAGGGAGCGAGTCAAATAGGATGAGGTAGATGTAGAGGAGGAGAGGGAGGGGACAAGGAGTGGTAAAGGGAGAGGAGAGAGGGAGGGGACGAGGTAGAGGAGGAGAGGGAGGGGACAAGGAGTGGTAAAGGGAGAGGAGAGGAGAGGGAGGGAGGGGACAAGGAGTGGTAAAGGGAAAGGAGAGGGAGCGAGTCGAATAGGACGAGGTAGATGTAGAGGAGGAGAGGGAGGGGACAAGGAGTGGTAAAGGGAGAGGAGAGGGAGAGAGGGAGGGGACAAGGAGTGGTAAAGGGAGAGGAGAGGGAGAGAGGGAGGGGAAAAGGAGTGGTAAAGGGAAAGGAGAGGGAGAGAGGGAGGGGACAAGGAGTGGTAAAGGGAAAGGAGAGGAAGAATAGGACGAGGGAGGGGACAAGGAGGGGACAATGAGGGTAGAGGGAGAGAGGGAGGGGACAAGGAGGGGAGAGGAGAGGGAGAGAGGGAGGGGACAAGGAGAGTAAAGGGAGAGGAGAGGGAGAGAGGGAGGGGACAAGGAGTGGTAAAGGGAGAGGAGAGGGAGAGAGGGAGGGGAAAAGGAGTGGTAAAGGGAAAGGAGAGGGAGAGAGGGAGGGGACAAGGAGTGGTAAAGGGAAAGGAGAGGGAGCGAGGGAGGGGAAAGGTAGAGGAGGAGAGGGAAAGGAGGGAGGGAGAGAGGGAGGGAGGGGACAAGGAGTGGTAAAGGGAAAGGAGAGGGAGCGAGTCGAATAGGACGAGGTAGATGTAAAGGAGGAGAGGGAGGGGACAAGGAGTGGTAAATGGAGAGGAGAGGGAGAGAGGGAGGGGACAAGGAGTGGTAAAGGGAGGGAGAGAGGGGACAAGGAGTGGTAAAGGGAGGGAGGGGACAAGGAGTGGTAAAGGGAAAGGAGAGGGAGCGAGTCGAAGAGGATGAGGTAGATGTAGAGGGGGAGAGGAGAGAGAGAGAGAAAAATAATGTTGTGTTTACGTGAGAGACCTTTCCTCTGACCTTCTTGTGTGTAAATAATGAGTGTTTACTATTCCCTACAGCGTACACCCAGAGAGAGGCTACAGGGACACCCTTGTTCATTAATAATGAATCATCAGGACGTCCCTGGGCTCACGCGCGCACTGACACACCCACAGTATGGATCCTAAATAGTTGGCATCTTGTTCTGATTATGTTGTGCATTTTCAATCACTTCACACAGTCAGAGGATAGAATAGAGATATTAGGGTCGGGGTCAAATTCAGTAAAAAGTTAAACAAAATAAAATGTAAAAATTGGCAGTATCACTTTAATGATAAGATGTATGTGACCTAGGATTAAGGTTAGGTTTAAAATTAGGGTTAGTGATTTAAAAAATGAAGAAAAAAAAATTGTGGTTAGAAATCGTTTAAATTCTATGACCAGATGGTGATGACCCAGAGTTAGTGTAGATGAGGTCCGGACTTCTGAAACTACCGTTTGAGTTGATGCCAGAGTGCTCCCTGCCTTCAAGGAGTGGCTGGTGTGTGTGTGTGTGTCCAGATGCTAGAGGAGAGAGGGTACAGTGAAGGGCATGAGCGGGATTATAGCAAATAATCCCACAATGCCTCTGGCAGGGTAGGAGTACAGGCTTTGACGCTTCACTGCCTCATGGCATGATGGGACAGATAATACAACCCGGCCCTGTCAGTCTGACAATACACACTCAGACAGTTCTTCTTATTCCAGGACTAGTCTTAATCTATATCTGGGAAACCAGCCAATACAGTGTAATGTCTACTCTTATGTATGTTTTGTTAGGCTCTACAGTAGGCCTACATGTGTTTGTGCATGTGTGTGCTAGTTGGTACATGCATCTGGGTTTCTCCATGTGTATGTTCCCTCTCATGTCCGTGTGTTGTGTGCACTTTGGGCAATACAGTAGGTAGTTAGACAAGTGTCTGCCAGCTGGCATGTGATGGTCCGTTAGCACCAGGGCCCTTAGATTAATGCTGGAGAAAAACGCTGACTAAACTCACACCTCATGAACCCACCAAACAACTGAACCTGCTTTTCTAGAGAGAGAGAGAGGAGGGAGAAATAGAGAGAGGTGGAGAGGGAGAGAGAGAGAGAGAGAGAGAGGAGGAAGAAGAAATAGAGAGAGGTGGAGAGGGAGAGAGAGAGAGAGAGAGAGAGAGAGGAAGAAATAGAGAGAGGTGGAGAGAGAGAGGAGGGAGAAATAGAGAGAGGTGGAGAGTGGGAGGGAGAGAGAGGAGGAGGTGAAATGGAGAGAGGGAGGGAGAAATGGAGAGGTGGAGAGAGAGAGGGGAGGGAGAAATAGAGAGAGGTGGAGAGAGGGAGGGAGGGAGGGAGAGAGAGAGGAGGGAGAAATAGAGAGAGGTGGAGAGTGTGTAACTGAGATAAAGAGAGAGAAAGAGCGAAGGAGAGAATGAGAAGGAAAGGTGAGTACAGTGGCAGAGAGAGAGAACACATAAGAGGGAAAGAAACAATGAGGAGAACGAGGAACTAAAGAACAGATGAGTAAACCTGCTGTTCCATTAGGAGCTGAGAGAGAGAACACAAAAGGGAAAGAAACAATGAGGAGAACGAGGAACTAAAGAACAGATGAGTAAACCTGCTGTTCCATTAGGAGCTGAGAGAGAGAACACAAAAGGGAAAGAAACAATGAGGAGAACGAGGAACTAAAGAACAGATGACTAAACCTGCTGTTCCATTAGGAGCTGAGAGAGAGAACACAAAAGGGAAAGAAACAATGAGGAGAACGAGGAACTAAAGAACAGATGAGTAAACCTGCTGTTCCATTAGGAGCTGAGAGAGAGAACACAAAAGGGAAAGAAACAATGAGGAGAACGAGGAACTAAAGAACAGATGAGTAAACCTGCTGTTCCATTAGGAGCTGAGAGAGAGAACACAAAAGGGAAAGAAACAATGAGGAGAACGAGGAACTAAAGAACAGATGACTAAACCTGCTGTTCCATTAGGAGCTGAGAGAGAACACAAAAGAGGAAAGAAACAATGAGGAGAACGAGGAACTAAAGAACAGATGAGTAAACCTGCTGTTCCATTAGGAGCTGAGAGAGAGAACACAAAAGGGAAAGAAACAATGAGGAGAGCGAGGAACTAAAGAACAAATGAGTAAACCTGCTGTTCCATTAGGAGCTGAGAGAGAGAACACAAAAGGGAAAGAAACAATGAGGAGAACGAGGAACTAAAGAACAGATGAGTAAACCTGCTGTTCCATTAGGAGCTGAGAGAGAGAGCGTGCTGTGGCCCAGTGAATGTAGTAGTGGGACAGCAGCCCTCTGCAGTGTGGCTGCAGCACTTTATACTGGCACAGAGATGGATGCTGAGCTGGACTGAGAAAGAATGGGGCTATGACAGCCAGTGAGCTGCTGATGGGGTGCTGACTGATCTCAGAAGCAGATAAACATGTTAATGGACCACTGTGTGCCATACACATTATTACACAGAACAAAAATAGGACAGAACTTATTTGTATTGTCGCCAAACATTTAGGGTATAAGACCTTCTTCAGTGTGCGTAGGAGGCAATGGCAATCAATGTCACGGCAACAATACAGGCCACACACAGGTGGACATAATTATAGAATCTCAAAGTAAGTTTTACTAGTACATTATTACACACACACACACACACACACACACACACACACACAGTATTAGAGCAGCAAGCCATTTTGCACAATGTGTGAGATGATGAAGAGCATCCAACCATTAAGCACGAACACGTGCACTCAGTCACACTGAGACAGATACAGAGTTTTCTGTATGAGAGGCTAGAACAATGTTTCACTTTTATAGGTGACACAGTCAAGGTAACTTTCACATTCTTATGCTGAGTTTACAGGCTCCCAAGGCAGGACAAGTAAATACTATCTATGAATATAAATAAAATGCCATGAATCAGCAGACTGAAGAAGCTACTCACAGATGTATGATGACTTGTGGCAACACACACCACACTATATGGATTAGAAAATGATGGAGTAGCTACTCAAGTCCTTAAGAGCACTGCGAAGGAGCCATAATGCCCCTCCTGTACTCTTTTAGAGTACATGTATAGGCACCCCATGGTACCAAAAAAAGAATTCCCCCTCTGTGTCACTGATGATGCATCAGTTGGGGTAACGTTCAGGAACTTGATCAAGGACAGCAAGTTCCCTGTATAACGCTGCACCAACTGTACAGACAAAAGGTTGTAGTTCAACCCCAATATCGCTGCAATTAGATTGGTCTCATCGTTCCCATTAATTTGGATTTGAGGTATAGAGATTTTTCTGAATGTGTGATTTACACAGAAGATGGTATGGAATAATGAGTGGACTTTAGATCACTTTTGAAGTATGACAACACCTGACAAACATTGATTTAGTGGTGAACTGTCTCTTTCATTTAAGGCAAACAGACGCATCTGGTCAGCTTTACATGCAACGTAGCTCTACCCAGAGCCAACCTCCAATCCTTAACACTGCTGCTTATTTACTGTGTGACGTGACCAGGGAAAACTGTGGAACCTAGTCATTATGGGCTCGGGGATAGGGGTTGAGGTTATGGGATGAATGCTATGTGATGAGGGGGTAGGTTTACAGTGATGGCCTGGTTCACAGATGTGGTTGGTGCTGTAACCAAGTCCTCTTGTTGGTTGACATGCAATCCATGGTGTATGTACAGGATATTACAGAGGCTCTATGACATTCACACATGTACAGTACTGCAGATGGGTAATCAGGCCACCAAGTCTTATTCTAACTACATTCTCTTTCTCTATTATCTCTCCCTCCCTCCCTCCCTCCCTCCCTCCCTCCCTCCCTCCTATTCAACGGGCTTTATTGGCATGGGAAACATATGTTTACATTGCCAGAGCAAATGAAATAGATAATAAACAAAAGTGAAATGAACAATAAAAATGAACAGTAAACATTACACTCACAAAAGTTCCAAAGGGATAGAGACATGTAAAATGTCATATTATGGCTATATACAGTGTAGTAACAATCTGCAAATAGTTGAAGTACAAAAGGGAAAATAAACATATGTTCTACACTGTTTGCCCTTTTCTTGTGGCAACAGGTCACAAATATTGCTGCTGTGCTGGCACACTGTGGTATTTCACCCAATTCTAGTTTGCTCTGTATTTTTGTTAAGTCTTTCCAATGTGTCAAGTAATTATATCTTTGTTTTCTCATGATTTGGTTGAGTCTAATTGTGTTACTGTCCTGGGACTCTGTGCTTGTGAACAGAGCCCCAGGACCAGCTTGCTTAGATAATTCTTCTCCAGGTTAATCTCTCTGTAGGGGATGGCTTTGTTATGGAAAGTTTGGAAATCACTTCCTTTTAGGTGGTTGTTGAATTTAGTGGATTTTAATGGATTTTTATCATTAGCGGGTATCGGCCTAATTCTGCTCTGCATGATCTGCTCTGCATGATCTGCTCTGCATGATCTGCTCTGCATTATTTGGTGTTTTATGTTCTACATGGAGGATTTTCTTGCAGAATTCTGCTTGCAGAGTCTCAATTTGGTGTTTGCCCCATCTCTCTCTCTATCACACACACACACAGACACACACACACACACACACACACACACACACACACACACACACACACACACACACACACACACACACACATACATACACTGATTTGTTACATGTACAGACACACACACACATGCATTGTTTGAGATTGAGTGACAATAATGTTTGGCAGTAGTAAGTGTAGAGGCACTGATTGTGTCTAACTTTCTGCAGTGGTGGCTGTAGTGGCACACAGGGCGTGCCTGTGCCTGTGCTGCGCTGTGCTGTCTACAGTAGGAAGTGAATGGACAGGGATTTAGCCGTTCTAGATGGACACACTATCTCATTTACTGCTTGTAATTAACTTTCTGCTTATCTGCCTCTGTCCCCCTCTCCTTCTCCGTTCCCCCTCTCTTTCCTTCTCTCTCATATATCCAGCGTTTCTCTTCCATGCGTTGAGTAATTAACTCCTTCCCTCCATTCCTCCAACCCGTTCTCTCTTTCCTACCCTCACGCTAAAGTCACCCCTAATCGTTTTGTCCTTTTCACCTCTGTTTACTTCTCCCTGTTAAACTCTCTAACATTTCCCCTTTCTCTGTCTCCATCTCCCTTGTCACTTTCTCTCTCACCCTCGGTCTGTCAAATTGAATTTCTAAATAATAAAAAATTAACATAAGGTTTAGAAACATGAGTGTTGCCATTGTTTGTGTGTTTCTTGCCAAACCAAAATCCAAATATTAAGGGACCTCAAGAAGCTGGCCCAAACCCCTACAGGAACTCTTTCAAGAAAGGCTTGAGAGACTGCAGGACTATCCCACCAGTTCCATCAATGCAGTGATTAAGGGAGAACATCTGGAGCAGGGCTTCTGCCAGTGACCCTGCAGTTAAAGGGCAACCGCACAAAAGGGCAATACCTTAAATGTGCCTACATATAGAAAGAAGCCTAACCAAAAGACACTGTAACATCAAATGTAATGACTGTCGTGAGTCATGCATGGGGGACCAGGCAGACATGTAGAGCTAGCTTTGTGATCAGCTTATCAAATGACTGGACATCATTAAGTGGATTCCAAGGTCGCTCTAAGGTTAATCGAGCTAGGATACTGCAGAGCCAATTTTTCCCATTCCTTTGAGAAACTGAGACTTTGATTTAAATATTGAATAATATCACCCCCCCCTCTGTCTTTCTCTCTGTGTTGCAGTGAGTCTTGGTGCTCATGGGAGGTATGCTCAAAAGTTGCTGACTGATTTGTTCGCTAACTACACCAACGCTCTGAGACCAGTGGAGGACACGGACCACATCATCAATGTCACACTGCAGATCACCCTCTCACAGATAATCGACATGGTAAACACACAAACACATGCACAAGGTCACCATGATGACCCCACATCACATGCACACCTCAGCCTCCTCTGATACTACCATTTCTGAATGCTTTCAGTACCTGTAGTCATTGGACCTGTGTGTTTCAGTACCTGTTGTCTCTTTACCTGTGTGTTTTGTTCTGCAGGATGAGCGTAACCAGATCCTGACCACGTACCTGTGGATCCGGCAGGTGTGGACGGACGCCTACCTCACTTGGAAGAAGGAGGACTACGATGGTCTTGATACCATCCGTATACCTAGTAGTTATGTATGGAGGCCTGATATTGTCCTATATAACAAGTAGGTCTGGCTGGTATTGAGACATATCGGTTCTCCCTGCACGGGTTTGTTGTCCTCTTCCTCATACTCCTCTTCTTCACCCTCATCGTCAAATTTCTGTTGTGTTGCCATGGACACAAGCTGGACACCCTAAAACCCGTTACTCACGGGGTGTCCAGGCAACCAGTCTACTTCTGATGCTCATCACAGTGTATTGGAGCAGGACTTTCTTGTTGTTGCACCATGACTAGTGCCAGGGTTTGTCTTGGTTAGGCCACCTGGTCAGGAAAATCTCTTGGCACTTGTTATGATTTATGGCCACCTACAGCCTTTCAAGTTTTTCATTGCTGCAACGTGCCAATTCAACATTGACAGTGTTTCTAGCCAGAATCAAGTCTTAATCAATAACGCAGTAGACACCAGCCCTGTCCCACCAATGGACCCTGGCCTACAGTTGGGAAACTCTCCCAAAACAACTGTGAAACTGCACACTAGAAAATACTGACAACTGACCTTGACTTCTGTTTATTTTTTCATTTTTTTAACCTTAAATGGAAAATAAATATAACTAAAGACAAGGTTGGTTGCCTGTCTTTTCTAGTATGCGGTTTTTAAACTTGTTTTTGGACACTAGTTGTTCCTACCTAAACCAGCACCCGGACCTAGATGCACAGGGTTTTCTCATATATATACCGGGAAACACTATTAGCGGAATAATCCAGCTCTTCATTCTTTCACAGTCTTGTTATGTTTTAATCTCCCTTTGTTGTTATTACAACTGAATCAGTAATCCTTTTACAACAGGCTAGACTTTCTACATCATTTGTCCTGGAAATATCTGGACAAGTCTGAATGTTGTGTGTTACATGAGACTCACAATAATCCCATACCTAAACTAACACTTTACATGTTTAATTACCAAACCCCTGTTGGAGGACGATTGATAGTAGGGGGATGCCACGCAATGCAGATTCAGTTCCTAAGCTTTGATTTCTGAGAAGAATCAAACTTTTAGGGTAATGACTATTAAAGTTCTAAGTTCAGTCCAGTCCCTGTGATGAAGGTCAGAAGTGTAGTGATATTTCTGAGTGTAGAAGTGGGCTCTGAGAGGTGGGCTCCACCCCTGCTCTCCCCACTCTCCTTGCGCCCCGGCAATCATCTTTCAATCATCCTGCCTGACCATCATCACATCCTTTGTCTCTCTGTGAGACACTCCATGCCCATCTTCCTTCCCTCCATTTCTGTCCTTTCCCAGTCACTCCTGTAAAGAGTCTTTAGTGACTTGACGGTATCTATTGTAGATAAGAACACATTTTCTATGCTTTTAATTGCCTTCTTTGTTCACCAATGAATTCCTCACACACTCTGCCTCTTCTCCCTCTCTTCCTTCCTCCCTCCGTCTCTCCTTCTCCCAACATCCCTGTCCTCCTTCTCCCCCTCTCTATCCTCCCTCCCTCCATACTCCTCCTTTTCCCTTCAATCTCTCCTCTCTCTCACTCACACACTTTCCCTTCCTCTCGCCTTGCTCTCCTCCTCTCAGTGCTGATGACCAGTTCGCCAGCTCCATGGAGACCAATGTGGTGATCCGTAACGATGGACAGATCATGTGGGACCAGCCGGCCATCACTAAGAGCTCGTGTTCAGTGGATGTGTCCTTCTTCCCGTTCGATGCCCAGCAGTGTCGCCTAACCTTTGGCTCCTGGACACACAACGGCAACCAGATGGACCTGGTCAATGCTCTGGACAGTGCTGACCTGGCTGACTTCGTGGCCAATGTAGAGTGGGAGGTCAGATTTATTTGTTTATTTAGAAAAATATTTATCCTTTATTTATAGCAGTGCTTTTGCTGATATTTGTATGGGCAAAGCCTGATATGTATTCCCTATTTGCACTTTATTGATTGAAAACACTTTTGCATTTATAAGACTGTCTTATCTAGTTGTTTCCATAGTTTCTATTCAACGATGCACAATACATGCATTTTATTTGTTTATTGCATAGGATAGAGAGAGATAGGCGGAGTGTGCTGAAAGAGCATTGGATTGGATTTGAACCCATGCTGGCAGAGGTTCAAAGTATCAGTGTTCTTAAACCGCTAGATCACCGCAGGCCATTCATTTATATTCTATTCCATGCTATCCTAACTATAGGTTCTGGGCATGCCAGCCAAGAAGAACGTGATCCTGTACGGCTGCTGCTCGGACCCCTACCCAGACATCACCTACACCCTGCACCTGAAACGCAGGGCCTCCTTCTACATCTTTAACCTGCTCATCCCCTGTATGATGATCTCCTTCCTGGCCCCGCTGGGCTTCTACCTGCCAGCTGACTCTGGGGAGAAAGTGTCCCTGGGGGTCACCGTGCTGCTGGCACTGACCGTGTTCCAGCTGCTAGTGGCAGAGAGCATGCCACCCTCGGAGAACGTACCACTCATAGGTGAGAGAAGGGGCGAGAGATGGGCAGAGAAAGAGTGCCATGAGTATAGCAATCAGAGAATATATACTCTCCTCTGGGCTTTTGAGGCCATTTTATCTCCTTCTCCAACACTAACTGAGACTGACTAGCTCTCCTCAGAGACTTTTGTAGGTCTTCTCCCATAAACTCACAGGCAGAGATGCTTAGTAAATATTTAATGGGTCTTACTCAGCACAACACCCTCATACAGCCTCTCTCTGCTGCTAAATTGAATTGCCTAGCTAATGTATAGATGAGATGTGATACAGAGCAGGGAGACCTTTTGAATACAGAACAAGCATATTTTGTATGTTTATTCAGTATATTATTCCATATCTTATTGTGAAATAGTATAGGGACAAGCAAAAAGTGCTTATGCATTTTGAATCAACAGTGAGATGCAGGCAGAGTAAAACAAAAGTGAAGTAGGAACTTTTGCAATAGGATTTCAATACATTTGTTTTTTACATTTTCAATAAAGAAGGTATCAGCAAAGTGATAAATTGTGTTGGTGTTTGTGTCAATGTAATGGTACAGAGGCCAGTCGATAGTGGCTGTCCAGCTAATTTAATGTGCCGCAATCACAACTCGATAACCTATACTCTGTCTTTCCTCTGTGGAGCAATTATGCTTGTCTGTCTATTTAACACTGTCTAGAATCCTGAAGGCACTGATATTATGTAAGTCAATGTACACCATTACATTGAATAATGATGATTATGTTTGAATGTGTGAGAGTTGTTATACATGGAATTGACTGTATTGCTGATCACTATTTCCCCACAGGCAAGTACTACATTGCTACCATGACGATGATCACTGCGTCGACCGCCCTGACCATCTTCATCATGAACATCCATCACTGTGGTCCGGAGGCGCGTCCCGTCCCTGAGTGGGCCCGCCGCTTCATCCTGCACTACCTGGCACGGATCTGCTTTGTCTATGAGGTGGGAGAGAACTGCTTCACCGGCATCCCCAAGAAACGGGCCCCGTCCGAGCTCCCACCTGACCACAATATCAACCCCCAAACCAGAAGTACCAACTGGGATGTGAATGGGGAGTCCTTGGGAGGGAGGGGTGGAGAGGAAGGGGTTGGGGTGGGCGTAAAAACACAGAAAGAGAAAGAGGAGGGGGATAGACTGAATGTGAAAAGAGGCTCATACCAAACGTTTGAGCCCAGTTGGTGGAAAGACGACCTGTTTGTGAGTATAGATGCTGGAGAGGAGGAGGAGGGAGCAGCAGGAGGTGAGAAAGAAGGAGGAGGAGAGGCAGAAAGAGAGAAGGGTTTCAGAGTAGAAAGTGGGTACATGGGAGGAGCAGTGGCGGCAGAAAGAGGCAAAGGTGGAGGAGGAGATAGAGGCTGTGTGGGAGGAGGTGTAGAAAGAAGGAAAGGATCATTAGGAGGCGCAGAGGCTAGGGTTAGGAGAGAGGTGGTGGTGAGGGCCCAGTGTGTGTGTCAGCACCAAGCGCTATGCAGGAACATCGAGTACATCGCCAGCTGCTACCACGACCAGCGCTCTACCCAGAGACGTACGGGTGAGTGGAGGAAAGTGGCCAAGGTTATGGACCGACTCTTCATGTGGCTCTTCTTCATCATGGTCTTCCTCATGAGCCTCCTCATCATGGGCAAGGCTGTCTGAGCACGTGCAGAGAGAAAAGGGAGAAGGCTCCGGGTACAAGTTACCCTTAGGCACAGATCTAGGATCAGATCCTACCCTTCCCAAATACTGACCTTAACCATTAAGGGGGATCCCAAAAAGACCTTAGCTCAGTTTCTAATGGCAACTTTATCCTACTCCGAGAGGCAGTAGCGGCCAACTAAACCATTCACAAGTTTACCACAGGAGATACAGTGTATGTGGAAATGTGTTTTTGTACCTAGTATACTAGCTCTTTATGTTCCAAGGCTGTGATGAAGAGGATTAATTGGAGGATAATCTCTTGATACAGTGGTGGGGAACTTGGCAGTTTCTCTGTATCGCCACCATACATATGTTTTCTACGTGGATCTAAAGTATTTGTAGAGGAGACAGGAACGCACTTAATCTGTGGAATGGAGCCAAAGCAAATCTTCTGCCACCCTGAGACTGTTATCAACACACACACATACAAACAATCAATCAATTAAATGTATATATAAAGCCCTGTTTACATCAGCATTTGTCACAAAGTGGTCATACAGAAACCCAGCCTGAGACCCCAAAGGGCAAGCAATGCAGATGTAGAAGCACGGTGTCTAGGTAAAACTACCTAGAAAGGCAAGAACCTAGGAAGAAACCGAGAGGGGTACATTCCTCTTCTTCACACACAGTCTTGTACAGCTAACCTTGTAGCGACACACAATTCAGTCCCATTCTAAATCCTATTTTCCCTAAACCTTAACCTAAACCCAAAATCCTAACCTTTACACTAACCCTAAAACTAACCCTAGCTCCTAACCTTAACACTAATTCTAACCTTAACCCTAAACCCCCTAGAAATAGCATTTGACCTCGTGGGGACCAACAAAATGTCCCTAATTGGTCAAATTTTGGTTAGTTTACTATTCTTCTTTAACAAGAATAGTTAAACACGTTCACACACACACACACACACACACACGCTCTTATTTTTGTATTAATATAATATAACCGCTCTCTGTCCTTTTACTATATGTGAAAAATCCAGTACACTCCATATGGACTGTGTCATTGGACAATTGTGTGTTAAGTGTACTTCTCAGGCCTGCCAGTCACTGCATGGGAATCACAGCACTTTATAAGTGCACACTTTCTCTGAGTGCTCACTTGACACTTTTGAAGACTTCATGTGTAAATACAGTATAGTATGACAATGCTAAAATAATAGGTATGGGCCATGTTTAAGAATAATGTATCTGATGTTTATCACTTGTCTTGTACCATATAGAAGTATCCAAAATGCATAGCAGCATATGTGCAACCACGCCATTAAATATATTTCATACTTTTCAAAGACCTCTGACTTTTTCCACTTTGTAAGCCCAGATAAACATTTCAGTGAGCCATGAATGGGAAAGGAATACTGTTATACACTCATCCATTCCAGTTGTGAGGAATAGGACAGGATACATGAAAGAGAACCAGCGTGAAGCTAAATTAGGACATGTAGTAGTGTAATCCAATAACCCTTTAACATCATTAGAGCTTTGTGAATTAATTGGAAAAATAAATGTAATCTCAACTTTAAAACCATTCAGAGAGTCCTGGGTAATCTCCTTTAGACACTAATCCTGCCTACGATGACAACCGTTCACAAACACTCCCAAACTACACACACGGTTGAAAACAGGGTTTTCATAGGCTGAATTCAGATGGCGACTCTGAACCGGACCGCTTAAAATACTAGTCTATTGATGCACCTGTGCATCAATCTAATGAAAATAATACAAAAATCCCCATCAGATCTGTCAATTTAAGATAGGGATATCAGTTTTTTGAATGGGATGCTTCTCAACCCACCACATCTGCCTTGGCAGCAAAATGGCGCCGGACGAGATGGCCGCCGTTTTACGGTCTCCTAACCAATTGTACTATCATGTGTTTTTTTCCTCTCGATATTTGTAAATTGTTTTGTACATAATGTTTCTGCAACCGTATTTTACGGAAGAAAAGAGCTTCTGGATATCAGGACAGCGATCACTCACCTCGGATTAGACAAAGATTTCTTCAACAACAGCAGCAAGCAGGACTCACACGATATTCTCCAAACACCCCACAGGGCAGACATCCCAATTATTAACAAAAGGAAGCGACGCAGAGGACGAAGAGCCGGATGCCTCGTCCGACCCGCAGAAGACAACTAGGAAAGCTTCCGTTACCGTCAATATTACTCGCCAACGTGCAATCATTGGACAATAAACTAGACGAGGTAAGATCACGAATATCCTACCAACGGGACATCAAAAACTGTAATATTCTATGCTTCACGGAATCGTGGCTGAATGACGACATGGATATTCAGCTAGCGGGATACACGCTGCACCGGCAGGATAGAACAGCACACTCTGTAAGACGAGGGGGGTGTGGTCTATGCATATTTGTAAACAACAGCTGGTGCACAAAATCTAAGGAAGTCTCTAGATTTTGCTCGCCGGAAGTTGAGTATATTGTGATAAACTGCAGGCCACACTACTTGCCTAGAGAGTTCTCAGCTATACTTTTCGTGGCTGTTTATTTACCACCACAGACAGATGCTGGCACTAGATCGCACTCAGTCAGCTGTATAAGGAAATAAGCAAACAGGTAACCTTGAGAGCTGCCGCTTTCAAGGTGCGAGACTCTAACCCGGAAGCTTCCAAGAAATCCCGCTATGCCCTGCGACGAACCATCAAACAGGCAAAGCGTCAATACAGGGCTAAGATTAAATCATACTACACCGGCTCCGACGCTCGTCGGATGTGTCAGGGCTTGCAAACTATTACAGACTACAGAGGGAAGCACAGCCACGAGCTGCCCAGTGACACGAGACTACCAGACGAGCTAAATCACTTCTATGCTCGCTTCGAGGCAAGCAACACTGAGGCATGCATAAGAGCATCAGCTGTTCCGGACGACTGTGTGATCACGTTCTCCATAGCCGACGTGAGTAAGACCTTTAAACCCGTAGCACTCACGTCCGTAGCCATGAAGTGCTTTGAAAGGCTGGTCATGGCTCACATCAACACCATTATCCCAGAAACCCTAGACCCACTCCAATTTGCATAATGCCCAAACAGATCCACAGATGATGCAATCTCTATTGCACTCCACACTGCCCTGTCCCACCTGGACAAAAGGAACACCTATGTGAGAATGCTGTTCATTGACTACAGCTCAGCGTTCAACACCATAGTACCCTCAAAGCTCATCACCAAGGTAAGGATCCTGGGACTAAACACCTCCCTCTGCAACTGTATCCTGGACTTCCTGACAGGCTGCCCCCAGGTGGTGAGGGTAGGTAGCAACACATCTGCCACACTGATCCTCAACACTGGAGCTCCCCAGGGGTGCGTGCTCAGTCCCTTCCTGTACTCCCTGTTCACCCACGACTGCATGGCCAGGCACGACTCCAACACCATCATTAAGTTTGCTGACGACACAACAGTGGTAGGCCTGATCACCGACAACGACGAGACAGCCTTTAGGGAGGAGGTCAGAGACCTGGCCGGGTGGTGCCAGAATAACAATCTATCCCTCAACGTAACCAAGACTAAGGATATTATTGTGGACTACAGGAAAAGGAGCACCGAGCACGTCCCCATTCTCATCAACGGGGCTGTAGTGGAGCAGGTTGAGAACTTCATTCCTTGGTGTCCACATCAACAACAAACTAGATTGGTCCAAACACACTAAGACAGTCGTGAAGAGGGCACGACAAAGCCAATTCCCCCTCAGAAACCTAAAAAGATTTGGCATGGGTCCTGAGATCCTCAAAAGGTTCTACAGCTGTAACACCGAGAGCATCCTGACCGGTTGCATCACTGCCTGGTACGGCAATTGCTCGGCCTCCGACCGCAAGGCACTTCAGAGAGTAGTGTGTACGGCCCAGTATATCACTGGGGCAAAGCTGCCTGCCATCCAGGACCTCTACACCACGCGGTGTCAGAGGAAGGCCCTAAAAATTGTCAAAGACCCCAGTAATAGACTGTTCTCTCTACTACCGCATGGCAAGCGGTACCGGAGTGCCAAGTCTAGGACAAAAAAGCTTCTCAACAGTTTTTACCCCCAAGCAATAAGACTCCTGAACAGGTAACCAAATGGTTACCTGGACTATTTGCATTGTGTACCCCCCAACCCCTCTTTTACGTTGCTGCTACTCTCTTTTTATCTTTTATGCATAGTCACTTTAACTATACATTCATGTACATACTACCTCAATTGGCCCGACCAACCAGTGCTCCCGCACATTGGCTAACCAGGCTATCTGCATTGTGTCCCACCACCCGCCAACCCCTCTTTTTACGCTTCTGCTACTCTCTGTTCATCATATATGCATAGTCACTTTAACGATACCTACATGAACATAATACCTCAATAAGCCTGACTAACAGGTGTCTGTATATAGCCTTGCTACTCCTTTTTCAAATGTCTTTTTAGTGTTTTATTTCTTTACTTACCTACACACACACACACATACCTTCTTTTTTCCCGCACCATTGGTTAGAGCCTGTAAGTAAGCATTTCACTGTAAGATTTACACCTGTTGTATTTGGCGCACGTGACAAATAAACTTTGATTTGATTTGTTGCCCTTCTGTATCAGGGCAACAGTTGCAGATCTACAGCGCTGTTTGTCAGACCAGGAGATGAAAATGGATCTTCTCACAAAATGTCTGTAGTGTCCGAACAGTGGCCTACTAATTAATATGACCCCTCAATGGAAAGAACACGATGGTGTTCTCTGTTTTGCTCTATGACCCCCACAAGTGTCTGAAGGTAACCCATATAAATGAATGGAAGTATGGAGGTAGATTTGTACCAACAAAAATAAGGGGTTAAATACAGTAGCTTCAGAAAGTATTGACACCCTTTGACTTTTTCCACATTTTGTTGTGTTACAGCCTGAATTTAAAATGGATTACATTTAGATTTCTTTTGTCACTGGCCTACACACAATACCCATAATGTCAAAGTGGAATCATGATTTTTGAAATGTTTACAAATTCATTCAAAATGAAAAGCTGAAATGTCTTGAGTCAATAAGTATTCAACCCCTTTGTCATGGCAAGCCTTAATAAGTTAAGAAGTAAAACATTTCTAAACAAGACACACAATAAGTTGCATGTACTCACTGTGCAATAATAGTGTTTAACATGATTTTTGAATGACTACCTCATCTTTATACCCCACACAAACAAAATACCAGGGAGGTTTTCCAATGTCTCGCAAAGGGCACCTATTGGTATATGCGTAAAAATAAAAAAGCAGACATTGAATATCCCTTTGAGTATGGGGAAGTTATTAATTACACTTTGTATGGTGTATTAATTCACCTAGTCACTAAAAAGATACAGGCATCCTTCCTAACTCACTTGCTGGAGAAGAAGGAACCCACTCAACATTGTAGTCACTCCAAAATACTAACCTAATTGACAGAGTGAAAAGAAGGAAGCCTGTAACGAATACAAACAATTCCAAAACATGCATCCTGTTTGCAACAAGGCACTAAAGTAATTCTGCAAAAGAATTTGGCAAAGCAATTAACTTTTTGTCCTGAATACAAAGTGTGTTCGGTGCAAATCCAATACAACACATTACTGAGTACCATTCTCCATATTTTTAAGCATAGTGATGGCTGCTTCATGTTATGGATATGCTTGTAATCATTAAGGACTGGGGAGTTTTTCAGGATAAAGAAGCAACGGAATGGAGCTAAGCACGGGTAAAATCCTAGAGGAACACCTGGTTCAGTCTGCTTTCCACCAGATACTTGGTGATGAATTCACCTTTCAGAAGGACAATATCCTAAAACACATGGCTAAATCTACACTGTAGTTGCTTACCAAGAAGACAGTGAATTTTCCTGAGTGACTGAGTTACAGTTTTGACTTAAATCTGATTGAAAATCTATGGCAAGAATTGAAAATGGTTGTCAAGCAATGATCAACAAGCAATTTGACAGAGCTTGAATCAAATTCTAACATGTATTGACTCACGGGTGTGAATACTTATGTAAAGGAGATCTCTGTATTTCATTTTCAATACATTTGCAAAAAAAACATGTTTTCAATTTGTCATTATGGGGTGTTGTGTCTATATTTAATAAATGTTGAATTCAGGCTGTAACATAACAAAATGTGGAATAAGTCAAGGGATATGAATACTTTATGTGGCCAAAAAAACAAGAAAAAATCATGGGCTTTCTTATAGCTACTAGATATAGGACAGACACTTCAAAATCTTATTCCATATGATTTATTTTTTGACTCTCTTTTTTTTTGCCATTTACTAATGTGTTATTCAACAAGTTTTTACAGGCTGTAGCAGTAAATGCCAAATTCAACTCTTTTTTTTTATACCTAAAATTCAAAATCAAATAGCTAAACGATCCATGGTATGGCCATCTTAAAACAATTCCATATGTTAGCTTAGTAGAACCCATCTGTAGACTTTTAGAGGCGTTATTACAGACCACTTGTCACACCCTGATATGTTTCACCTGTCTTTGTGAGTGTCTCCACCCCCTCCAGGTGTCGCCCATCTTTCCCATTATCCCCTGTGTATTTATACCTGTGTCTCTGTCTGTTGCCAGTTTGTCAAGTCAACCACTGTTTTTGTATCTCAGCTCCTGCTTTTCCCAGTCTCTCTTTTTCTCACCCTCCTGGTTTTGACTCTGCCTGTCCTGACTCTGAGCCCGCTTGCCTGACCTCTCTGCCTGCCCCTGACCCTGACCCTGCCTGCCTGCCCCTGACCCTGAGCCTGCCTGCCGGCCTGTACCATTGCCCCACCTCTGGATTATTGACCTCTGCCTACCCTGAACCTGCCTGCCGTCTGGTACAGTTGCTCCACATCTGGTTTACTGACCCCTGCCTGCCTTGACCTGTCTATTGCCTGCCCCTGTTGGATTATTAAATCATTGTTAAATCGACGTTGTCTGCATCTGGGTCTTACCTTCAAACCTGATAGTACAAACTGGCCATGATGCAACGCCATCTCCTCCAAAGGAGCCTCCATCTGTAGGCACGAGGAATTGCTTCGTGGTCTTATGGAGGGGGTCAGAATGTTGGCTGAGTGCCATGAATGGGCGTTGGACATGCTGCTGGAGCAATTCTGTGGGTTGTCTGGGGGGCAGCCTACCATGGTGGTAACCCCACCACCCCTCAGTAACTTGGCGGTTAGCAGCGCTGCCCCACAGGCCACTCCACCTTCCCGGGGGCCCTGTTTACCTCCCCCGGAACGCTTTAATGGAGAGCAGAGCACCCGTCAGGCATTTTTAGCTCAGTGTGCACTCATTTTCGAACTTCAGCCCTCCTCCTTCCCCTCGGATCACTCCAAGATAGCCTACCTCATCACGCTGATGTCTGGGAGGACTCTCACCTGGGCTACCGCCGTATGGGAACTACAGTCGGCCATGTGTGTGAATCTGGAGGTGTTTGTTGGGAGAGGTGAGGAAGGTTTTTGATGCCTCATTCTCCGGGAATGAAGCTGCCTGGAAGCTAATCCAGTTCCGGCAGGATACCCACAGAATGGTCGACTATGCGTTGGATTTGAGTGCGTGGAACCAGGAAGCACTGTTTGACATGTTCCTGCACAGCGTCTCGGAGGTGGTTAAGGATGAGCGTGCTGCTCGGGAGTTACCCACGGATCTTGACTCCCTCATCGCTTTGACCATCTGCGGGAATGACGGATGGAGAGGAAATTCGATTTTTGCTCTGTCACTTTCCCCAGTTTCTGTGTTGTTGTGGGTTTGTATGTGTGTCTATTTCAGGAAATGGCTTCCTGGATTCCTAAAGCAGCTGATTGGTCGGCCCCATCGCTGATTGGAGCTCTGACCCCTCCCTCTCGTCAGGGGATACAGTTGTTTCTTCAATTACCAACTCCTTCTCCAGCTTGATAAAAGCCAGTGTTCCTTCGTCAGAGAGGAGAGCTTCATTTTATGTCCTATGTGGATTGTTGTGGTCAGTGAAAGTTTTTTAAATATTATTTTGTAGCCGCTCCTTCAGAGGTATGTGTATGACAATAGGACTTAGTGTTTGTGGTTATTGAAATTTCATACTTAGAGTATTGGTAAATTATTCTGTGTTTCATTTGTTCCCAGGGTGGGAAGGGGAACGCACCTTGGGAGTGTTTAGGCAAGAGGCCTGAGGGCATATAAAAACTGTAGTATTTAATCTGTCTATGCACACTATGTAAGACCTGGGCGGACCACCCCCTGTATTTTGGTTAGCGCACCAGGTGGTGCTAAAGGTTAGGTTAGAAGTGGGAAGGCAGGTAAGGTAGGAGAGGGGGGATCTTTAACTTTAACTTTCTTTGCTTTGGTTCCGTCCAGCCCCTTTTCCTCAAATTACTGTGTGAAGGACGAATAAATTCCCTGTAAACGGTAATATTCTCTGCCTTTGTCATCCTTACCCGCACCTGTAATCACATACCTCTTTCACTCCATGGGGAGTTAAATGTAGCAGGGTGTCTCGTTCCCTCCTCCAAGAGGCGTGCGTAACACGAGCCTATGAAACTTGCCCAGTAAAAGATCAGGCTCACTGGTAGGAGAGAGTACTCTGGTGGGCCATATAGAGAACTTTTCTCCTTTCCTTACCCGCACCCCTTTTCATGTCATTATGTTGTGGGAAAACCAGTCCAAATCTCTCCTGGTCCTCATTGACTCTAGGGCCGATGAGAGCTTTTTGGACGCCACACTGGCTTCCGAGCTGAACATCGCTACTCAGCCCCTGTCCATTCCCATGGATGTTAGAGCGCTGGACGGGCGCTCTATAGATCGGGTCTCCCATAACACCACTCCCATCAACCTACATGTTTCAGGGAATCACAGAGAGACTATTCAATTCGTGCTCATCAAGTCCCCCCAGATTTCGGTGGTGTTGGGATTCTCTTGGCTCCAGCGACACAATTCCCTCATCAACTGGTCTACGGGTGCTATCATGGGCTGCAGTCCGTTCTGCCACTCCCATTGTCTGAAGTCGGCACAACCTGCCCCAAGACGTCTTCCTGGGGGCTCGGAAGTTATTCTGGGCCTCTCCGCCATTCCCTCTGAGTACCAGGACCTCCAGGAGGTGTTCAGCAAGTCCCGGCCACTTCCCTTACGCCGCACTGCCCCTATTACTACAGGATTGACCTTCTCCCGAGCACCACGCCGACCCGGGGACGTCTGTACTCTCTGTTGGGACCAGAGACCAAGGCTATGGAGACCTACATTGGGGACTCCCTAGCTACAGGATTTATCTGTCCCTCTTCCTCTTCTGCTTGCACAGGTTTCTTCTTCATGGAGAAAAAGGACAAGACCCTGCGCCCATTCATTGACTACTGGGGACTCAATGACAATACTGGGAAGAGCCGTTATCCACTACCACTCATTTCCTCGACCTTCAAGCCACTTCAGGGTGCCACTGTTTTCTCCAAGCTGGATCTACGAAATGCCTACCACCTGGTGCGGATATGAGAGGGGGACGAGTGGAAGACCGCCTCCAACATGGCCAGTGGCCACTACGAATATCTGGTCATGCCCTTTGGCCTCACCAATGCCCCTGCCGTGTTCCATGCTCTGGTTAATGATGTTCTCCGCGACATGCTGAACTGGTTCCTCTTCGTCTACATTGATGACATCCTCGTCTTTTCCTGCTCCCCATAAGAACACGTGCTCCATGTCCGACAGGTTCTCCAGTGCCTTTTGGAGAAGCAGTTGTTTGTTAAGGTGGAAAAGTGTGAGTTCCATCGCTCCACCATTCCCTTTTTGGGCTACATCATCTCTGCTGAGAGTGTCCAGGGATCCCAATAAGGTGAGAGCGGTGGTGAATTGGCCTCAGCCTACGTCCAGGGTGCAGCTGCAATGCTTCCTGGGGTTCGCCAACTTTAATCACCGCTTTATCTGGAGTTACAGCACACTGGCCTACCTGGTCTGCACTCAACTCTACCAAAGTTCCGTTCACGTGGTCATCTGCCGCTGACCGGACATTCCAGGTCCTTAAATACCGCTTCACCAAATCAAATCAAATTTGATTTGTCACATATGGTTAGCTACACATGGTTAGCAGATATGAATTAATATTAATAAGACTGTAGCAAAATGCTTGTGCTTCTAGTTCCGACAATGCAGTAATAACCAATGAGTAATCTAACCTAACAATTTCACAACAGCTACCTTATACACACAAGTGTAAAGGGAGGAAGAATATGTACATAAAGATATATGAATGAGCGATGGTACAGAACGGCATAGGCAAGATGCAGTAGATGGTATCGAGTACAGTATATACATATGAGATGAGTAATATAGGGTATGTAAACATTATATTAAGTGGCTAGTGATACATTTTTTACATGTTTGGCAGCAGCCACTCAATGTTAGTGGTGGCTGTTTAACAGTCTGATGGCCTTGAGATAGAAGCTGTTTTTCAGTCTCTCGGTCGCTGCTTTGATGCACCTGTACTGACCTCGCCTTCTGGATGATAGCGGGGTGAACAGGCAGTGGCTCGGGTGGTTGTTGTCCTTGATGATCTTTATGGTCTTCCTGTGGCATCGGGTGGTGTAGGTGTTCTGGAGGGCAGGAAGTTTGCCCCCGGTGATGCGTTGTGCAGACCTCACTACCCTCTGGAGAACCTTACGGTTGTGGGCGGAGCAGTTGCTGTACCAGGAGGTGATACAGCCCGACAGGTGATACCACTGGTCCTATCCTGGCTCATCCTGACCCTTCCCGTCAGTTCCTGGTGGAGGACTATGCTTCAGATGTCAGAGTGGGGGCTGTCCTGTCCCAACGTTATGCCCTGGACCGTAACCTCTCTGGCACCAGTGGGACGGTAGCGTCCCACCTCGGCAACAGCAAGTGAAATTGCAGGGCGCCAAATTCAAAACAACAGAAATCCCATAATTAAAATTATAGTCCAATTTCAAAAAGGCTTTACGGCGAAAGCACACCACACGATTATGTTAGGTCAGCGCCTAGTCACAGAAAACCACTCTCAACATCTAGACGAAAAGTTTTAAAAAGTACAATAAAAGTTTGTAGAAACATGTCAAATGATGTTTAAAATCAATTCTCAGGTTGTTTTTGTTATAAATAATCAATAATATTTAAACCGGACAAAAGCTTCGTCAATAGAAAAGGAGAAACAAGAAATGCGTGCTCCCGATCACTCATGTCTGGAAATTTCCACTGTCCACTCATTGAAAGTGCTGTATCTCCCTCATTTTCAGAGTAAAAGCCTGAAACAATGACTAAAGACTGGCCACATGTAGAGGAATCCATAGAGATTGTGTACTGGGTCCTAAGTCTTTGTATGGTGGATAGGCTTTCAATGGAAAAACAGCCTTTCAAAATAATAGTACTTCCTGGATGGATTTTCCTCAGGTTTTCGCCTGCCATATCAGTTCTGTTATACTCACAGACATTATGTTAACAGCTTTGGAAACCTTAGAGTGTTTTCTATCCAGATCTACTAATATATGCATATCCTAGGTTCTGGGCCTGAGTAGCAGGCAGTTTAATTTGGGCACGCTTTTCATCCAAAATTCAGAATGCTGCCCCCTACCCTAGTGAAGTTAAGCTGCATCCCTGTGCCTTCTTCTCCCACCGCCTCAATGCCATGGAGAGGAACTACGACGTGGGGAATCGGGAGCTTCTCATGGTGAAGATGGAGTTGGAGGAATGGAGGCACTGGCTAGAAGGAGTGGAACATCCAGTCATTGTGTGGACTGACCACCTCCAGGCTTGCCTGTCACTCGGGCTTTCGTTGTCCGACAACGCTTTGGTGGCCTACTATGGTTCCAGAAGTTGCCGTGTTTGTCGCCGCCTGCATGGTCTGTGCACAGAACAAGACTCCTCGGCAAGCTCTGGCTGGTCTTTTCCAACCGCTGCCTGTCCCTTACTGTCCCTGGTCCCATATATCCCTGGATTTTGTCACGGGTCTCCCCCGTCTGAGGGCAGCACTACCATCCTGACTGCAGTGGACCGGTTTTCCAAAGCCGCCCACCTCATCCCTCTCCCCAAACTACCCTCGGCCAAGGAGACGGCCAAGCTTATGGTGCAGCACGTCTTCCGGATCCACTGACTCCCAGTGGACATGGTCTCTGAACCAGGGTCCGCAGTTCTCGTCCCGGTTATGGAAGGCGTTCTGCACGCTCATCGGGTCGTCGGCCAGCCTGTCCTCCGGATTCCACCCCCAGTCCAACGGCCAGTCGGAGCGAGCCAACCAGGACTTAGAGACGACTCTTCTCTGCCTAGTCTCTCGCCCTTCGAGTGTTCCTTGGGTTATCAGCCTCCACTCTTCCTTGAGCAGAGGAAGTCTGCCCAGATGTTCATACGCCGCTGTCGCCGTACCTGGAAGAGAGCCCGGGCCACTCTGTTGAAGACCACCTCCAGGTATAGGAGACAAGCGGATCACCACCGAACCCCTGCTCCACGCTATCGGCTCGGGCAGAGGGTATGGCTCTCCCGTAAACTTTCCCCCCATTTCATCGGCCTGTTCCCCATCACTAGTCTCTAGAGCCCCACTGCTGTTTGTCTTTTGTTACCCCGTACCCTCGTTATTCACCCTACTTTCCATGTGCCTAGGATTACGCACGTGTCTCACAGCCCTTTGTCTTCTGTTTCCAGGCCCACCCCTCCTCCCCATGTCATTGATGGCCATCCAGCGTACATGGTGAGATGCCTCCTGAGTGTTTGACCACGGGGCAGGGGTTTTCAGTACCTGGTTGACTGGGAGGGTTATGGCCTGGGGGAGAGGTGCTGGGTCCCCGCTAAAGACATCCTGGACCCAGCCCTCATCGCCGACTTCCACCACTGTTACCCTTGTCAACCAGGTATGCGACCAGGCAGGACGCATACCTGCCCAGGTAGGACGCCAGGTGGCACCAGGTACTGTCACACCCTGATCTGTTTCACCTGTCTTTGTGATTGTCTCCACCCCACTCCAGGTGTCACCCATCTTGCCCATTATTCCCTGTGTATTTATACCTGTGTTCTGTTTGTCTTTTGCCAGTTCATCTTGTTTGTCAAGTCAACCAGTGTTTTTGTGTCTCAGCTCCTGCTTTTCCCAGTGTCTCTTTTTCTCGCCCTCCTGGTTTTGACCCTGCCTGTCCTGTCACTGTTTTTGGTTTTCGACAAATATCAATATTGAAAACTGGGGCTTAATCAGGATGCAGCTTTGCAGAATGATCAGACATAAATGTGTTCTGTAGAACAGTGCCGACCAAAATGTGGCTCACCAGAAGGATCCAGATTTCTGTCTGATCGTTCTGCAAAGCTGCATCCTCCCAAATAAGCACCAGTTTTCACCATCATGTATGTCGGAAACCAAACCAATTGAGAAGTGGTCTGTAATAATGCCTCAAAAAATGGTAGTGCAGTCTAAGGTACTGCATCTAAGTGCAAGAGGCATAACTATAGACCCTGGTTCGATTCCAGGCTGTATCATAACCGGCCATGATTGGTAGTCCCATAGGGCAGCGCACAATTGGCCCAGCGTCGTTAGGGTTTGGCCTGGGTAGGTCGTCATTGTAAATAAGAATTTGTTCTTAACTGACTTGCCTAGTTAAATTAAGGTTCAAAATTAAATAAATAAAAATAAAAATGCCCCGCTTAGTTCATAGAACTGCGATTACTTGAGTAACCTCTGATATCTACTAAATGTGGTTGGAACAAACAGAGCGGTTTGGAGCTTTTACCTATTAAGACCCGGACAACATCCACCAGCAGCACAGGAGACGTTAGAAGCGACAGTGACAAAACCGCAGTTGAAAGCAAGGCACAACTTTTTTTTATACACACACAATTATTACCTGATAAGCTTTCCTGGTGTTTTCCTAAACTTTCCAATACCTTTCTGATGCATTTCACTCACTTATTGATGCAAAAGAAAAATGGTTACACCTTTCCAATATTCAAGTTATTGGCCATATGAACATAAACTTGGTTGCACACCTATTGACCTCACACACTGCATGTTGCAACAGGAAATGGGGTTATGGCAAATCGCTTTCTCGCTCTCGTCAGGCTACAGACGGATTAAAACACGAATTGTGTGCAGGGAACTCTATTGAGTGGTCCCTATTCTGTGGTTGTGTGTGGCCCTCCTCATGGCAGACACAATATTCTGCAGAGAGCTACAGTTACCTACAAGTGAACTACCCTTCAGAGGAATTCCCCACACCACATCCAAATAAAGGTACACAGGTTTTAAGATTCACTAAGCATTCCCAAAACTAGTCCTACCCTTCTAAATCATTCTGTCATATATCTTAGATACAGGTCACCCACCACCTCAATAAGTTCTTTAAATCTCCATCTCTCTAATGAAGATCCCATGTTAAATCAGGCTGTCATGGTGTTGAGAGAGGGTCAGTGCTCCTGTAATCTGTCTAACTCTCTGCAGTTCAATTGAATAGGTGCTTTAAATCATCCTGCCACTCTGCGAGAGGGATTTCGACCTTGAGGTGGTTCTCAGCGTTTCTTGCTTACTCCTTAACTCTGATTCAGTCTAAGAGGGTGCCAAAGGAGGAAAGAACAGCCATGCTGCACTTCTGCCCTGATTACCACCGCAGCCTGATCCGCTGACTCAGAAACCTGCTCCCTCTCTCGGTCCTTCCTTCCCCCTCTGGTTGTCTGTCTGTCTGCTTCTTTCTACCTCTTTACATATACTTTGCCTTACGTTCTCGCTTTCTTCGAAAACAGACTTTCTCCTAATGTAATTATAGATATATATTTTTTGTATGTGTAAAATACACTACCGTTCAAAAGTTTGGGGTCGCTTAGAAATGTCCTTGTTTTTGAAAGAAAAGCACATTTTTTTGTCCATTAAAATGTAATCAAATTGATCAGAAATACTGTGTAGACATTGTTAATGTTGTAAATGACTATTGTAGCTGGAAACAGCTGATTTGTAAAGGAATATCTACAGTACATAGGCATACAGAGGCCCATTATCAGCAACCATCACTCCTATGTTCCAATGGCACGTTGTGTTAGCTTATCCAAGTTTATCATTTTAAAAGGCTAATTGATCAGCTGAAAAAAACTGTTGTTTGATTAAAGAAGCAATAAAACTGGCCTTCTTTAGACTAGCTGAGTATGTGGAGCATCAGCATTTGTGGATTCGATTACAGGCTCGAAATGGCCAGAAACAAAGACCTTTCTTCTGAAACACATCAGTCTATTCTTGTTCTGAGAAAATAAGGCTATTCCATGCGAGAAATTGCCAAGAAACTGAAGATCTCGTACAACGCTGTGTACTACTCCCTTCACAGAACAGCGCAAACTGGCTCTCACCAGAATAGAAAGTTTGGGAAGCTCTGGTGCACAATTGAGCAAGAGGATAAGTACATTAGAGTGTCTAATTTTAGAATCAGATGCCTCACAAGTCCTCAACTGGCAGCTTCATTAAATAGTACCCGCAAAACACCAGTCTCAACGTCAACCGTGAAGAGGCGACTGGGATGCTGGCCTTCTAGGCAGAGTTCCTCTGTCCATTGTCTGTGTTCTTTTGCACATCTTAATCTTTTATTTTTATTGGCCAGTCTGAGATATGGCTTTTTCTTTGCAAATCTACCTAGAAGGCCAGAATCCCGGAGAACTCTTCACTGTTGATGTTAATACCGGTGTTTTGCGGGCACTTGTGAGGCATTTCTCAAACTAGACATTCTAATGTACTTTTCTTTTTGTGCACTGGGGACTCACACTTTTTCTATTCTGATTTGAGCCAGTTTGCGCTGTTCTGGGAAGGGAGTAGTCAATTTATTGGCAATTTCACACATGGAATAGCCTTCATTTCTCAAAAACAAGGACATTTCTAAGGGACCCCAAACTTTTGAACGGAAGTGTGCATATTTTTTTATTTATTTTATATATCCAATTACTATCTTGTCTCATTGCTGCAACTCCCCAACAGGCTCGGGAGAGGCGAAGGTCAAGTCATGCGTCCTCCAAAACATGACCCGCCAAGCCGCGCTTCTTAACACCCGCTCGCTTAACCCGGAAGCCAGCTGCACCAATGTGTCAGAGGAAACACTGTTCAACTGACAACCGTAGTCAGCCTGCAGATGCTCAGCCCACCACAAGGAGTTGCCCCAGGGGTACGTGCTATGCCATCGTGGGTACGCCAAATAAAAATGTGATTCACATTTTTTCTTCACATTTTCAAACAGTCCAACAGGGCTATACTGTCATGACTTCTGCCGAAGTTGGTCCCTCTCCTTGTTCGGGCGGCTTTCGGCGGTCGAAGTCACCGACCTTCTAGCCATCGCTGATCCACTTTTAATTTTCCATTGGTTTTGTCTTGTCTTCCATCACACCTGGTTCCAATTCCATCAATTACATGTGTATTTAACCCTCTGTTCCCCCCCATGTCCTTGTCGGTAATTGTTTCTTGTAGTGCTTATACATGGTATGCTGGTATTTACCGGGTTTCGTTTGACCCATTTATTATATTGTTCTGTTGAGGGTGGTTTATGGATATTAAACGACACCGTTGTAAATCAGTTTTCGCTCTCCTGCGCCTGACTTCTCTGCCACCAGTACGCACCTCACTACATATACATATGGGTGAGGTTTCTTTCCTCGCCTGAGTTGAGTCGTTTCACTGCCAAAGATAAAAGTAAACTATCTAGTTTTCAGCGAAAATAACAACACAATGTCAAATACAGGTAGCCTAGTCAAATAATTAACAACCAATCACATTAACTGTTACTCTCTCGCAGGAATTCCACTAACCGTATGTAGCCAAACGTAGCTACTGCTCATTCCGTTTGCTTGAAAATTTATAAATGGTTTAAAAAAGTAAGGCCATAGAGACACATACCAGCAGTATTACACCTGCACCTGTCGACGACACAAGTTGTTCTGCTTCCACGAGCACATCCAATGCTAGTATCAGTAATTTTACATTCGTTGTTAGCCTAGCTAGCATGGACACTGACTGTTGTGAATCTGATGCAGCCTAAGAGTTACTGCCCCCTTACCCGGGAAAGCACCGAACAACAGACAGGGACATTGAATCATCGAAGAGGCGAAAATATGATGAGAACTACATTGATTTGGGGTTCCCTTATATTGGGAGTAGTGCCTTTTCTCAGCCGCAGTGTGTTATATGTGCAAAAGTACTATCTCACAACTTGATGAAACCTTCACTCTTGCACAGACATCTAGAAACAAAACATGGCAATTTGGAAATAGGCCACGGGAGTTTTGAGCGAGAATTAAGGTGACTTTCGAGTAGTAAGACATGTATAAAAGCAACAGATACCATTAATAAGAAGGGGCTAGAAGCATCTTATATGGTGAGCTACCGAGTGGCTAGGACAGGCAAGCCTCATACTATTGTGGAGGACTTAATTCTTCCTGTTGCCGCGGATATGGCTGGGACAAAAGACCAAAAATAACTATACAGACAATCTCTTCATCAAACAACACTGTTTCACGACGCATCAGTGACATGGCAGGAGATGTTTTGAAACAATTACTGCTTCACATACAAGCCAGTGAATTCTATGCGTAACAGCTGGATGAGTCAGACGTGGCGGGCCTGGCACAGCTCCTGGTATATGTCCATTACGTTTATGGGTGGCCAATTAAGGAAGACATCCTCTACTGCAAACCACTGGAAACCAGGACAACAGGGCAGGATATTTTTAAAGTACTGGACAGCTTTGAGACCTCAAATGGACTTTGGTGGTCAAGATGGTTTGGTATCTGTACTGATTGCTCAAAAACCATGTCAGGGAGACACAGTGGAGTGGAGTTGCTCCTGACGACACTTGGGTACACTGCAGCATCCACTGAGAGGCACTTTCTGCCAAGAGAATGCCTGACAGCTTGAAAGACGTTTTGGACACTACAGTCAAAATGGTTGACTTTGTTAAAGCAAGGCCCCTGAACTCGTGTGTATTTTCTGCACTATGCAATGATATGGGTAGCGACCATGTAATGCTTTTACAACATACAGTGGGCTGGTTATCAAGGGGCAAAGTATTGACACATTTTTTTTTATTATTGAGAGACGAGCTTAAAGTTTTCTTTACTGACCATAATTTTCACTTATCTGACCTCTTGTCTGATGATGAGTTTCTCACACGACTGGCCTACCTGAGTGATGTTTTTTCTCGCCTGAATGATCTGAATCTAGGATTACAGGGACACTCCGCAACAATATTCAATGTGTGGGACAAAATTGAGGCTTTGATTAAAAAGTTGGAGCTCTTCTCTGTCTGCATTAACAAGTCAACAAGCAGGTCTTTCCATCATTGTATGATTTTTCATTGTGCAAATGAACTCAAGCTTAGGGACAATGTCAAATGTGATATAGCGAAGCACCTGAGTGAGTTGGGTGCTCAATTGCGTGTGCATTTTCATCTCTGTTTCAGCACCAACTGGAAGATTAAAATATACTATGATCTTGTAGGTTATTTAGGAAAATGATATGGTTAGGGAAATATGTATGAATCATAAAATAAAACTGTGGTTTGAAAGTAGTCATATTCACGTTCAATCCATGAAATATTGGAATGTGGAAAAAAATGTACAACTGTACAGTCTTTGTGAACTGAGCGCCAGTCTCCAGGTTTGAACTGCTATGTGTGGTCTGAATTCCATAATGATTCAAATAAGCTACATGTCCCAAATTATTGCACAACGTTAACCTAATATGATCCACTAATGCTAGTGACCCTCAGGAACAACTATACAGAAAGATAAACAGAATGGAATGGAATGGAATTATGCACAATGTAAGTAACACATTTAAGAAAACTAACACTAAAGTGACAGTTATAGCTGTATGTGGGTATTACTGACGGTGGCTCTTGATAGTGCCTACAATTTTACATGATACAAATTGTAAAATTAAATGGAGAAAAGCCTGGGTATATAATTAAAACATTCTAAAGAGCATACATCATCTCAGCTGTCACGCCCTGACCTTAGATATCTCTGTTTTCCATATATTTTGGTTAGGTCAGGGTGTGACTAGGGTGGGTACTCTAGGTTTTGTATGACTAGGGGTTTTGTATGTCTAACGTTTTGTATGTCTAGGGATTTTGTATGTCTATGTTGGCCTGATATGGTTCCCAATCAGAGACAGCTGTTTATCGTTGTCTCTGATTGGGGATCGTATTTAGGCAGCCCTGTTTCCCACTTTCTGGTGTGGGATCTTGTCTATGTGTAGATGCCTGTCAGCACTATATTGTATAGCTTCACATTTCGTTTGTTATTTTGTTAGTTTGTTCGGTGTTCATTCTTTTAATAAAGAGAATGTACGCATACCACGCTGCGCCTTGGTCCGATCCTTTCAACGTTCATGACATCGGCAGGTTCAGCCCTATAGAACTCTATATCTTGAGTCTCCAAATTTAATCCACGCAAATTATGATGGAACACAATTAAAATTCTGAATAACGGCATAGCTATTTATGGCTTACTTCACTGTGGAAATGGGACCACAATACATGTCATGTTGATATGATTTTCAGTTTGCTTCCATATGAGTGGTTTCACATTTGTCTCCAGGGATCCGAAGGAAAAATAATTTAAAACAATTGCTATGTGTATACAATCCCCTTCTCCAAATGGATTACTGATTTTCCTATCTTTTATCAATAACTCTTATCATTTCTTAGATCTCCACGCACGAACAAACAGCGGGTGAATAGCATGTTTTCTCCTGCTTAAGGTAAAGGTCTAAATATGTATAGAGAGAAAATGGCATAAATGGGGAATTACGTTCCATTTACACCCGCTTAACTCAGGTCGGAATCAGCCCCTAAGTGAATATGTATAGAGAGCTTAGAGAACTGTTTTATAAATTAGCATTAAGTGTAATAGTGTGTTATGTTAGCAAACTTTTATGTTATAATAATCAGATTTCAACATATTACTACATTTTGAATTCAGTGTTCAAGCTTTTGGCTGGAATTGTTCACAAAAGATAATTGACTACCACTTACTACAAATTATTAAGTTATTGTTATCACATTGCATTTAGATTTCCCCATTCTGATATGAACATAGGAAGGTCAAGAATAAAAAATAATAAGATTTTATTTTGTATTTTTTTCTTCTGTGGGCAACACTTTTCATTACAATTATTCTTACATCATGTATTAATGTAACTACTTTAGTAACCAAAATATAACTGTACTAAACCATGTTTGTCAGAATGTTCTTCTTCTATGTGTACACACAGTGGTGTAAAGTACTTAAGTAAAAATACTTTAAAATACTACTTAAGTAGTTGTTTTGAGTATCTGTACTTTACTATTTATATTTTTGACAACTTTTACTTTTACTTCAATACATTCCTAAAGAAAATCATGCACTTTTTACTCCATACATTTTCCCTGACACCCAAAAGTACTCATTACATTTTGAATGCTTAGGAGCGTAGGGAAATGGTCCAATTCACAGACTTATCAAGAGAACATCCCTGGTGATCCCCACTGGCTCTGATCTGGCGGACTCACTAAAGTATAATTTAGCAATGTACTTTTTATACTTAAGTATATTTAAAATCAAATACTTTTAGACTTTTCTCAAGTAGTATTTTACTGAGTGACTTTCACTTTTACTTGAGTCATTTTCTATTAAGGTATCTTTACTTTTACTCAAGTATGGCAATTGGGTACTTATTCCACCACTGTGTACACGGTATCAATGTCTTTCTCTGTCGGCACTCGGTTTGTCTAAGTTCCATTCAGGCTCACTGGCCCAGCGGTATGAACAGCACCCGGCCCAGCCCTGTCATCTTCTTCATCATCCAGGGCCTGGTGGAAAACAGAATGGTTCTGTTTGTCATCTTCCTGCAGGCCTATTCCATCATCCTACGAGGAAACAGCATGATCATCTGGTATTGTACACTGTACACGCACACCCCTGTACATCAACTCGGTACTGGTACCCTGTGTATATTGCCAAGTTATCGTTACTCATTGTCTATTTATTCCTTGTGTTTTTATTATTATTTTATATTTTTTCTACTATTTCTCTTTTTCTCTCTGCATTGTTGGGAAGGGCCTGTAAGTAAGCATTTCACTCTTAGTCTACACCTGTTGTTTACAAAGCATGTGAGAAAAAAACATTATGTTATAAAAGAGAACAAGTGTTGTAGTAAGTGTAAGTGATCAAAAGGTTTCCTTCAGGTCTGCTCACTGAGGGCCTGTAGACTACACTATACTCCCCAGGAGTCAGGACTCTTGAACCCAGATTCTTCCCTGGACGAGTCACATTGTCAGTAAAAAGTCCCTGCTGCGCCTATCTATTACATCACAGTTTAATCCCTCTCTTTATCTCATCCTACAGCTGCAGACCAACCCGAAGCTGGGCTCCCCCGTGTACTTCTTCCTCCACAACCTGTCCTTCATGGAAATGGTCTACACCACAGTCACTGTCCCCAACATGTTGTCAGGCTTCCTGACTGAGGTCAAGACTGTTTCCGTCCCCGGCTGCTTCCTCCAGATGTACTGCTTCATCCAGATGGCCGTCAACAACCACGCCCTGCTGACCGTCATGGCCTACGACTGCTATGTGGCCATCTGTAATCATCTCCTCTACACCGCTGTGAAGACCCAACCCGTCCGCCTGCCCCTCATCATCGGGGCGTGGACCTTAGACGCCATCTGCACCCTCTCGGCCACTGCCATTGCAATGCGGCTTTTGTTTTGCAAACACAACGTGGTGCGCCACTGCTTGTCCGACCCATCTTCGGCTGGTGGATAGTATCATGTCGCGGTCTTTTGCCCTTGTAGCGCTGCTCACCACGGCATGCTCATCATTACTACCTACATCCTCATCGGTGTGGCGATAGCTAAAATGGGCGCCGCCCAGCGACTCCTACCTTGTGGGAAACTTCTCTCCAGAGGTGACCCTCCTCTTCATTCTCCCCCTCCCCCTCCCTCTCTTCCCATGTCTGTTTAACTCTGCCATCAGACATCCTTCAGTCAACACTGTGAATTCTACAATCACCAGCTGAAGAGTTTGTCTGATATTTGTGCCATTACTCTGGTTACCCATGTCCTCTGATTTGTGTCCTTTCACTGTTAATGTCTACCAGTATGTAAAATGCGTTCCCACCAGGAGATGGTAGTGTTGTATTAATTGTGTGTCGCATATTGTACTGATGCTCTTCAGTCGTTGTTGGTTGAGAGAGGTCTGTGTCATGGTGGCAGGGCTGTGATAATCCTAATAACAGGGTTGGGGTCAATTTAATTTAAATTCCATTCAATTCAGAAATGTATTCATCCAAATTCCAATTTGAATGATTTTTTCCTTATTGAAAAGCATGGGCAAGAATTGGAATTTCAGAGTACTTCCTGAATTGACTGGAATTTAAATGGAATTGCCCCCAACCCTTCCTAATAATGCTGTGTAAATGCTTATGGGTAAATATGATCCAGGTCGTGCTGTTAATAATGTTGTGATAAGGTTGGATAACATTGTGTTGATGTTGTAGGTGCGTATCATTGTTGTATGCAATGTGTAACTTTGCATTTATTCTATTTTTTGGGGGCGGGGAGGTATCATGGTCACATTGCGGTTGTCTTAATGTTGTGTTAATGTTGTAGGTGTGTATCATCGTGTCAGTGCTGTACTCAGCTCTGACTCCTTTCATGAACCCGATTATCTACAGCCTGAGGAACAAGGAGCTGAGAAAGGCTATCACAGGGCTGCAGAAAACTCAACACGCTGTCCTGGCCACAAAATAGTAAGCAAATTCTCCTGACCGCAAAACACTCAATACAGTCTACTTTTAAAATACTAAAGAAAAAAATATGTTGATGCTGGATAGTAAACAATGCCAGAAAAGCCTTTGTGCAAACAAACTTCCAGAAGTAATCAAGGCACTATCATTTAATGATTTAACTATCATTTAATCATTTCAAATTCAAAAGCCTGTATTGTTTTACGGATTATGCATGGAAAAGACCACAGACGCGTTGCGGCTACAACAGCCTTCATCAGGGTAATAAAGAGTATTGGTGGAGAAACAGGTGTATATGCCAACTCTCACAGGAAGTGACTCAGTTCATTACCATATGCAATAGAATTGGGAAAAAACACATTCAAGATACAGAGATACAGAAAACCAAAAAAATTGAGAACAAAAAATAAACCACATCTTACAGGATGGGAGAATAACTTCAAATCAATTTATTTGTCACGTGCCGAATACAACAACCTTACAGTGAAATGCTTACTTACAGGCTCTAACCAATAGTGAGAAAAAAAGGTATGTGTGTGCGTGTGTGTGTAGGTAAGTAAAGAAATAAAAGAACAGTAAAAAGACATTTGAAAATAACAGTAGCAAGCCTTTATACAGACACCGGTTAGTCAGGCTTATTGAGGTAGTATGTACATGTAGGACTGGTTAAAGTGACTATGCATATATGTTGAACAGAGAGTAGCAGTAGCGTAAAGAGGGGTTGCCGGGTGGTGGGTGGGACACAATGCAGATAGCCCGGTTAGCCAATGGGCAGGAGCACTGGTTGGTCGGGCCAATTGAGGTAGTATGTACATGAATGTATAGTTAAAGTGACTATGTATATATGATTAACAGAGAGTAGCAGCAGCATAAAAGAGGGGTTGGGGGGTACACAATGCAAATAGTCGGGGTAACCATTTGGTTACCTGTTCAGGAGTCTTATTGCTTGGGGGTAAAAACTGTTGAGAAGCCTTTATGACCTAGACTTGGCACTCCGGTACCACTTGCCATGCGGTAGTAGAGAGAACAGTCTATGACTGGGGTGGCTGCGGTCTTTGACCATTTTTAGGGCCTTCCTCTGACACTGCCTGGTGTAGAGGTCCTGGATGGCAGGCAGCTTTGCCCCAGTGACGTACTGGGCCGGACGCACTACCCTCTGAAGTGCCTTGCGGTCGGAGGCCGAGCAATTGCCGTACCAGGCAGTGATGCAACCGGTCAGGATGCTCTCGATGTTGCAGCTGTAGAACCTTTTGAGGATCTCAGGACCCATGCCAAGTCCTTTTAGTTTCCTTGCCATGAGAATGGTGGCGTGTTCGGTGATCCTTTTCCTGTAGTCCACAATCATCTCTGTAGTCTTGGTTAAGTTGAGGGATAGGTTGTTATTCTGGCACCACCCAGCCAGGTCTCTGACCTCCTCACTATAGGCTGTCTCGTCGTTGTCAGTGATCATCACTATTGTGTCGTCTGCAAACTTAATGATGGTGTTGGAGTCGTGCCTGGCCATGCAGTCGTAGGTGAACAGTGAGTACAGGAGGGGACTGAGCACGCACCCCTGGGGAGCTCCCGTGTTGAGGATCAGCGTGGCAGATGTGTTGCTACCTGCCCTCACCACCTGGGGGCGGCCCGACAGGAAGTCCAGGATCCAGTTGCAGAGGGAGGTGTTTAGTCCCAGGATCCTTAGCTTAGTGATGAGCTTTGAGGTTACTATGGTGTTGAACGCTGAGCTGTGGTCAATGAACAGCATTCTCACATAGGTGTTCCTTTTGTCCAGGTGGGAAAGGGCAGTGTGGAGTGTAATAGAGATGGCATAATCTGTTTGGGCGGTATGCAAATTGGAGTGGGTCTAGGGTTTCTGGGAGAATGGTGTTGATGACAGCCATTACCAGCCTTTCAAAGCACTTCATGGCTACAGACGTGAGTGCTACGGGTATGTAGTCATTTAGGCAGGTTGCCTTTGTGTTCCTGGGCACAGGGACTATGGTGATCTGCTTGAAACATATTGGTATTACAGACTCAATCAGGGACATGTTGAAAATGTCAGTGAAGACAGCTGCCAGTTGGTCAGCACATGCCCAGAGCACACATCCTGGTATTCCGTCTGGCCCCGCATCCTTGTGTATGTTGACCTGTTTAAAAGTCACTCACGTCGGCTACGGAGAGCGTGATCACACAGTCGCCCGGAACAGCTGATGCTCTCATGCATGCCTCAGTGTTGCTTGCCTCGAAGCAAGCATAGAAGTGATTTAGCTTGTCTGGTAGTCTCGTGTCACTGGGCAGCTCGCGACTGTGCTTCACTTTGTAGTCTGTAATAGTTTGCAAGCCCTGCCACATCTGACGAGCGTCGGAGCCGGTGTAGTATGATTCAATCTTAGCCCTGTATTGACGCTTTGCCTGTTTGATGGTTCGTCGCAGGACATAGCGGAATTTCTTGTAAGCTTCTGGGTTAGAGTCCCGCTCCTTGAAAGCGGCAGCTCTACCCTTTAGCTCAGTGCGAATGTTGCCTGTAATCCATGGCTTCTGGTTGGGGTATGTACGTACAGTCACTGTGGGGACGACATCCTTGATGCACTTATTAATAAAGCCAGTGACTGATGTGGTGTATTCCTCAATGTCATCGGAAGAATCCCAGAACAGGTTCCAGTCTGTGATAGCAAAACAGTCCTGTAGTTTAGCATCTGCTTCATATGACCACTTTTTTATTGACCGAGTCACTGGTGCTTCCTGCTTTAATTTTTGCTTGTAAGCAGGAATCAGGAGGATAGAGTTGTGGTCGGATTTACCAAATGGAGGGCGAGGGTGAGCTTTGTACGCGTCTCTGTGTGTGGAGTACAGGTGATCTAGAATTTTTTTCCCTCTGGTTGCACATTTAACATATTGATAGAGATTTGGTAGAACTGATTTTAAGTTTCCCTGCATTAAAATCTCCGGCCACTAGGAGCGCCGCCTCTGGGTGAGTGGTTTCCTGTTTGCTTATTCCTTATACAGCTGACTGAGTGCGGTCTTAGTGCCAGCATCTGTTTGTGGTGGTAAATAAACAGCCAGGAAAAGTATAACTGAAAAGACTCTAGGCAAGTAGTGTGGCCTGCAATTTATCACAATATACTCTACTTCAGGTGAGCAAAATCTATAGACTTCCTTAGATGTCGTGCACTAGCTGTTTATAAATATGCGCAGACCGTGTGGTAACTGCAATCACTGCCATCATATCGTAAAAACAAATACCAAGTGCAACTGCTACTGCTACACTACCTACTGTATATGGTGTACAGGCTGGATTATTTATAGCCCCATGTGGGTTATTTTACATAGGACGTACTAAGAGAAGGCTCAAGGACATGGTGTCTGAACATGCTTATGCTATAAGAACTGAACTGCTAACGATAAGTTTCCGAAGGCTAAACATTACAGACATGCTGGCCATGGCAGCCCAAACTCTCTGAAAACAATGGCCATCACAAACGTCTCCTACAACATGAAACGTTCTGGATCTTTAAATTAAATCAACAGTATTGCAGGGTCTAAATTGGGAAATGTTTTATTCTCCCTTCCTGTAAGATATATGTGATTTTCTTTTTCTTCTCAATGTTTTGTTCTCCATTCTTATTTAAGTTTGGTAACATGAACTCATGTGTACATAGTATGTATTTTTCTTTTATGATTTTGCATTTCTTTTGAGGTGTTGCATTCTCGTTATGCAATGTTTGTTTTGTTTATCTCTGTATTTTGAATGTGTTTTTTCCCCAATTTTTGTTGATGTTGCCTTTACATTTTAAATGTAGGCCGTCATTGTAAATAAGAATTTGTTCTTAACTGACTTGCCTAGTTAAATAAAGATTAAATAAAATAATATATATGTATTATTTTTTTCTATTTTTTATATATATATATATATAAATATATATATATGTAAAAGTTGGGATATACACCTGTTTGTTCAACAATATTCTTTGTCACCAGGATGAAGGCTGTTGTAGCCGCAGCGCTGTGTTTTTTTATTCTTGCCATACATAAGCCTTAAAACAACAAAGGCTTTTACATTTTTTACACTAAATGAGAGAGTCTTGATTCATTCTTGAAGTGTGTTTGCACAAAGGCTTTCCTGGCATTGTTTACTATCCAGCACCAACTTTTTATATATATATATATATATATATATATATATATATAGTATCCCTTGATCAAAGAGCACCTCATTTATTAAATATAAACCAAAGAAGTGCTCCTCTCCTGTGCCTCTACTTTTAAAATAGTTTAGTATGGGCTAAAAAGAGTAATCATTTTCAGATTCCAAAATAATACCTAGTCACTACTTCCAATTATTGATTGTTTTTCGGAAGGCAGAAAAACGAAATGTTTAACGCTCTTAGAAACTAAACCGAACAACATTATTGTTCACCATTTGGTTCATGATGTATATTGCACAACTGTATACATTTGATTTAATAGTTTATTGATAAGGAACACAAAAATAATAACAACTGTACATTCCTGTTAATTTGCATTGTACAGACTACCAGATAGAGTACTATATGTTTTGTAATGATACATGTTTTGAATTCATCTAAAAGAAACCAAAGAGTAATCATTGATTAGTGATTTCTTGTGTACCTACAATCAGATAATGTTCTTTCTAAATATCAGGGAAATAGCACACTGTAAAATAAAGTATCCACACATTTCATTTTTGTGCCTCTGCCTTTTCTGTAAGCGTCACAAATTAAAATAAAACTTTGCGCAACAAGAAAGACCTCTTGATGGAATAATTGAAAGTAATACTCGTGTTTGATGGTTTGCATGTGGACATTTAATCTATAAATGATTCATGGAACACTCCCCAAAAACCTTGCACCAGATAAAAATAAATGTCCATTTGAAAACCACATAGAGCTCTTCCTAGTTTTATATTTGCTTTAGTGCAGGAATGAGGACATTTTTCAGTAGTACTAACACATACACGGGTGGCTGTATGTTATACATTTTAAAACATATTTTTAATGTGGAATATCACTGTAGAAATCATGGTTTTCAATTAATTTTAGCATCCAATTCAGGAGAACTGGTCCCTCAGCTGGTGGCTGAGAAGACACCCCACCCTTGTTTCATGAATGCCACACACAGTTCTCATCATATGATATATCATTTATTTTCCTGTCAGATTAACACATCATGCAGCCACCTTGGCTCTGTGAAACACTCTAAAGATCCTCTGTTTAATCTCTTTAGTCTGTAAACCATATATTATGGGGTTGAGACAAGTAGGGACCACACTACCCAGAACACTGCTCACTTTGCGCAGGTCTGCAAAGGCTGGGAAGCGGTGGAGGACGATAATGGTAAACCCACATCCCAGCACAATGAGATAGACCAGTAAGTGTGTGCTGCAGGTTGTCAGGGCCTTGCTGTTTAAAGAGCTGTTTTTACTGCTCAGACACACAATGGCTATATTGAGATAGGTGAGACTGATGCTGCCTATGGACGAGACAAACAGCACAACAGTAAAGATTAAGCCATATATGTTATTTATAAGCACACTCTCACAGGAGAGCTTGAATAAGGAGGCGTTGTCGCAGTAAGGGTTAAATATGTTAGACCTGCAGCGTGACAGGCGGATGGTGAGGCCCAGCAAAATCCCCACTAAGACTATGGCCACCCCCCAGGCAGACATAGACAACCTGATAACCATTTTGTTTGTCATGATGGTAGCGTACCGCAGGGGGTTGCAGATGGCCACATACCTGTCAAAGGCCATGATCATGAGAACGGTGTGTGATGATGTAGCATAAACATGAGTATAGAAAGCCTGAATGACACACTCCGTGTAAGTGATATATCGCTCAGGAGCTGTGGTCAAAATGTCCCATAACAGACGAGGTATCATCACTGTAGCACCAACTATGTCATTAAGAGGCAGGTTGCAGAAGAGGATGTACATGGGCTGGTGCAGGCTCCTCTCCATGGAGATCAATGATATGAGTCCGATGTTGGCTACCATTGTGAAGATGTAGATAATGAGGAAGAGGATGAAGGCAGGGTACGTGGACTGTTGTGTGACCTTTAAACCCTCCAGGAGGAGAACGTGGTTAGGGTACGTGTGGTTCTCCATTCGTCAGTCAGGGAGTAGCTCAGAATCTTGAGAGGAGAATTTGAAAAGATTAGTCGTACAACTTGGGGAATCAGTTTCAAAACACAAACTTTAAAAGCATCTACTGATTTTGTGGTAGCAGTAGCAGATAAACCGTTTTCTTAAAGGGGCAGACTGTGGGGCAGCTGCCCTGCCAGTTCATTTGGAAAACAGCTGAGATATGGGGCTTTTCGGGGTTAGCTTCTATCCAGCTCCAGCTGGTAGCTGTATAGCTTTCAGCAGTCAGACGAGATGTAGCTAGCTAGCAAAGAAAGCTATACATTGTTATGGAAGGTTTATATGACACAAGTGATCTCAGCTATTTAGCTAAATAGCTATATTCTGCAAACAGCTGACCTAAGTAAGTTAATATCCTTACTTGATAGCCAGATAACTAGACAACAATACCCAAATAAGATTGTATGTATGGACATTTCATACACCAAAACACATTAAATTATATATATGAATCACTCAATTCCACACTAGATAGCAAAATAATAACTGTCCTGGACATGAAGAGTTGAAGTTAAGCACTAACATAAGCAAGTAGGTTTTCTACAGTTTTCTTCAGTGTCTTCAGTGTTCCAAGATGATTCCTGTGTTCTATCCCACCCCTCCAGACTTACTACAGAAACAACATCACAGCCTTTTATTTACAACAAAACCCACAATGTGATGACGAATATGTCAGTCAAGATGTAAACATGTAGGTCATGACTCCATTGACACAAATTCCCAGTAGAAGCTAATGAGGAAAGTAACAAACATGGCTTGTGGGATGTTGTCCACTTGGGCTTTGCAATTTTACAAAATATTACAAGGTAATTTGTCTTCAAGAGATTAAAGGGGAAGTTCAGTAGTTTACAACTTGATTTTAGATGGTTTGTCACCCTGACCAGGAGGAACTGTAATCCACTGTTTAGTTTTCTTTAAACAGCCACAAATGTCAGCTAGCTTTAGCCACCACCATCTAACAATCAATCAAAGTAATAGGGGCATTTGTGCATTCTTTTTATTGTTTAAGGTCCATTATGTAGCTTTGTGGATGACCTCACCAAATTCACATAGAAGTGTGAGTTATAGATCTGTCATTCTTATTGGAAGCAAGTCTGATAAGTGGTAGATCTGTTCTATGCCCCAGCAAACAGGGGATGTCTAAGGACATTAGGCAACATTTCCTTTGGGTCCCTTTAAAGATTTTCTGAAACGTTCTGAAAATGATTTAGGAATATTAAGACATCATGTTTTTACTAAGGATCATAAGAAGACATTCAGTACAGGTCCCTGTTTGGTCAAGGTATAATTTTAAAATAAGGTATTTTGATGTCCATTAGGGAACCTTATGAAAAGGTTCCTATTTGCTTCTGATAGGACGTTATCCATGGTACATTCAATGACCACAAGCGGAAGTTTCATGGTGGTCAAGGGGACATCGCATGATGGTCCCATGGTAACATTCAGTACCTTTTTAGGACATTCTCTCACAAAATGTCCTTGGGGATGTCGCTGGAACAAACCAAGAACTAGATTTAAAAAAACTCCAGGGGATCATGACACAATGTTCTGAGAATGTCCTAATAACGTACTTGGGGATGTCGCTGGAACAAACCGAGAACTAGAAAAAACCTCCAGGGAACCATGGCACAACGTCCTGACCACTTTAGGAAACCATTTCGTGAAGTTCCCGGGGATGTCCTAACATCAAATTTTGGTTTGCAGGGGTGCTATTTCTATGCTTCTCCTTCTTAAGTCTCGCTTTTGTCTCTTTTTACTTTTGTTTTTTTCACCAGCAAGTATTGGATACAGCCTATTATTTGATACTATGTTGAAATTGTTTCATACATAATGGCCCTGGGATTTCACATATCGCACTCTACACAATGTTGCTTTTTGTATGATGTACTGTGCCAGTCAAAAGTTTGGACGCACCTGCTCATTCCAGGTTTTTCTTTATTATTACTCGTTTCTACATTGTATAATAATAGTGAAGACATCAAAACTATGAAATTACACATATGGAATCATGTACTAACCAAAAAAGGGTTAAACAAATCAAAATATATTTTATATTTGAGATTCTTTAAAGTAGCCACCCTTTGCCTTGATGACAGCTTGCACACTCTTGGCATTCTCTCAACCAGCTTCATGAGGTAGTCACCCGGAATGCATTTCAATTAACAGGTGTGCCTTGTTAAAAGTACATTTGTGGAATTTCTTTCTTTCTTAATGTGTTTGAGACAATCAGTTGTGTTAGGACAAGGTAGGGGTGGTTTACAGAAGATAACCCTTTTTGGTAAAAGACCAAGTCCATATTATGGCAAGAACAGATCATATAAGCAAAGAGAAACGACGGTCCATCATTACTTTAAGACATGAAGGTCAGTCAATCCGGAACATTTCAAGAACTTTGAAAGTTTCCTCAAGTGCAGTCGCAAAAACCATCAAGCGCTATGATGAAACTGTCTCTCATGAGGACCGCCACAGGAAAGGAAGACCCAGAGTTACCTCTGCTGCAGAGGATACGTTCATTAGAGTTACGAGCCTCGGAAATTGCAGCCCAAATAAATGCTTCACAGAGTTCAAGTAACAGACACATCTCAAAATCAACTGTTCAGAGGAGACTGTGTGAATCAAGCCTTCATGGTCAAGTTGTTGCAAAGAAACCACTACTAAAGGACACCAATTAGAAGAAGAGACTTGGACATTTGAAACACGAGCAATAGACATTTGACTGGTGGAAATGTGTCCTTTTGGTCCAAATTTGAGATTTTTGGTTCCAACTGCCATGTCTTTGTGAAACTCAGAGAGGTGAACAGATGATCTCTGCATGTGTGGTTCCCACCGTGAAGCATGGAGGAGGAGGTGTGATGGTGTGGGGGTGCTTTGCTGGTGACACTGTCAGTGATTTATTTAGAATTTAAGGCACACTTTTAACCAGCATGGATACCACAGCATTCTGCAGCGATACACAATCCCATCTGCTTTGCGCTTAGTGGGACTATCATTTGTTTTCCAACAGGACAATGACCCAACACACCTCCAGGCTGTGTAAGGGCTATTTGACCAAGAAGGAGAGCGATGGAGTGCTGCATCAGATGACCTGGCCTCCACAATCACTGACACACTGTGTACCAACACACACATGCAACATGGCACCAACAGAGTTGGTCGCCTTGATTCACATTCTAAAGAAACTATTGTCATGTCTTTGGCTATGCCGGATTAAGTGATATGACATGCTAGTCTATAAAATAATTTCTCTGTAATTAATAGTACCTGATTAAGCTAATCAGGTAAATGTAATTAACTAGAAAGTCCGGGAACCACAAAATAATGTTTATAGAGCTGTTATCTTCTGAATAAACTCTTAAAGACCTGGTAATCTTTTACCTCAATAGCAGTCAATATTTAATCATCACCTTATTTAGTCTCATCTGAAAGTTGTAAATTCTTCACGAACCCTGGCTAACAAGTTGAATCAGCAATACAAAATTTGGTTTAATTATTTATTTACTAAATACCTAAATAATCAAACAGAATTACATCTACACAGAATGGATCATACATTGATTACAAATTATGTCATAAAGGAAAACGGACGGAAAATGGACGGAACAGATATGAAGGCTGGTTACACAAAGAAAGGGAGTTGGGTTTTGAATGAAAGAGCGTGAAGGAACAAGGGAACAAAGGAAGATTTTGTGTCTCTATCAGGCCGTAGGCAGCTACTCTGTCGTAAATACAGAATCTTATGTATTCTAAATAACCGCCCATTTGGAAAAGAAAAATGCAATGAATATTTACTCTTAGCTGCGCTTCGATCGGTTGGTCGTCGATGGAAGGCCGGGTTGTCCTTTGAAGAATGTCAGGTGGTAGAACGGCTACTTGGTAGTATTGTCGTCGTGTGGTAGAACAGGTACTTTGTCCGTCCTTTCCTAGCCCACGTTTACAGCTGCTGTTGTTAACGCAACAGCTAGGAGGTCTCACTTTTTTAGTGAATAAGAGTTTAAAGTTCATACCAAGTTGCCATGCTATATGATCATGCTATATTCTGGCTGGTATAGTCGAAATCCATCCTTCCGGCATGTAGGTCATCACCTTCACGTTGAGATTCGATGCTAATTTCGTTAGGTTCCTGTCGTTCAACCAGAGCTTACGCTGAGGTTAGCTTAGTTCTGTAGGTGATCTTGTCCTTTTAACGCAGGGACCGCAAGTCGTCACGTCCTTGGAACAGGAAGTTGAATTTTCGTCAACAGGTTTATATAGTGGTGAAAGAAGGGCGTGTTTCATAGGGGAAAGGTATTTATGGGGGTCATAAACCTCCCCCAACTGGTCAACATCATGACACTATGCAGCATTTTTTTATGTATTATTTCTTACACTGTTACCCCAGGAAATCTGAAGTCTTATTACACATTAGCTGGGAAGAACTATTGGATATAAGAGCAACATCATCTTACCAACATTACGACCAGGAATACGACTTTCCCTAAGTGGATTCTCTGTTTGGACCACCACCCAGGAAAATGGATCGGATCCCAGTAGGTGACACAAAACAACGGCACCGCAGAAGGAGCAGACGGAACAGTCTTCTGGTCAGGCTCCGTAGACGGGGACATCGCTTACCGCTCCCGAGTATACTACTCTCCAATGTCCAGTCTCTTGACAACAAGGTAGGCGAAATGCAATTGCCTTCCAGAGAGACATCAGAGATGGTAACATTATCTCACTTGGGACATGTCTCACTCGGGATACCTTACCAGAGTCGGTACAGCCACCCGGTTTCTTCACTCATCGTGCCGACAAACAACCATCTCTCTGGTAAGAAGAAGGGCGGGGGTGTATGCCTTATGATTAATGAGTCGTGGTGTGATCATAACAACATACATGAACTCAAGTCCTTTAGTTCACCTGATCTAGAATTCCTTACAATTAAACGGCGACCGCATTGTCTACCAAGAGAATTGTCTTCGATTATAATCACAGCCATGTATATCCCCCACAAGAAGAAACCTCGACGGCCCTGAAAGAACTCCATTGGACTCTATGTAAACTTGAAAACACATAACCTGATGCTGCATTTATTGTAGCTGGAGATTTTAACAAAGCTAATCTGAAAACAAGGCTCCCTAAATTATATCAGCATATCAAATGCGCAACCCGGGCTGGAAGCATTCTGGATCATTGCTACTCTAACTTCCGCGACGCATACAAAGCCCTCCCTCGCCCTCCTTTCGACAAATCTGACCACGACTCCATTTTGTTGCTCCCAGCCTATAGACAAAAACTTAAACAGGAAACGCCCTTGCTCAGGTCTGTTCAACGCTGGTCTGACCAATCTGATTCCATGCTTCAAGAATGCTTTGATCAAGTGGACTGGGATATGTTCTGGATAGCCTCAGACAACAACATTGATTATACGCTGATTTGGTGAGCGAGTTTATTAGCAAGTGCATTGGTGATGTTGTACCCACAGTGACTATTAAAACCTTCCCCAACCAGAAACTGTGGGTTGATGGCAGCATTTGCACAAAACTGAACACGCAAACCACTGCTTTTAATCATGGCAAGGCGACCGGAAAAATGAATGAATACAAACAGTGTAGCTATTCCCTCCGCAAGGCAATAAAACTAGGTAAGCGTCAGTATAGAGACAATGTAGAGTCGCAATTCAACGGCTCAGACACGAGACATATGTGGCAGGTTCTACAGTCAATCATGGATTACAAAAAGAAAACAGCCCCGTCGCAGACACCAACGTCTTGCTCCCAGACAAACTAAACAACTTCTTTGCTTGCTTTGAGGACAATACAGTGCCACTGACACGGCCCGCTACCAAAACATGCGGGCTCTCCTTCACCGCAGCCAACGTGAGTAAAACATTTAAACATGTTAACCCGGCCCAGATTGCATTCCTAGCCGCGTCCTCAGAGCATGCACAGACCAGCTGGCTGGTGTGTTTACAGACATATTCAATCAATCCCTATCCCAGTCTGCTGTTCCCACGTGCTTCAAGAGGGCCACCATTGTTCCTGTTCCCAAGAAAGCTAAGGTAACTGAACGAAACGACTATCTCCCCGTAGCACTCACTTCCATCATCATGACGTGCTTAAAGAGTCTAGTCAAGGACCATATCACCTCCACCCTACCTGACACCCTAGACCCACTCCAATTTTCTTTCCGCCCCAATAGGTCCACATACAACGCAATCACAATCACTCTGCACACTGCCCTAACCCATCTGGAACAAGAGGAATACCTATATAAGAATGCTGTTCATCGATTACAGCTCAACATTTAACACCATAGTACCCTCCAAACTCGTCTTTAAGCTCGAGACCCTGGGTCTCGACCCCGCCCTGTGCAACTGGGTCCAGGACTTTCTGACGGGCCGTCCCCAGGTGGTGAGTGTGGGAAACAACATCTCCACCCCGCTGATCCTCAACACTGGGGCCCCACAAGGGTACGTTCTCAGCCCTCTCCTGTACTCCCTGTTCACCCATGACTGCGTGACCATGCACACCTCCAACTCAATCATCAAATTTGCATACGACACTACAGTGGTAGGCTTGATTACATAAAATGACGAGACGGTCTACAGGGAGGAGGTGAGGGCCCTCGGGAGTGTGGTGTCAGGAAAATAACCTCACTCTCAACATCAACAAAACAAAGGAGATGATCGTGGACATCAGGAAACAGCAGAGGGAGCACCCCCCTATCCATATCGACAGAACAGTAGGCTGAAGAGATTTGGCTTGTCACCGAAAACACTCACAAACTTTTACAGATGCACAATCGAGAGCATCGAGAGCATCCTGTCAGGCTGTATCACCGCCTGGTACGACAACTGATCCGCCCACAACCGTAAGGCTCTCCAGAGGGTAGTGAGGTCTGCATAACGCATCATCGGGGGCAAACTACCTGCCCTCCAGGACACCTACAGCACCCGATGTCACAGGAAGGCAAAAAAGATCATCAAGGACAACAACCACCCGAGTCACTGCCTGACAGAGAGACTGAAAAACAGCTTCTATCTCAAGGCCATCAGACTGTTAAACAGCCATCACTAACATTGAGTGGCTGTTGCCAACATACTGACTCAAATCTCCAGCCATTTTAAAATTGTATGTAATAAATGTATCACCAGTCACTTTAAAGACTCAATTGTTACTACCTATTTAGTTTGCCTCTATGTATTTACATTAGAGGTCTGTAAAATGAAAAGTTACCCAATATTCTCCTCCAGCCACTTCCAGCTGCCTGCTGTTCTCACATTTTTATAGCCCCGTGAGAATGCGTATCTTGCATTTTATGATAAGTAATAAAGATGAACATCTGGAACATGGGCAGTTTTTTATCCTAAATTCTTGTGTCTTTCCACAAGAAGCCTGAAAATAAACAGTTTATCTCTTTAAATCAATGCTGAGGGAATTGAAGTGGTATAACTGACATGAGAAAAGAAAGTCTATGGAGTATGTTCATCTTTATCACCTCTGCTCTACCGCATAGTGATAAAGGTAAAACTGTCCATCTCTTAATGTCAATCATCCCTGATGGTTTTTATTCAAATATCTTACTGATTAGTGACCTGATATTTATCCCAAGGTATTTCATACCATTTGATTTCAATATGAAAGGAGCAGTACCAAGTTGGGCTGGAAAAGTCTGATGGGTCAGATGAATAGCCTCGCTTACTCCAACGCAGCTAACAACAAACGTTCCCACACCATTATAGAACATTCTCTTAAGTCTCATTTGGTCATTACCTAACATTTTCATTGGAATGTTACAGTGATCTGCAAGGACTGTTTCCAAGAGACCATTCCCTTAATGTCAAACAGAACTTACCCGTGGTTACCATGTTCTCTGAATATTCAATATTCATGTTCTAGACATGTTTTGTTGTTACGTTTCAAGAATATTCCTGTTTCCAGTTTTCTACGGGTTAGGAGACTATTCTGTCAACCTCATACCAAACATACACAGACCATTTCTTTGGGACCATCAGGTGACATCCTGACGACTGATACACAAGAATGTTCTTCCATGAAACGTGTTTAGAACATTAATATCTTACATTCTGAGAACATGGTAACCAAGTTCTGGGTAAGTTTTGTATGATCCCCTAACTAACGGAAAACTGGACACTGAAACGTCAGGGGAACTTTACGGGTAACATTAAAAAAAAACATTCTCTCTCCCTTTGACTGTTAGCTGGGAATTCACTTTATATCCAGACTTGGTATTGAACAGCTGGGATATGACAGTGTTAGTAAGATATCATCAGCGTATAGGTTGTGGGCATTGTTTGTAATTAAGTAATACTCTTGTATGATACTCTTGTATACTCTTGTATGATACTCTATGATGATTTGCATGTCAAAATCTATCAATTATTCATAGAATACCCCCCCTTCCTGTTTATTTTTCACCCTGAAAAACTCCTCAACGATTACAATAACATGATGCAGCCACCACTATGCTTGAACATATGGAAAGTGGTACTCAGTAATGTGTTGTATTGGATTTGCCCCAAACATAGCACTCTGTATTCAGGACAAAAAGTGAATTACTTTACTACATTTTCTGCAGTATTACTTTAGTGTCTTGTTGCAAACATGATGCATGTTTTGGAATATTTGTATTCTGCACAGGCTTCCTTCTTTTCCCTCTATCAATTAAGTATTGTGGTGTAACTACAATGCCCCTGATCCATCCTCAGTTTTCTCCTATCACAGTCATTAAAATCTGTAACTGTTTAAAAGTCACCATTGGCCTCATGGTGAAATCCCTGAGCGGTTTCCTTCCTCTCTGTCAACTGATTTAGGAAGGAAGCCTTGATGCATTGGATGCATTGATACACCATCCAAAGTGTAATTAATAACTTCACCATGCTCAAAGTGACATTCAATGTCTGCTTTTTTATTTGTACCCATCTACCAATTGGTGCCCTTTGCGAGGCATTGGAAAACTTCCCTGGTCTTTGTGGTTGAATCTATGTTTTGAAATGCACTGCTCGACTGAGGGACCTTACTTATATACAGTGGGGCAAAAAAGTATTTAGTCAGCCACCAATTGTGCAAGTTCTCCCACTTAAAAAGATGAGAGAGGCCTGTAATTTTCATCATAGGTACACTTCAACTATGACAGACAAAATTAGAAAAAAAATCCAGAAAATCACATTGTAGGATTTTTGATTAATTTATTTGCAAATGATGGTAGAAAATAAGTATTTGGTCAATAACAAAAGTTTATCTCAATACTTTGTTATATACCCTTTGTTGGCAATGACAGAGGTCAAACATTTTCTGTAAGTCTTCACAAGGTTTTCACACACTGTTGCTGGTATTTTGACCCATTCCTCCATGCAGATCTCCTCTAGAGCAGTGATGTTTTGGGGCTGTTGCTGGGCAACACGGACTTTCAACTCCCTCCAAAGATTTTCTATGGGGTTGAGATCTGGAGACTGGCTAGGCCACTCCAGGACCTTGAAATGCTTCTTACGAAGCCACTCCTTCGTTGCCCGGGCGGTGTGTTTGGGATCATTGTCATGTTGAAAGACACAGCCATTTTTCATCTTCAATGCCCTTGCTGATGGAAGGAGGTTTTCACTCAAAATCTCACGATACATGGCCCCATTCATTCTTTCCTTTACACGGATCAGTCGTCCTGGTCCCTTTGCAGAAAAACAGCCCCAAAGCATGATGTTTCCACCCTCATGCTTCACAGTAGGTATGGTGTTCTTTGGATGTAACTCAGCATTCTTTGTCCTCTAAACACGACTAGTTGAGTTTTTACCAAAAAGTTCTATTTTGGTTTCATCTGACCATATGACATTCTCCCAATCTTCTTCTGGATCATCCAAATGCTCTCTAGCAAACTTCAGACGGGCCTGGACATGTACTGGATTAAGCAGGGGGACACGTCTGGCACTGCAGGATTTGAGTCCCTGGCGGCGTAGTGTGTTACTGATGGTAGGCTTTGTTACTTTGGTCCAAGCTCTCTGCAGGTCATTCACTAGGTCCCCCCGTGTGGTTCTGGGATTTTTGCTCACCGTTCTTGTGATCATTTTGACCCCACGGGGTGAGATTTTACGTGGAGCCCCAGATCGAGGGAGATTATCAGTGGTCTTGTATGTCTTCCATTTCCTAATAATTGCTCCCACAGTTGATTTCTTCAAACTAAGCTGCTTACCTATTGCAGATTCAGTCTTCCCAGCCTGGTGCAGGTCTACAATTTTGTTTCTGGTGTCCTTTGACAGCTCTTTGGTCTTGGCCATAGTGGAGTTTGGAGTGTGACTGTTTGAGGTTGTGGACAGGTGTCTTTTATAGTGATAACAAGTTCAAACAGGTGCCATTAATACAGGTAACGAGTGGAGGACAGAGGAGCCTCTTAAAGAAGAAGTTACAGGTCTGTGAGAGCCAGAAATCTTGCTTGTTTGTAGGTTACCAAATACTTATTTTCCACCATAATTTGCAAATAAATTCATTAAAAATCCTACAATGTGATTTTCTGGATTTCTTTTTCTCATTTTGTCTGTCATAGTTGAAGTGCACCTATGATGAAAATTACAGGCCTCTTTCATCTTTTTAAGTGGTAGAACTTGCACAATTGGTGGCTGACTAAATACTTTTTTTGCCCCACTGTATATATATATATATATATATATATATTTTTTTTTTTTACTTCCCATGTATTTTTTTTTTTTTAAACTGCCCCAAAAAAATCCAAATGTCAACATAACCCTTCAAAATACAGTTCAGCATTGTATTTCAAAACAGTTTACACAGGCAGCCCAATTCTGATATTTTTTCTAATTGGTCATTTTACCAACCACATCAGATCTTTTTCTGATAGATAATCGTCTGATAGATAATTGCATGTGCGGGGTACAGAGATGAGTCATTCAGAAATTATGCTAAACAGTAGTCCATCCAATGTGACTGATTGAGCATATTTTTACTGCTGAACTTATTTTGGCTTGCCATAACAAAGGTGTTGAATACTTATTGGCCCAAGACATTTCAGTGTACATTTTTATTAATTTGTTAAAATTTCGAAAAACATAATTCCACTTTGACATTATGGGGTATTGTGTGTGGGTCAGTGACAAAAGTCTCAATTTAATCAATTTTAAATGCAGGCTTTGTTGTAACACAACAAAATGTGGAAAAAGTCAAGGGATGTGAATACTCTCTGAAGGCACTGTATATCATATATTTTTGTTAAAGATTTAACACAACATCATGCAGCCACCTTGGCTCTGTGAAACACTCTAAAGATCCTCTGTTTAATCTCTTTAGTCTGTAAACCATATATTATGGGGTTGAGACAAGTAGGGATCACGGGGAACAGCACACTACACATTTGGCCAAGTTCTGCATATTTTGGGAAGCGATGGAGGATGATAATGGTGACTCCAAATCCAATCACAATGATGTAGACTATTAAGTGTGTGCTGCAGGTTGTCAGGGCCTTGCTGTTTAAAGAGCTGTTTTTACTGCTCAGACATACATTGGCGATCTTGAGATAGGTGAGACTGATGCTGCCTATGGACGAGACAAACAGCACAACAGTAAAGATTAAGCCATATATGTTATTTATAAGCACACTCTCACAGGAGAGCTTGAATAAGGAGGCGTTGTCGCAGTAAGGGTTAAATATGTTAGACCTGCAGCGTGACAGGCGGATGGTGAGGCCCAGCAAAATCCCCACTAAGACTATGGCCACCCCCCAGGCAGACATAGACAACCTGATAACCATTTTGTTTGTCATGATGGTAGCGTACCGCAGGGGGTTGCAGATGGCCACATACCTGTCAAAGGCCATGATCATGAGAATGGTGTGTGATGTGGTACCAAATAAATGAGCACAGAAAGCCTGAATGACACACTCCGTGTAAGTGATATATCGCTCAGGAGCTGTGGTCAAAATGTCCCATAACAGACGAGGTATCATCACTGTAGCCCCGACTATGTCATTAAGTGGCAGGTTGCAGAAGAGGATGTACATGGGCTGGTGCAGGCTCCTCTCCATGGAGATCAATGCTATGAGTCCGATGTTGGCCACCATGATAAAGATGTAGGTGATGAGGAGGAGGGTGAAGGCAGGGTACGTGGACTGTTGAGGGACCTTTAACCCCTCCAGGAGGAGAATGTGGTCATTGTAGGTGCGGTTTTCCATTCCCCAGTGAGAGGGCAGCTCAGAACCTTGAGAGGAGAATTTTAAAAGATTAGTAGTAAAAACCTGGAGAATCAGTGTCAAAACACAACATTTGGCTGCTTAAAAAAAGTAATCTACTGATGCTTGTGGTATCAGTAGCAGATAAACAGGGTTACTTAGAGGGGCCGTCTGCCCCGCCATGTTATTTGGTAAACAGCTGAAGGATGGGGCTGGAGAAATGTTTGTTTTCTATCCAACTCCTGCTTGCAGCTGTAACATTAGCTATCATCTGTCAGATGAGAGCTGGATAGCTAGCTAGCCAGCAAAGAAAGCTATATATTGTTTTGGAAGGTTCACATTTCACATATCATAGGTAGCTAGCCAACATTACCCTAACAAAACTGTATGGACATTGTGTGCACCAAAACACATTACATTTGTCATTAGAATCACCACATTCCACACTAAATAACAAAATATGAATTGTCCCAGATGTGAAGAGTTGGAGTTCAGCACTAACATAGGCAATTAAGTCTTCCACAGCTCTTTTCAGTGTTCCACGTTGATTCCTATGTTCTCTTTCACCCCTCCAGACTGTGTGCACAAACAACATCACAGCCTTTTATTTACAACAATACCAACAACAGGAAGATGAGTCTGTCAATCAAGATGTAAACATGGACGTCATGACTCTAGTGACACATTTTGAGGAGAAGCTAATGAGGAAAGCAACAAGTTAGAGCCTGTGGGATGTGGTCCATCTGGGCTTTGAGATTAAATAGAATGTGTGAGTTCCTTTCTCCATGCTACTGCAGTTTTGCTCATGTCATGTCCTTCAGCTAAATTGCACCTCCATAAGCAATAGATAGTGTCTTCCTTGACCGTGTAGCTGGTTTGAAAAGCTGTAATGAACTATGAATGGAAATTACTTTTTAGTCCGGGTCAAGCCGTATTCTGTGTCTGGTGATTCTAACAATGTCGTAAATATATTTGACCTTCCTTTTCATATCTACCCAATGTAAATTGCTCCTCAAAATGTTAAAAGTAATCTTACTAATGAACAAGAAATCATCTTTGTTTACATTCAAATGCATTATTAAAGCGGCAATATGTAGTTCAAACAATAACAGAGGGCAACCTCTAAAGTTCATAAAAGGAAATCAGTCAATTGAAATTAAAATTCATTAGGCCATAATCTATGGATTTCATGACTCGAAATACAGATATGAATCTGTTGGTCACAGATATCGTCGAAAAAAAGGCAAGGACGTGGATCAGAAAACCAGTCAGTATTTGGATATTGGCGGGAACTGGAACACGCTGTCGTATACGTCAATCCAGAGCATCCCACATATGCTCAATGGGTGACATGTCTGGTGAGTATGCAGGCCATGGAATAACTGGGACATTTTCAGCATCCAGGAATTGTGTACAGATGCTTGCGACATGGGACCGTGCATTATCATGCTGAAACATGAGGTGATAGCAGCGGATGAATTGCACAACTAAGGGCCCTTGGATCTCGTCACGGTATCTCTGTGCATTCAAATTGCCATCAATAAAATGCAATTGTGTTAGTTGTCCGTAGCTTATGCCTGCCCATACCAAACTCCACAGCCACCTTGGGAACTCTGTTCACAACATTGACATCGGAAAACTGTTCACCCACACGACAACATACATGCTGTCTGCCATCGACCCGGTACAGTTGAAATCGGGATTCATCCGTGAAGAGCACACTTCTCCAGCGTGCCAGAGGCCATTGAAGGTGAGCATTTGCCCACTGAATTTGGTTATGACCCCGAACTGCAGTCAGGTCAAGACCCTGGTGATGAAGACAAGCATGCAGATGAGCTTTCCTGAGATGTTTTCTGACAGTTTGTGGAGAAATTCTTTGGTTGTGCAAACCCTAACTTTCATCAGCTGTCCGGGTTGCTGGTCTTAGATGATCCCGCAGGTGAAGAAGCCAGATGTGGAGGTTCTGGGCTGGCGTGGTTACACGTGGTCTGCAGTTGTGAGGTCAGTTGGCTGTACTGCCAAATTCTCTAAAACGATGTTGGAGGCGGCTTATGGTAGAGAAATTAACATTAAATTATCTGGCAACAGCTCTGGTGGACATTCCTGCTGTCAGCATGCCAATTGCATGCTCTCTCAACTTGAGACATCTGTGGCAATGTGTTGTGTGACAAAAATATAGTGGCCTTTTATTGTCACCAGCATAAGGTGCACCTGTGTAATGATCATGCTGTTTAATTAGCTTCTTGATATGCCACACCTGTCAGGTGTGCTCACTAACAGGGATGTAAACAAATTTGTGCACAAAATTTGAGAGAAACAAGCATTTTGTGCGTATGGAAAATTTTGGGTATCTTTTAGTTCAGCTCATGAAACATGGGACCAACACTGTACATGTTTTGCTCGTATTATATATTTTTTAATGGATTGGTAGCAAGCTTTTTTCTTGTTTGTATTAAGTTTTTGGAGACTATTGTCCAAGTCATTGTTATTAAGAGTTTGTAACTCTAGCGTTGTAGTCTGATACCAGCTACCTAAATCTACTAGGTAATGTTATTTTGCAAGCTATTCTTAAGCTAGCTAGCTAGTTAGCTAACGTTAGCTTGATTATGTATGGAACCATAGCTAGCATAGTCATTAGAAAATGAATCATTCGTCTGCTAATAATACTTACAAAAGTAAGTCTGTACTGCCCTCTCTGTGACTCATGTAGCGTTAGTGATAACTGGGCACCAGTCCAATCATACCTTTCTATTCTAATGTTGCTGACAGTGGCTTGAACTACAGTAGTTGCATAATAACACAATTTGGACCGATATCATTGATGCTACATAACAAGATTGTGTCCCTCCTCACCTGGTCTTTACTTCCCTCTCTGTGACTCATATATAGGCCCCTGTGTTTTGGTTTATCATGTCACATGACCTTGATTTTAACCTTTTATTTAAAGGTATTCTCAGCTAAGTGACGTTGCAGTATCACAGATATTGTGACAAGTGAGATGCAAAACTTCACTCTCCCACAGAGTATCTGCGCATCTGCACGAGTTTGCTTCACACAGTTACATGCTACATAAGGGACCAAAACAGCTGAGAAGTTGAACCTCCCAATTCAAAGCTCTTAGTAGTTGTGGAGATTGACCCACTCAGCTGTTTAATTTCGGCATCTACGTTAAATCTACCTTTAAAGACGGATCTTAGTGAAACATTCATTATTGGTTTCAGGTGTGTTAGGCCAAGGCCAAAGTGACAACCAACAGAATGTCATGTCTGACCCCCAGGGCCAGGACTGAGCAACCCAGCAGCTAGGGATTGACTAAATAGTCATCTCTCCTGACGTGGGCATGTTTTCAACACACACTCCTTTTGTCGTTCTGTATTCCATATAAGGCATTCAGAACTTATGAAAGTTGCACATTACATGCCATTAATCTTGTAATGAATCAAATCAAGTGATACTTAATCAAGTGATACTTAACATCAAGTGATACTTGACATTTCTTCCATCCATTGTGGGAGGATAACCAACCTTCCAATTAATGCCAATGAATTTCTTAGCAACTATAAATGCTAGGTTACACAGATTCTTCTGATAACAGTCTCCAGTATCAACATTTCCAAGCAAACAAAAACAGGGAGAAGGTAGAATCTGTAGACATGCTGAGATAGAAGAACATACTCTTCACAAGACCATATCATATGCAAATATGTCCCGTTTTGTGTTTTACACCTCCGGCAGAAGAATTACAGTGCATGATATTCAGTTTTACTGGCATATAGTACATTCTATGGATGGTCTAAAAGTGCAGTCATTTATTTCTGAGATTATATGAACATGACAGAGCATTCTAACACATCTTTATACATTCATCAGTATCAATAACGTCTCCCAGGTCTTCCTCACATTTTTGTTTTACATGTTTTGTGTCATCAGGAAATAGTTTGGAAATCAACTTTAGAGGTTTGTCAGACTGCCTTAAATAGTATCAATCTTTGAAACGTCTTGCTTATCCAGTGTTTTTCTCACAGAGAAAATAGTGCTGTATCGGCAAAAATTCACCTCAGCTCCATCGCAGACTGGTCTTGCCTGACTGCCTGACCCTGATGAGACCACTGTCACCATATGATCGTGCTCAGATGTGGCATGACAAAGAATGACCTTGGTGTACATTTATACATGATATTATCCATGATTAGAATCAATGGTTCAGTAATTGAAATTACCATTAGACTGGTCTTCCATGGCTGTCTGACCCTGCAGGGGAACCTGTCCTGCTAAGACATGATGAGCATAGTGTTATGCAATGACTGCACCATGACAGTGAAGCCTGTAAAGCTGTGTATGTCGTGTAAGTGTGAAAAGTAGGGAATTAGCTAGGGAAAATAACAGATCAATAACGTTAGATTGCTATACAGACTAATAAAAACTCACATTGTGCTGAAAATTCAGAATATTGGTCTTCAATGGTTTGGCTGCTGGTTTTATCATTTGATTCAGGTCTAGTGAGATTGAGGCAAAAATAAAAGCTAATTTTAGTTGGCTAGCTCTAACTAATGGTACAATAGTACATCATCAAATGTACTTCTGTTGAAACGGGACAAAACATTTCCATACACACAACAGCTGTTAGATACTGCTACCTGACGGATAAGTAGAGGCTAGCTAGAGATGAACTGGCTGTTAGTCTAGTTCATTCACTTCAGCCAAAGGGGGTGAAACATTAGCTAACGTAAAATGTCAGTTACACTACTAGCTCAGCACTGGAAATATTTGTTTCTTCTTCTTTTTGTAAAACAGCACTTACCTTGCCAGCTAAATCTGTCAACTAAACTTTCACTGGATGTTGGTCAGGTGTGACGATAGCGTCCCACGTACCCTAGAGAGGTTAATAAAACAGGTGTAGACCGTACAGTGAAATGCTTACTTACAAGCCCTTAAACAACAATGCAGTTTTAAGAAGAAAAAAAGTGTTAAGGAAGTATTTACTCAAAGTAAAAAATAAACTGAGCATGCACCCCTGAGGGCCCCCGTGTTGAGGATCAGCGTGGTAGATGTGTTGTTACCTACCCTTACCAACTGGGGGCGGCCCGTCAGGAAGTCCAGGATCCAGTTGCGGGGGGAAGTGTTCAGTTCCAGGGTCCTTAGCTTAGTGATGAGCTTTGAGGTCACTATGGTGTTGAACGCTGAGCTGTAAATGAATAGCATTCTAACGTAGGTGTTCCTTTTGTCCAGGTGGGAAAGGGCAGTGTGGATTGCAATAGAGATTGCATCATCTGTGGATCTGTTGGGGCGGTATGCAAATTGCTGTGGGTTTAGGGTTTCTGGGATGATGGTGTTGATGTGAGCCATGACCAGCTTTTCAAAGCACTTCATGGCTACAGACGTGAGTGCTACGGGGCGGTAGTCGTTTAGGCAGGTTAACTTAGTGTTCTTTTTTTCACATCTTTATTTAACCAGGTAGGCTAGTTAAGAACAAGTTCTCATTTACAACTGCGACCTGGCGAAGATAAAGCAAAGAAGTGCGACACAAACAACAACACATGGAATAAACAAACATACAGTCAATAACACAATATAAAAAAGTATATATACAGTGTGTGCAAATGAGGTAAGATAAGGGAGGTAAGGTAATAAATAGGCCACAGTGGCGAAATAATTACAATATAGCAATTAAACACTGGAGTGATAGATGTGCAGAAGATGAATGTGCAAGTAGAGATATTGGTGCTTAAGGTTAGTGAGGGAGATATGAGTATGAGTCTCCAGCTTCAGTGATTTTTGCAATTCGTTCCAGTCATTGGCAGCAGAGAACTGGATGGAAAGGTGGCCAAAGGAGGAATTGGCTTTGGGGGTGACTAGTGAAATATACCTGCTGGAGCGTGTGCTATGGGTGGGTGCTGCTATGGTGACTAGTGAGCTGAGATAAGGCGGGGCTTTACCTAGCAAAGACTTATAGATGACCTGGAGCCAGTTGGTTTGGCAACGAATATGAAGCGAGGGCCAGCCAACAAGAGCGTACAGGTCGCGGTGGTGGGTTGGGGCTTTGGTGAGAAAACAGATGGCACTGTGATAGACTGCATTCAATTTGCTGAGTAAAGTGTTGGAGGCTATTAGTCATGACTCATGACCACCGGTGTGGCGGTAATATGTCACCGTAAAAAGCCCCAGTAGCACCCTACATTGCTCTGGGTTATCCCGTTCCAGCAGAACACTACTCCCCTCCAGGCCTAGGAATGCCCTATCCCAATCCAGCAGCGCCATACACTCCTCCGGACCAGAAATCACCCTACCATGCGCCTGCTTTGACACTTTGCATGGACAGCTGATTGCCTCATCACATGGCATCCCAAAGCCGTTGTTGCCCCATTTTGAGAGTGGCAGAGAGAATGACTTTGCCCTCCTCCAAATGGTCCTAGACAACATGATGAGCAATCACAGACATGTGAAAGAGCGGTACAAGTATCAAGTGCTCCTTGGACACCTAAAACTACCGAGGGTACTCCAGCACACTAAGGCCTACATGCATTACCCAAGACCTTGCACGGATGATTTTGCACTGTCTACCTACGCCCATGCTTAGATCCCTACGAGTTCAGATGCGGATCCCATGTCGACCGACTCTTAAAAGCAAGATGCCACAGAACTACCGGAATGCCATCGTAGAGTATTGCTTTAATCACAGCATTCTCTAGACAGGCACGGACCAAACGTACACCTTGTCTGACCTGGCAGCCTGGTTGCAGAGGAAGTCCCAGGTTAAGTGCATTGCAAGCAGAGCTGCGGCCCTCTACAAATATGACATGCCCATGCCAGCAAAGAAAACCAACGTGCCTCTTCTAGACCAAAGGAGAGATACACTTCGATCTACTTCAACTCTAGCAAAGACCCCAGCTCTTAGGAGCCTGCATCATCCAATCCCCCTTCCAAGCCATACTCTCCTCACTGTGACAACAAACACTACCTCACCGTCTGTCCCGAGTTCAAGAACCTGAACACAGGACAGATCATTGTGTGGATAAAGGATAGACAACAGTGTTGGAAGTGCGGACTATCCCACAAACTAGATGCTTACCACCTCAGACGACCCTGCAAGAAATGCAACGAGCTGCACCTAACGGTGCTTCAATATTCCATCCACCAAGACCAGAAGAGTGTTCTCATGATGAGTGTACTTACTACAAATGTGTACCAACATGGACCAATATTATGAAAATACAATCAAATTAACTGCCATTAGCCATGAAAAAGATTTTTGGTGGTGACAGCTGTTCTTCTCCTTCATCAGAAGAAAATTCAAAATTGCAACGGGTGCTCTGTCAGTTGAAGGCGGGCTGGGGCTATTTTTTAAATACACACAGCTAAACTTACTATGTTTCGTAAGTGACAGGTAGGCTATACCTCAATAGCTGCACAATTTATCTTAAACGACAACTCAATTATTTCACTTTTGCATTCAAACTCCACTTTTGCAACCTAATGCTAAGGTACCAGAGGTGAAGAAAAGCTAAAAGTATATTAAATTAACAGATATTTAAAAATATATGCCATGTTCTAAAATTGTGTTTAAGTTTTATATTTCATAAATATATTCTGGACAAATTAGATGGCATGTCATATCGCTGCAAAATGCTGTGGTTGCCATGCTGGTTAAGTGTGCCTTGAATTCTAAATAAATCACCAACAGTGTCACCAGCAAAGCACCCCCACACCATCACACATGCTCCACGGTTCATGGTGGGAACCACACATGTGGAGATCATCCATTCACCTACTCTACGTCTCACAAATACATGGCGGTTGGAACCAAAAATCTCATATTTGGACTCTTCAGACCAAAGGACAGGTTAACACCGGTCTAATGTCCATTTCTCATGTTTCTTGGACCAAGCAAGTCTCCTCTTCTTATTGTTGTCCTTTAGTAGTGTTTTCTTTGCAGCAATTCAACTATGAAGGCCTGATTCACACAGTCTCTCTGAACAGTTGATGTTGAGATGTGTCTGTTACTTGAACTCTGCAAAGCTTTTTTGGGGGCTGGAATTTCTGAGGCTGGTAACTCTAATGAACTTGTCCTCTGGAGCAGAAGTAACTCTGGGTCTTCCATTCCTGTGGTGGTCCTCATGAGAGCCAGTTTCATCATAGCGATTGTTGGTTTTTGCGACTGCACTTGAAGAAACTTTCAAAGTTCTTGAAATGTCCTGTATTGACTGACCTTCATGTCTTAAAGTAATGATGGACTGTCGTTTCTCTTTGCTTGTTTGACGTGTTCTTGCCATAATATGGACTTGGTCTTTTACCAAATAGGACTAGTATACCACCCTTGTCCCAACACAACTGATTGGCTCAAACGCATTAAGAATAAAAATACACCTGTGAATTCAAAATGCATTCCAGGTGACTGACTACCTCATGAAACTGGTTGAGAGAATGCCAAGAGTGTGCAAAGCTGTCATCAAGGCAAAGGGTGGCTACTTTGAAGAATCTCAAATATAAAACTGTAAATATATTTTGATTTGTTGAACACTTTTTTTGGTTACTACATGATTCCATATGTGTTATTTCATAGTTCATGTCTTCACTATTATTCTAGAAATTAGTAAAAAATAAACATCTTTGAATGAGAGCATGAGTCCAAAGTTTATTAACAATATTTTGACCTGTAAGGGTCTTTGTCAGGTTTACATCATCATACAGCATCCCTGACATGAGATCAAAGCCATGGTCTGATGTTAGTCAGTCAGTTCTAAACTCAGAAAGTAAAACTTTAGTTGATTAGTCTAATTGGATGGACAATGAGTGAGTTTCTGCACAGTGCTGAGTCACTAGTAGCTGTATGGAGGAGGTGAGGAGTCTGTGTCCCTAGAGTCCTCATTAACCCCTTGGTGTTACATGGTGTGATTAGTGGCTCTATGCCAGTGACTGGGGTAGTCATTACTCAGACTGCAGCAACAAGATGCAATCCTGATAAACAAATGTGTTTTGAAACAGCAGAGTCATCTCGCTTCCCCTCCTTTCCTTTATTTCTTCCTTCCTATTTTCCTTCCTCATTTCCTTTCTCTCAGATGTTCACTGATATGAGAAGATCTGGGCCCAAACTCATAAAGCATCTCAGAATAGGAGTGCTGATATAGGATCAAATCAAATTTTATTTGTCACATACACATGGTTAGCAGATGTTAATGCGAGTGTAGCGAAATGCTTGTGCTTCTAGTTCCGACAATGCAGTAATAACCAACAAGTAATGTAGCTAACAATTCCAAAACTACTACCTTATAGACACAAGTGTAAGGGGATAAAGAATATGTGCATAAAGATATATGAATGAGTGATGGTACAGAGCGGCATAGGCAAGATACAGTAGATGGTATTGAGTGCAGTATATACATATGAGATGAGTATGTAAACAAAGTGGCATAGTTAAAGTGGCTAGTGATACATGTATTACATAAAGATGCAGTAGATGACAGAGTACAGTATATATATATACATATGAGATGAATAATGTAGGGTATGTAAACATTATATTAGGTAGCATTGTTTAAAGTGGCTAGTGATATATTTTACAAAATTTCCCATCATTAAAGTGGCTGGAGTTGAGTCAGTGTGTTGGCAGCAGCCACTCAATGTTAGTGGTGGCTGTTTAACAGTCTGATGGCCTTGAGATAGAAGCTGTTTTTCAGTCTCTCGGTCCCAGCTTTGATGCACCTGTACTGACCTCGCCTTCTGGATGATAGCGGGGTGAACAGGCAGTGACTCGGGTGGTTGTTGTCCTTGATGATCTTTATGGCCTTCCTGTGACATCGGGTGGTGTAGGTGTCCTGGAGGCCAGGTAGTTTGCCCCCGGTGATGCGTTGTGCAGACCTCACTACCCTCTGGAGAGCTTTACGGTTGTGGGCGGAGCAGTTGCCGTACCAGGCGGTGATACAGCCCGCCAGGATGCTCTCGATTGTGCATCTGTAGAAGTTTGTGAGTGCTTTTGGTGACAGATCCCCTCTGTCTATGTAATCTTATAAATGATAAATTATGATCTGAAACTCAGACCTAACCTAATCCTCGTTCAGCAATCATACTCTGAGATGCTTTGTGAATTTGGTCCCTAATAAGTGAACACTGTTTTATTATTGAATCAAGTTCTCCAGTGTGTTGTGCAGAGACTTACTGTATTTTAACCTCTCTAGGCTAGGTGTTTTCACATCCGGATGAAAAGCGTGCCCAAAGTAAACTGCCTGCTACTCAAGATCAGAAGGATATGCATATTATTTGGATATTTGGATAGAAAACACTCTGAAGATTCTAAAACTGAATTATGTCTGTGAGTATAACAGAACTTATTTGGTAGACGAAACCCCGAGCACAAACCAACCAGGATTTATTTTCAATGGGTTTTCTATGGGGATCTAGATTTCTAAGGCACTTGCTTGCAGTTCCTATCACTTCCACTTTAGAAATTGGTTGATGTTTTTCCTTTAATAAATGAAGAAGTAGGGATGTTCAGAACGAGGGTCGAGTGTAGTGTACTGTTGTGGTTGGGGCGTGCGACCTGAAAGCTCGCTCCACTTTGTTTGTATCCACTATTGAACGCAGTTTATCCCCTCTTAAATTTTATCGATTATTTACGTTAAAAAATACCTAAAGTTGTATTAGGAAAGTTGCTTGAAATGTTTGGACAAAGATTACAGGTAATTTATTAGATATTTTGTAGTCATGTTGTGCGAGTTGGAACCAGTGTTTTTCTGGATCAAACGCGCCAAATAAATGGACATTTTGGAGATATAACGATGGAATTAGTCGAACAAAAGGACCATTTGTGATGTTTATTTGACATATTGGAGTGCCAACAAAAGAAGTTCTTCAAAGGTAAGGCATGACTTATATCGTTATTTCTGAGTTTTGTGTCGCGCCTGACGGAATGAAATATGATTGTCTGTGTTTGTTTGATGGGTGCTGTCCTCAGATAATAGCATGGTTTGCTTTCGCCGTAAAGCCTTTTTGAAATCTGACACGGTGGCTGGATTAACAAGAAGTAAAGCTTTAATTTGGTGTATTGCACTTGTGATTGTATGAAATATTTCTAATAATTTAATTTGAATTTGGCACTCTGCCATTTCACCGGATGTTGTCAAATCGATCCCGTTAAACGGGATTTGATCCCTAAGGAGTTTTGAGAGATGGTACATACAGTTGTCTTGATTTGACTTTCATTAATCTGATGACTGTTATTTATTTAATCCACTAATTATGTTTAATTGTTACAAGATTAAATCAATCATGAAACATTTAACTAATTTGGAAGAAGTTGTTTAAAGAGTTACCATCTCCCGAATTTACCTACAACATCCATTAAACAGTCAACATATTAATCATAACTTCTTACCTCTGACTTGCCTAAATGGGGCTAAGCATCCCGCTAGCTGGACAACTTCCGGTGAAACTGGAGGGCGCACAATTCAAATAAATAATCATAAAAATTATGGATAATAAACATTTAGGAAAAGTGTCAAGTGTCTTATATCGGTTAAAAGCTTAAAATATTGTTCATCTAACTGCACTGTCCGATTTACAGTAGCCATTACAGCGAAAGTATGCCATGCGATTGTTTGAGGACGGCGCCCCACATCAAAATATTGTTCCACCAGCACAGGTTTCATAAATTCACAAATAGCAAATATTAAATATTCACTTACGTTTTGAAAATCTTCCTCTGATTTGTCATCTAAAATGTCCAAGCTATAACATGTAGTGTTGTTTTGTTAGATAACATCCTTCTTTATATCCCAAAAAGTCAGTTCAGTTGGCACCATCGATTTGAGTAATCCACTCGTTTAACATGCAGAGAAAGGAGTCCGAAAATATACTCCTAAACTTTATTTCAACAAGTCAAAATATGTTTGTATTTACTCCTCGGATATCCTAAAATGTAAACAAACTATAATATTTCTTACAGAAAAAAAGCATGTTCAATAGGAAACCGATTTTAGCAGGTGGGTTCTGTCTTGATCGCGCGCGTATACACACATTTCCAAGACTGTGTCCCTGTACTAAAACTAATATTTCTTATTAGTTTTGGAAGTTACAAGCCTGAAACTTTGAACATAGACTGCTGACACCCTGTGGAAGCCATAGGAATGCATCCTGTGAGCTACAATTGAGTATGCCCCTATACTTTCCATTGTAAGAGCATGGGCTCTCAAAAAAAGAACATTTCCGGTTGGTTTTTCTTTGGATATTCTCCTACCATATCTATTGTGTTATATTCTCCTACATTATTTGAACATTTCTACAAACTTCAAAGTGCTTTATTTCCAATGGTACCAATTATATGCATATCCTGCCTTCAGGGCCTGAGCAACAAGCAGTTTACTTTGGGCACATTTCAGTCGGAAATTGAGAAAAAAAGGGCCCAGCCCTAAAAAGTATATGAAGGTTAAATAAAAAAAATACAATAAAAATGATCATATCATCATCATTCTGAACAGTCGTACCCTCATGCATTGCAAAAACCCCAGCCTTGCTCATTATTCAGTACTACACAAATTGGTTTAATGATTTATTTACTAGCTAACTAAATAATAACACAGACTAGAAACACACTTATTACATGAGACAATGGTCCCTATTGGACTGACAAAATATGGTGGCTTATACACAACGAATGAAGAGTGGTGGGGAAAAGAGAGAGATAGAGAAAAGGGATATTTATCGTGGACACATTCTACAACTATTCTCACATTAATCATATACTTTGCACACAAACCGCCACCCGTTTGGAGTAAGAAATCATGAATGTATTTCTGAGTGAAATGCCTTTGTTCGTTGTTTATCTCTGTCGAAACCAAGCCTTCTTGGAAAGGGTTTGTTGGGCCTTCCGCTGCCCACTTGTACATGCTCTGATTGTCCACCAGAGGTCACAATGTCCTTCTTCTTAGTTGTCAGGTCTCCATGGGTTGTTCATTCCTCAGAACAGCTACTGAGCTGTACCAGTGATTGTCTGAATTGAGCTTCTCCTTTCTCCACCTCGGGTAGATAGTCAAAGTTCGTAATCACTGTACACATGCAGCTGCAGACTGGCGGGGTTCTGGTCTGGTAGGTGAGTTCATTTTCTTCACCTCGTGATGAGGTTGAAAGTTTCAACAATTTCAAATATGTAGCTCTCCGCTTCACATTTCCTGGTCTAAAGGTTGATTTCTCTTCCAAGCCTTTATGCACTCTTGGTCAAAAAGGGCATTCAGTCAGGCTGACAAGTTCTCTGAGCTCACTCGGGGCATGGCTAGTTACTGTGTAAAATATTATCCAAAACGATTACCTCATTAGAAAACTAAAATCACATTCCTATCTTAACACAAATACCTTCATCACTTTTCATATTATATGCTCAACGCACCGGATGAAACCTCATACCTGTAATGGCCATACTTTCCAAGTTACAATATTTCCTCCATATGATTTTCAATGACATCACAAAATAATCAACCACATGAAATTCGTTTTCCATATCTCCCCACTGACCATTCCCCACATTCCTAATGTTAGAATTATTGTTCCAGTAACCACTCTTTAGACGTTAGAGTTTTGGGTGGGTAAAAGTCTCTGGAGACAAGGGGACCTTCCTTTAGCCAATACTGGAGGGTAGAGAAAGAGTCCTCTCCTGCTTAATTTACAACTGGGTGTTAAAACGGCCAGTGCCCTCCTCCCCCCTTTGCAGGGGGGAGAGGGTCTGGATATTGTCAGTCAATGCAAGGCTGATCTGACCCATTGTGATCCTCACATGACAGTCATGACACAGTGCATTCTGAAAGTATTCAGACCCCTTCCCTTTTTACAAATTCTGTTATGTTACAGCCTTATTCTAAAATGGATTGAAATAATTGCTGTCCTCATCAATCTACACACAATAACCCAAGAAAAAGTAGGTTTTTAGAAATATTTGCAAATAAAAAAAACCCTAAAAAAACTGAAATACCTTATTTACATAACTATTCCGACCCTTTGCTGTGAGACACGAATTTGAGCTCAAGTTCATCCTGTTTTCATTGATCATCCTTTAGTTGTTTCCGCAACTTGATTGGAGTCACCCTGTGGTAAATTCAATTGATTGGACATAATTTGGAAAGACATACACCTGTCTATATAAAGTCCCACAGTTGACAGTGCATATCAGAGCAAAAACCAGGCCATGAGGTGGAAGGAATTTTCCGTAGAGCTCCGAGACAGGATTGTGTCAAGGCACGGATCTGGGGAAGGGTACCAAAAAATGTCCCCAAGAACACAGTGGCCTCCATCATACTGAAATGGAACCACCAAGACTCTTCCTAGAGTTGGCCACCAGGCCAAACTGAGCAATCGGTGCAGAAGGGCCTTGGTCAGGGAGGTGAGTAAGAACCCGATGGTCACTCTGACAGAGCTCCAGAAGGACAACCATCTCTGTAGCACTCCACCAATCACGCCTTTATGGTAGAGTGGCCAGACGGAAGCCACTCATCAGTATAAGGCACATGACAGCCCGCTTGGAGTTTTCTAAAAGACACCTAAAAGCCTCTCAGAACATGAGAAACAAGATTCTCTGGTCTGATGAAACCAAGATTGAAATCTTTGGCCTGTATGCCAAGCGTCATGTCCGGAGGAAACCTGGCATCATCACTACTGTGAAGCATGGTGGTGGCAGCATCATGCTTTGGGGATGTTCTACAGCGGCAGGGACTGGGAGACTAGTCAGGATCGAGTCAAAGATGATAAATGCGCATGAAATAATTACAACCTGTTTTTGCTTTGTCATTATGTGGTGTTGTGTATAGATTGATGGTGAACAACAAAGATCTTAATCTATTTTAGAATAAGGCTGTAACTTAACAAAATGTGGGGAAAGTCAAGGGGTCTGAATACTTTCTGAATGCGCTATAAGTGCCTTGTTCAAGGGCACATCGACAGATTATTCACCTAGTCGACTTGGGCTACCTGCCACTAGGCTACCTGCCACACTTCATAGTCCCATCATGCCTTATTTCATATTATTATGTTCCAAGTGATGGTGCAAATCAAGAAAATTGTGTTTCAGTTGTATATTATTATAAGGGCTGCAAAAATATAATTTTTTAAAGTAGGCATTCCCAATTAATGGTACCAGGTATGTTTACTTATTATTCACATTGAACATGCTGTCCTTTGAATAACAAACCAAATGTAACAGCTACACAAATTCACAATGGCACAACAAAGTCACGTGTCATATTCTAACCACCATGGAAATTCAACAGCATGAGCTAGAGACACACATCATGTCATGCTTGTATTATCTGCTATCTCTTTTGGAATGTAACTTTTAATTATAATTGTTTTCAAACAAATACTGTATTCCTACTACAAGCCCACTACACATTCAATGCTCACTAAGCCATACTCTACAGCACTTTGGGGACCCACTGGAGGCCACTACAGTAAATTCACTTCATTCAGATTTCTTTTACATTGGCCATATTTTTTTCCCTGCAACCTGTTAGATGACCTCTGTTATTATTATATGCATGTTCTCTATCTGGAACGATGGGTACGGTGGGGATGCCACAGTAAACTGTCAAACATTTTACAGTTTGGGTGCGACCCATGTTTTCAACAGCTTTATAATGCTTGTGCGCAACTCTTTAGTGACAAATCCATAGATGATAGGGTTAATTAGAGGGGGAACGATGAAGATCAGGATAGTGCAGAACTTCTTGATGTTCATTGGGACCTGGGGGAAGCGGTTACTGAGGATAATGATGAGGCTGACAATTTCGAAGATCAAGTAGATGACCAGGTGAGAGGCGCAGGTCTGTAGGGCCTTACTACGACTGCCCTTGCCACTCTTCCTCATCAGACAGGCTGACAGGATCTTGGAATAGCAGAAAAAGATGATGAGGAAGGAACTGCTGCTGAGAATCCAAGTCATGCACAAACCTGGAATGAGATGAAGATGTCATAATACAAGTCATGGGAAAGAAAATGACAAAACAAGATACAAAAAACAACCAATGCTTCATAATTGCAGTGATATAACATAATGGCGGGGGTCAATCCTCATTTACACAAACTTGCCGTAGATATCGTTAATGGGGGTGGGCACACAGGCCAGGTTCAGGATGGAGCGGTTGCTGCAGTAGACATGCCTGATGTAGGTGCCACATAGTGGAGTACCCACATTCAAAGCGAAGAGCACAGCTATAAGGATGATTGCTACAGCCCAGGCCAGCAAGATCACAAAAACCATGTGGGCCGTGGTCATGATTGCATGGTACCTCAATGGTTCACACACTGCCACATACCTGTAATTTGAGTATGATGCATTATTTTACTACCATTAGTATTATTCCTTCTTAACAATAACAGATTCAATTTTTGCACTTATGGAAACAACTTAATAAATGTGGCCCTGAGAGAACATTTCACTCTCCCATAGACGAGTACAGCTAGGCAGAACTTTACTTTAATGTGAGACATTTTCATCTACCATGACCTGCTGCATACCTATCATAGGCCATGGCTGACAGTATGGTCTGTACAGCTGCACCATAGGTGTGAACACAGATGGCCTGAGCATAGGCACTGTTGTATGGAATCCTCTTCTCCCCCATCAGGAAGATGACCATGAGCTGAGTCATCACAGCCGTTCCTCCCAGCAGGTCACAGGCAGCCAGGTTACATACCATCACGTACATAGGCTTGTGTAGCGTCTTATCTATTGCAATCACACCCATCACAACCACGTTCCCCAGCAGCACCAGGAAGTAGATGGCCAGGACCAGGGCAAACAGGGGGTAACCATGGCTCCGAGACACTTCAAAGCCCTCCAGCTCAAACACGATGGGCTGCCTCAGGGCCACGTAGGACACGTTCTCCATGTGCAACATCAGAGTCCTGAAAAAAGCATAGCACAGGAGGAACCTCCTCAGAACACACATGCTTTCGAGAGAGAGCTGTGTACAGTCCCCTAGTCACCTAATAACTATGAGAGCTATTCACAATGAGTTTATCATTGATCATCTACACAGCATAGTCAATTTATTCTTGTATTACTTTGCTATTTTATTTTGCATAGCCCATAGTAACAATATTAGTTGTAAATTACTATCTACCTATCTGAGCAGACGGTGATGAAGTCCTTACTGGGCAAGAGGTGACTGTCCTTTATACTGTTAATGCTCCTCCCCCAGTAGGAGTTGTTCCATCTTTCTATCCATCCATCATACGACACCCTGAGAACACCAACAAGTAGTCAAGTGTCGGGATTCTTAGGGGGCATCTCTGGAGACAGATGACAGCTTAGAACACTTTAAGAATGTTTCTTTAACCTTTTCATGTGTGAGTTCCAAATATCTCTAATGGTCGCCCCAGTGTGAGTTTTGTTTATGCGCATGACCTCAGAATGCACTCACTGTTTCAAAATGTTATTGTTACGCAACAGGACAGTTAACCTGTGCTGCCCTCAAACCAAGGCATGCTGCCTTCTTATTATGTATAAGCTATGTTACAACTTGCCAATTTCAAATTATTTTCGAACAAGTTTGATTTTCTAACAACAGTTTGAATTGAGGTGTTTTCGGCCTCAATAATTCACATAGGGAGTAGCCCATTTATTTCACTGTTATGGACAATTTAGGTTTGAGACTTTACTGAGCTGGACAGGCTTCTCTCTCTCTCTCTCTCAAGTGTGAATACATTGCGCATCTCAATCAATCAATCAAATTTATTTATAAAGCCCTTTTTACATCAGTCACAAAGTGCTTTGCAGAAACCCAGCCTAAAACCCCAAACTGCAAGCAATGTAGATGTAGAAGCACGGTGGCTAGAAAAAAACTCCCGAGAAAGGCAGGAACCTAGGATGAAACCTATAGAGGAACCAGGCTCTGAGGTGTGGCCAGTCCTCTTCTGGCTGTGCCGGGTGGAGATTCTAACAGTACATGGCCAAGATGTTAAAACATTCATAGATGACCACCAGGGTCAAATAATAATAATCACAGTGGTTGTAGAGGGTGCAACAGGTCAGCACCTCAGGAGTAAATGTCAGTTGGCTTTTCATAGTCGATCATTCAGAGTTAGAGAGAGCAGGTGTGATAGAGAGAGAGTCGAAAGCACAAATGCTTTCCCCCTGGCACTTTTTTTCTGGTTGGTGCTCGCATTGCCTTCATTGTTGTTTTCCGTGCAAATAATAACTTTGGACGTGTGTGCGTTCCTATCAAAGTAAGTGCCTTATTTTCTGTAGATTGTGTTGTTGTTTCTACTGTAGCATACTGTATATATGTATGGAGCATAATGTACTTACTGTTTAATTCACGTTTTTAAGTTCTGGTGACAAATCATGCATTCGGATTCTTGCATAGATTGTAATGGACACATATGGTGTGTGTAAAAGTTTTTTTTGATTATGATTATGTACCGATTATGATGAGCTAATACTAAGTTACATGCCAGCTATGTGTGGCGCAATGTTTGTATAAATCAAATCTAATTTTATTTGTCACATGCGCCGAATACAACAGGTGTAGTAGACCTTACCATGAAATTCTTACTTACAAGCCCATAAACAACAATGCAGTTTAAAGAAAATTAAGAAAACATATACTAAATAAACTAAAGTAAAAAATCTAAACAAAAAAATAGCAAAAATTAGGCTGTATACAGGGGCTACCGGTACTGAGTCAATGTGCGGGGGTACAGGTTAGTCAATGTAATTTGTACATGTAGGTAGGGGTAAAGTGACTATGCATAGATAATAAACAACGAGTTGCGGCAGTGTAAAAACAAAGGGGGGTGTCAATGGAATAGTCCGGTTGGCCAATAGATTAATTGTTCAGCAGTCTTATGGCTTGTGGCTAGAAGCTGTTAACCCTTTGGTGCGTACGATCACATATTTGTGATCATTGTTGAGTGGTCCATGCAGTGTACAATCTCAAATATGTGATTGGGACAATAGCAAAAGAACGTATGACACAATACAGGCGTCTAAACACCATTGTTGTCTGAACAGCATCTAAATCTTTTTTTGTACTGATGGAAAATAAAGGTCTTAAACTGTATTCCTCAATTGTACCGTTTATTGTAAAAGATGAATGCAAACTTCATCATCCAAGCATCACACGGAACCCCTCCACAGCCAAACTCACTCCATAAACCAGTCTAAATGACAGGTTGCACTGACAAAAAAACAAAATATAAGTTAGCGACCTAACAGCTAGACTTGTTTACAATGTATCACATCTCTGGTGAGCACAAGGGACTTATGGAATGTTGTTTAGAAAATAAATGCATGTCAACTAAGCTAACAGCAGCTAAATTCTTTATGATGGCAGCCATGTTTTTTTACATATGACAAGAGAAAACTCCCCAATCCCAGAATGCCATTCACTATAATGTCGCATTCAAAACAACTGGGAAATATAAAAACTATATACAAGAACCGATGCACATGACTTAACAAGTTGTTTACAGTTTTTGACCAATCACAAAGCAAATAATATGTTAGAACCTCACAGATCATCACCCAAATACAATCCTACTGCCTAGCCGTAGCACGAACAAGGTTACCATAAATGGTTGAAACCATTTTAGTGGGGTTTATGGGAGGGTTAATTTTATTTTGTGGGGGGTTTTCAGGTGCATGGGGGGTCAAATGGGGGAAGGTATCATGGAGGGATATGATGGAGGAAATATTACTATGATGGGGGATTTATCAATAAATGGGGGGCAAACACAAGTTTATCAGTTGAATAAAATAAACCCCTTGGAAATGGACTCCTGGGCTCCATTTCTGAAGTAAAACAGAAAATGAAAAGTATGTAATCAACTTTTGTTATTCCTTGATCTGTAATGCATTCTCGCAATTATGTTTCATAATTTGGACAAATGGTTGTTGGACAGAGAAAATATGATTTGATTATTTCAATCAAATCATATTTTCCCAAGTCAACAACCTTTAGACTAATCTGTAGAGTACTGTAGACCAAAGAGCACAATTTGGGTTGTTACATTACATTGACTTTTCTTAGAAACATACTGTATAGTTAGTAATACTTTAAGTTTATATGTGTAACCACGTTTTGGAAGAAGAGCAATAACTGGTACACCTACGTAACATACAGCCCGTAGATGGCGCCAAAGCAATAAACCTAGATAATCCTGTCTCGCTCCATAGTTTATGATAACCAATTCTATCTAAAAACCTTGCTTCACTTATCCCTCTGTCTCTGCATACAATATAGCTAATAATTCGCACCATTCAATCTGATTGTACGCACAAACTACCTCACTTTGTTGCTTACATGACTTTGTCCACCACCCTGCTTTCATTATCCTCCGCCTCGACCAGGCTAAAACCTATTCAAGCCATAATACTCACTGCATTTGATGAGAAATCTACCTCGCTTGGTGACGAGTGAGGTATCTGTAGGCTACATATCCAGTGGAGATTAAAATATATGTTTTTAAATTAAGACAAAGTATTGAGAATGCCAGCCTTTCTCAGCCGTAGCCATGGTCGGCATACGTAATATATGGTCATACCCCGCTCATACCCAGCATAGAATTCCGGCACCACGTGGAAAAAGAACTCATGCTGTAAGGGCCATTATTAATATTTAGAGCTTACGCGTCAAAAGGTCAAGGAGCCTTTTGTACCAAGACTTGGCGCTCCGGTACCGCTTAAAACTTCAGGCTAGGGTCCTTTTTTCTCCATTTCTGACATGCCCAAAGTAAACTGCCTGTTGCAAAGGCCCTGAGAAAAGAAACACTCAGAAGTTTGTGGAATGTTAAAATAATGTAGGAGACTATAACACAAAATATATGGTAGGAGAAAACCCCAAGAAAAACCAACCGGAGCCCATGCTCTTCCATTAGAACGTATAGGGAAAAAATTTAATCTAGCTCCCAGTATGCAATTCCTATGGCTTCCACTGGATGTCAGTAGTCTTTGTTCAAGGTTTCATGCTTGTTTCTTCCCAAACGAGGAAGTATTATGAGTTTTAGTACTGGGATACAGACTTGGAAATTAGTCTATGCGAGCACGACGAAGAGGACGCGCACCTGCTAATATCGGTTTCCTACTGAACATACTTCTTTCTGTATGAAATATTATAGTTTAATTACATTTTAGGGTACCTGAGGATTAAATAGAAATGTATATTTTGACTTGTTTTTAAGAAGTTTTGCATTTGCTTTTTTGTATTCCTTTCTCTGCATGTTGAACGAGTGGATTACTTAAATCGATGGCGCCAACTAAATAGACTTTTGGGGATATAAAGAAGGATGTTATCTAATAAACCGACACTACATGTTGTAGCTGGGACCCTTTGCATGACAAATCAGAGGAAGATTTTCAAAAAGTAAGTGAATATTTAATCGCCACCGCCTAGTATATAGGTCCTGGATGGCAGGAAGCTTCGCCCCAGTGATGTACTGGGCCCTACACACTACTATCTGTAGCGCCTTACAGTCAGATACCGAGCAGTTGCCATACCAGGCGGTGATGCAACTGGTCAGGATGCTCTCGATGGTGCAGCAGTAGAAATGTTTGAGTTTCTTTTCAGTCCCCTGAGGGGGAAAAGGCATTGTCGTGCCCTCTTCAGAATTTTCTTGGTGTGTTTGGACCATGATAAAACTCTCTACCACTCCACTACAGCCCAGTCGATGTGAATGGGTGCGTGTTCAGCCCTCCTTTTCCTGTTGTCCACGATCAGCTCCTTTGTCTTGCTCATGTTGAAGGAGAGGTTGTTGTCCTGGCACCACACTGCCAGGTCTCTGACCTCCTCCCTATAGGCTGTCTCATCATTGTCAGTGATCGGTCCTACCACCATTGGGTGGTCGGCAAAATTAGTGATGGTGTTGAAGTTTCCCCCTGAGGGGCCCCCGTGTTCAAGATCATCGTGAAAGACGTGTTGTTGCCTACCCTTACCACCTGGGGGCGGCCCATCAGGAAGTCCAGGATCCATTTGCCGAGGGAGGTGTTTAGTCCCAGGCTCCGTAGCTTAGCGATGATCTTTGTGGGCACTATGGTGTTGAACTGAGCTGAGCTGTAGTCAATGAACAGCATTCTCTCATAGGTGTTCCTTTTGTCCAGGTGGGAAATGGCAGTGTGGAGTGCGATTAAGATTGCGTAACCTGTGGAGTTTTGGGGTGGTATGCAAATTAGAGTGGGTCTAGGGTTTCTGGGAAGATGGTGTTGATGTGAGCCATGACCAGCCTTTCAAAGCACTTCATGGCTACCAACGTGAGTGCTATGGGGCGGTAGACATTTAGGCAGGTTACCTTCGCTTTCTTGAGCACAGGGACTATGGTGGTCTGCTTGAAACATGTACGCCACCCGTCAAACGTTTTTGAACACCTACTCATTCAAGGGTTTTTCTTTATTTTTACTATTTTCTACATTGTATAATAATAGTGAAGATGTCAAAACTATGATATAACACATATGGAATCATGTAGTAACCAAAAAAGTGTTAAACACATCAAATTATATTTGAGATTTTTCAAATAGCCACCCTTTGCCTTGATGAAAGCTTTGCACACTCTTGGCATTCTCTCAACCAGCTTCATGAGGTAGTCACCTGGAATTCATTTCAATTAACAGGTTGCCTTCTTAAAAGTTAATTTGTGGAATTTATTTCCTTCTTAATGTGTTTGAGTCAATCAGTTGTGTTGTGACAAGGTAGGGGGAGTATACAGAAGATGGCGCCCTATTTGGTAAAAAACCAAGTCCATATTATGGTAAGAACAGCTCAAATAAGCAAAGAGAAATGACAGTCCATCAATACTTTAAGACTTTGAAAGTTTCTTCAAGTGCAGTCGCAAAAACCATTAAGCTATGATAAAACTGCCTCTTGTGAAGACTGCTACAGGAATGGAAGACCCAAAGTTACCTCTGCTGCAGAGAATAAATTCATTAGAGTTACCAGCCTCAGAAATTCCAGCACAAATAAATGCATCACAGAGTTCAAGTAACAGACTAATCTCAACATCAACTGTTCAGAGGAGACTGAGTGAATCAAGCCTTCATGGTCAAATTGCTACAAAGAAACCACTACTAAAGGACACCAAAAACAAGAAGAGACTTGCTTGGGCCAAGAAACACGAGCAATGGACATTGGACCGGTGGAAATCAGTCCTTTGGTCTGATAAGTCCAAATTTGAGATATTTGGTTCGCTGTCTTTGTGAGATGCAGTGTAGGTAAACAGATGATCTCCACATGTGTATTTCTCACTGTAAAGCATGGAGGAGGAGTTGTTATGGTGTGGGTGTGCTTTGCTGGTGACAGTGATTGATTTAGAATTCAAGACACACTTAACCAGTATTGCTACCACAATATTCAAATCCTTCTGTTCACCTGATTTAGAATTCCTCACAATCAAATGTAGACCGCATTATCTACCAAGAGAATTCTCTTCGATTATAATCACAGCCGTATATATCCCCCCAAGCAGACACATCGATGGCTCTGAACGAACTTTATTTAACTCTCTGCAAACTGGAAACGATTTATCCGGAGGCTGCATTCATTGTAGCTGGGGATTTTAACAAGGCTAATCTGAAAACAAGACTCCCTAAATTTTATCAGCATATCGATTGCGCAACCAGGGGTGGAAAGACCCTGGATCATTGTTACTCTAACTTCCGCGACGCATATAAGGCCCTGCCCCGCCCCCTTTCGGAAAAGCTGACCACGACTCCATTTTGTTGATCCCTGCCTACAGACAGAAACTAAAACAAGAAGCTCCCACGCTGGTCTGTCCAACGCTGGTCCGACCAAGCTGACTCCACACTCCAAGACTGCTTCCATCACGTGGACTGGGAGATGTTTCGTATTGCGTCAGACAACAACATTGACGAATACGCTGATACGGTGTGCGAGTTCATTAGAACGTGCGTTGAAGATGTCGTTCCCATAGCAACGATTAAAACATTCCCTAACCAGAAACCGTGGATTGATGGCAGCATTCGTGTGAAACTGAAGGCACGAACCACTGCTTTTAATCAGGGCAAGGTGTCTGGTAACATGGCTGAATACAAACAGTGCAGCTATTCCCTCCGCAAGGCTATCAAACAAGCTAAGCGCCAGTACAGAGACAAAGTAGAATCTCAATTCAACGGCTCAGACACAAGAGGTATGTGGCAGGGTCTACAGTCAATCACGGACTACAGGAAGAAACCCAGCCCAGTCACGGACCAGGATGTCTTGCTCCCAGGCAGACTAAATAACTTTTTTGCCCGCTTTGAGGACAATACAGTGCCACTGACACGGCCTGCAACGGAAACATGCGGTCTCTCCTTCACTGCAGCCGAAGTGAGTAAGACATTTAAACGTGTTAACCCTCGCAAGGCTGCAGGCCCAGACGGCATCCCCAGCCGCGCCCTCAGAGCATGCGCAGACCAGCTGGCCGGTGTGTTTACGGACATATTCAATCAATCCCTATACCAGTCTGCTGTTCCCACATGCTTCAAGAGGGCCACCATTGTTCCTGTTCCCAAGAAAGCTAAGGTAACTGAGCTAAACGACTACCGCCCGTAGCACTCACATCCGTCATCATGAAGTGCTTTGAGAGACTAGTCAAGGACCATATCACCTCCACCCTACCTGACACCCTTGACCCACTCCAATTTGCTTACCGCCCAAATAGGTCCACAGACGATGCAATCTCAACCACACTGCACACTGCCCTAACCCATCTGGACAAGAGGAATACCTATGTGAGAATGCTGTTCATCGACTACAGCTCGGCATTCAACACCATAGTACCCTCCAAGCTCGTCATCAAGCTCGAGACCCTGGGTCTCGACCCCGCCCTGTGCAACTGGGTACTGGACTTCCTGACGGGCCGCCCCCAGGTGGTGAGGGTAGGCAACAACATCTCCTCCCCGCTGATCCTCAACACTGGGGCCCCACAAGGGTGCGTTCTGAGCCCTCTCCTGTACTCCCTGTTCACCCACGACTGCGTGGCCATGCACGCCTCCAACTCAATCATCAAGTTTGCGGACGACACAACAGTGGTAGGCTTGATTACCAACAACGACGAGACGGCCTACAGGGAGGAGGTGAGGGCCCTCGGAGTGTGGTGTCAGGAAAATAACCTCACACTCAACGTCAACAAAACTAAGGAGATGATTGTGGACTTCAGGAAACAGCAGAGGGAACACCCCCCATCCACATCGATGGAACAGTAGTGGAGAGGGTAGCAAGTTTTAAGTTCCTCGGCATACACATCACAGACAAACTGAATTGGTCCACTCACACAGACAGCATCGTGAGGAAGGCGCAGCAGCGCCTCTTCAACCTCAGGAGGCTGAAGAAATTCGGCTTGTCACCAAAAGCACTCACAAACTTCTACAGATGCACAATCGAGAGCATCCTGGCGGGCTGTATCACCGCCTGGTATGGCAACTGCACCGCCCTCAACCGTAAGGCTCTCCAGAGGGTAGTGAGGTCTGCACAACGCATCACCGGGGCAAACTACCTGCCCTCCAGGACACCTACACCACCCGATGCTACAGGAAGGCCATAAAGATCATCAAGGACATCAACCACCCGAGCCACTGCCTGTTCACCCCGCTGCCATCCAGAAGGCGAGGTCAGTACAGGTGCATCAAAGCTGGGACCGAGAGACTGAAAAACAGCTTCTATCTCAAGGCCATCAGACTGTTAAACAGCCACCACTAACATTGAGTGGCTACTGCCAACACACTGTCAATGACACTGACTCTACTCCAGCCACTTTAATCATGGGAATCGATGGGAAATGATGTAAATATATCACTAGCCACTTTAAACAATGCTACCTTATATAATGTTACTTACCCTACATTGTTCATCTCATATGCATACGTTGATACTGTACTCTATATCATCGACTGCATCCTTATGTAATACATGTATCACTAGCCACTTTAACTATGCCACTTGGTTTACATACTTATCTCATATGTATATACTGTACTCGATATCATCTACTGTATCTTGCCTATGCTGCTCTGTACCATCACTCATTCATATATCCTTATGTACATATTCTTTATCCCCTTACACTGTGTATGACAGTAGTTTTTTTTGGAATTGTTAGTTAGATTACTTGCTCGTTATTACTGCATTGTCGGAACTAGAAGCACAAGCATTTCGCTACACTCGCATTAACATCTGCTAACCATGTGTATGTGACAAATAAAATTTGATTTGATTTGATTTGATTTGATATTCTGCAGCGATACGCCATCCAATCTGGTTTGGGCTTAGTGGGACTATCATTTGTTTTTCAACAAGACAATGACCCAAAACACCTCCAGGCTGTGTGAGGGCTATTTTACCAAGAAGGAGAGTGATGGAGTGTTGCATCAGATGACCTGGCCTCCACAATCACCCGACCTCAACCAAATTGAGATGGTTTGGGATGAGTCGGACCGCAGAGTGAAGGAAAAGCAGCCAACAAGTGCTAAGCATTTGGGAACTCTTTCAAGACTGTTTGAAAAGCATTCCAAATTAAGCTGGTTGAGAGAATGCCAATAGTGTGCCAAGCTGTCATCAAGCAAAAGGTGGCTATTTGAAAAATCTCAAATATAAAATATGTTTTGATTTGTTTAACACTTTTTTGGTTACTACATGATTCCATGTGTTATTTCATAGTTTTGATATCTTCACTATTATTCTAAGAATAAAAATAAATAAACCCTTGAATGAATAGGTGTTCTAAAACGTATTACAGACTCGGTCAGGGAGAAGTTTAAAAAGTCAGTGAAGGCACTTTCTAGTTGGTCTGCGCATGCTCTGAGTACATATCCCGCGGCCTTGTGAATGTTGAGCTATGTAGAGAATGATAGCACAGTTGTCTGGAACAGCTGGTGCTCTCATGCATGCTTCAGTGTTGCTTGCCTCAACACGAGCATAAAAGGCATTTAGCCGGTCTGGTAGGATCGCGTCACTTGGCAGCTGACAGCTGGGTTTCCCTTTGTAGTCCGTAATAGTTTGCAAGCCCTGCCACATCTGACTTGCGTCAGAGCCGGTATAGTAGGATTCAATCTTAGTCCTGTATTGAGGCTTTGCCTGTTTGATGTTTCGTCTGAGGGCATAGCGGGATTTCTTATAAACATCCGGATTAGTGTCCCGCTCCTTGAAAGCGGCAGCTCTAGCCTTTAGCTTGGTGTGGATGTTGCCTGTAATCCATGGCTCCTGGTTGGGATATGTACGTACGGTCACTGTGGGGACGACATTGTCGATGCACATATTGATGAAGCCGGTGACTGAGGTGGTATGCTCCTCAATGTCATTGGATGAATCCCGGAAAATACAGTCCTGTAGTTTAGCATCTGTTTCATCTGACCACTTCCGTATTGAGCGAGTCACTGGTACTTCCTGCTTTAGTTTTTGCTTGTAAGCAGGAATCAGGAGGATAGAATTATGGTCAGATTTACCAAATGGAGGGTGAGGGAGAGCTTTGTTCACGTCGCTATGTGGGGAGTTTTCCACATGTGACATGCTGGTAGAAATGATGTAAAATGGTTTAAGTTTGCCTGCAGTAAAGTCCCCGGCCACTAGGAGCGCTGCTTCTGGATGAGCATTTTCTTGTTAGCTTATGGCGTTATACAGCTCGTTGAGTGCCAGCATCGGTTTGTGGTGGGAAATAGATGGCTACGAAAAATATAGATGAAAACTCTCTTGGTAGATAGTTGTAACGTTTGTCTGAAGAAGTAGACCAACATGCAGCGTGGTAAGTGTTCATGATCTTTAATACTCAGAACACCAAACAAAAACAACAAAAGGAATAACGAACGTCACGTTCTGCCGGCTTGAGCTAACAAAAAACAGGATCCCACAACATAGGCGGGAAAACAGGCTACCTAAGTATGATTCCCAATTAGAGACAATGATAGACAGCTGTCTCTGATTGGGAACCACACTCGGCCAAAACCAAAGAAATACAGAACATAGAATGCCCACACCACATCACACCCTGACCTCACCAAATAAGGTCAGAGAAATAAAACGTCTCTCTAAGGTCAGGGCGTGACAATAGTGTGGTCTACAGCTTATCATGAGGTACTCTAAGGCAGCCGTGCTTCTAGTTCCTAAGCAACTTTGCAGTATACTCCCCCTCAAGCCGATACAGATGTTCTACCAACACATTTAATGTAGCACTCGCTCTGACAAAACATTGGACCACTGCTACTCAGCTTTTTGAAACGCCTACAAGGCCCTCCCCTGTAATCCCTTCGGCAAACCTGATCATGACTCCATTTTGCTCCTCCCTTCCTGTAGGCAGAATCTCAAACAGGAAGTACTCGTGCTACGGACTATTCAACGCTGGTCTGACCAATAGTAATCCATGCTTCAAGATTGTTTTGATCAGACAGACTGGGATATGTTCCGGGTAGCCTCTGAGAATAATATCGACGAATACCTGGATACGGTGACTGTGTTTATCAGGAAATGTGTAGGAGATGTTGTACCCACTGTGACTATTAAAACCTACCCAAACCAGAAACTGTGGATAGAGATGTGCTTAACAAGACACATAATAAGTTGCATGGACTCACTCTGTGTGCGATAACAGTGTTTAACATACATTTTCCATAACTACCTAATCTCTGTACTCCACACATCTGTAATGTTCCTCAGTTGAAATGTGAATTTCAAACACAGATTCAACCACAAAGACCAGGGAGGTTTTCCAATGCTTCACAGAGAAGGGAACCTATTGGTAAATTGTTAAAAATACAGACATTGAATGGTGAGGTTTTTAATGACATTCGATGGTTTATCAATACACTCAGTCACAACAAAGATACAGTTGTCCTTCCTAACTCAGTTTCCAGAGAGGAAGCAAACTACTAAGGGATTTCAAAATGAGGCCAAGGGCGACTTTAAAACAGTTACAGAGTTTAATGCCTGTAACTCTGGAGAAAACTGAGGTTGGATCAAAAACATTGTATTCTGAACAAAAATATAAAGGCAGCATGTAGAGTGTTGGCCTCATGTTTCATGAGCTGAAATAAAAGATCCCAGAAATGTTCCATATGCACAAAAAGTTTATTTCTCTCAGATGTTGTGCACAAATTTGTTTACATCCCTGTTAGTGAGTATTTCTCATTTGCCAAGATAATCCATCCACCTGACAGTTGTGACATATCAAGAAGCTGCCTAAACAGCATGATCATTACACAGGTGCACCTTGAACTGGGGACAATAAAAGGCCACTCTAAAAGGTGCAGTTTTGTCACACACCACAATACCACAGACGTCTCAAGTTTTGAGGGAGCGTGCAATTGGTATGATGACTGCAGGCATGTCCACCAGAGCCAGATAATTTAATGTTAACTTTGCTACAATAAGCCACCTCCAACGTCGTTTTAGAGAATTTGGCAGTACGTCCAACCGGCCTCACAACTGCAGATCACGTGTATGGCGTCAAGTGGGCAAGCGGTTTGCTGATGTCAATGTTGTGAATAGAGTGCCCTGTGGTGGTGGGGTCATGTTATGGGAAGGCATAAGCTACGGACTACGAACACAATTGCATTTTATCGATGGCAATTTGAATGCAAAGAGATACCGTGACGAAATCCATTAATCCGCCGACATCACCTCATGTTTCATCATGATAATACACGGCCCCATGTTGCAAGGATCTGTACACAATTCCTGGAAGCTGAAAATGTTCCTGTTCTTCCATGGCCTGCATACTCACCAGACATGTCACCCATTGAGCATGTTTGGGATGCTCTGCATATACGTGTACGACAGCGTGTTTAAGATTCCGACAATATCCTGCAACTTCGCACAGCCATTGAAGTGGAGTGGGACAACATTCCACAGGCCACAATCAACTGCCTGAACTCTATGCTAAGGAGTGTCACTCTTCAAATGTTGGTCACACCAGATACGGACTATTCTATGCTATTCTAACTGCAGGTACAGCAAGTGGCAGTTCACCACTGTGGCGGTGAACCACTGAGGTACCATGCTATCATGACCATGACCCATGGTGTTTGTAATCGTGCTGGCCAGGAGCAATCAGCTTTATAGCTGTGCTCTTCACTTTGAATGTGGGTACCTCCCTATGTGGCAACCTCATCAGGCATGTCTACTGTAGCAACCGCTCCACCCTGAACCTGGCCTGCTTACCCACCCCCATCAACAACATCTACAGCAAGTAAGTGTATTCTTCATGTCATTCCAGGTTTGTGCATGACTTGTCTTGGACTCTCAGCAGCAGCACCTTTCTTTATCATCAGTTTCTGCTACGCCAAGATCCTGTCAGCCTGTCTGATGAGGAGGAGTGACAAGGGCAGTCCACGTAAGACCTTACAGACCTGCGCCTCTCACCTGGTCATCTATGATCGTCATTCTTATGATCATCTTCAGCTACCGCTTCCCACTAGCTCCAATAAATGTTAGGAGGTTCTACAGTACCATAATCCTGAGAAAAATGTAGATAAGGAACACACATTTGATGATGATAGTCATGGATGGTGACAAATTAGTAATGGATTTAAAATGTAAAAAAACCATTTGTATTAGTGCCTTCCATCAGGTCCCAAACACTTTAATTGTACACATTTTAGGCTAAGCATTGGGTGTGTCGCTGGCTAGCAGGGATATTGGTCAGAAAAATGTATTGTTTCAAAATGTATATTTAAAGCAGCCATCCAGCGTCTGTTTTGGTAAAAAGCTGAGATGGGCCTGAATAAATGTAACCACTCTTAAATTCATACTGTAGCTATTGATGCAAGGATTGACCAACAAAGTTATCCAATTTAGTTGTTTAAGGTTGTTTTATATTTTTAGGTTTGAACAGTGTTTGTTTACATTTACAATGTTTTCAAACATTGGAGTAAAACAATCTTATATTTTGAGTTCTGATGGGGTACCAGTTGAACTAAGCACATTGAGCTTTTATAAGTTATATTCTGAAGGAATCGATGAGTATATATAATTGGTATGACATATCCTTATTTATACGTTTTTAAAAACTATTTAGCAATTGAGTTGCAAATACAAATCAGAAATGTTTTGCTATTTTGCTTGTTGCTTGAAGCAGGGCTGAGGTCAATTCAAAGAAAGTGATTTCAATTTTTAATTACAAAACTTCTCCTTTTCAGTCTATTGAGAAGTCACTTAAGATAGATGTAGTGCCAACAGTTTACTTCCTGAATTGACTGATTATATCCAAATTGACCCCAACCCTGGTGTGTAGGCATATCTGTGTGTAAGATTGACTCTGCTATTTCATCACACATGCTTGTTTGTCAGTGTTGCAACTTGTTGCTGCAGTATAGAGCCCATGTCTGAATAATGAGTTCCCCAGTCACTGTCATAGAGCCACTAATCACCAGGGGGTTAATGAGGTCTCTGTAGGGACAGCCTCCTCACCCCCTCCAAACAGCCACTGGTGAGAAAGCACTGTGCAGACTCACTCATTGTCCAGTCAACAAACTAAAGTTTTACTTCAGAAGATCAGAGATGACTGCACTGTACTCCTTTAGGGACTATGGTTGATGTGGTCAGTTTGAGTGTGTGTGTGTGTGTGTGTGTGTGCTTCTGCATGTATGTGTGTGAAGGAGGTGGTGTGTGTGGTCTTGTAGGTAGTGAACGGTCCCTCTGGCCTCATAGGTGTTGCTGATGACCCAGAGATAATTGAATTAGAGGTGGTGAAGTGATGCACCCTGGGATGATGCACCCTGGGATGGCCCTCCAGGGCATTCTCTCCCTTTCTCAGCAAGGTTTTCCACTGGACACTGCAGGGTTATAGAGCATACTTTAGGTAGGAGTGAGGACACAGAAAATAGTGTCACAACTACAGACAGAAAAGGTCAGCTTACATAATGTAAGTTTATGTAGGCGTATTATTGTCTGAAATAGGAGTGGGATTCATTATGAACACAGACTATATAATACTGACTGAGCAAAATTCAAAGTGTGAACTGTTGTCTAAACTATATCACTCTAGTAGACAATACAGAAAAACGCAAGGCCCAAAAGCCAAACACCAATCAGTATTGTGACTATGAGGTAGAGGTGGAGCTGTTGGGCCTCAAATACCAGGAGACAACATTATGGCCTTATCTCATTAGTATTAACGTAGCTGTCTGATTAACACAATCTCTGGCTCCCAAAGACTAATTACTATCAGACCCTGTTAATAGGTGTTTGTTGAAGTCATCCCACAATGGAGCTTGATAATGACAGTGCAACAGTTCCACTCATCCCTATGGGTGTTAGGCAGAGCCATTAGGTAGAGCCATTAGGTTAGTGTTCATTATAGATCCTCTAGTCTCTCAGAGGTCCATGCTATTCTAATGGGGGGCGTGTTGACTGGGGGCAGAGGTGATGAAACAGCAGACATTAGGGAGCCAATTTTTCCCTTGAGCTCCTTGTTAATAGCAGTGTTCCATGGTGCTAGGAGGAGAGAGATGCAAACAGAACTTTAGTTGTCATAGAAACTCAAGGACATGAGAGTAAGAACTGGCCCTAACTCAAGAATTTGACCATCTGAAAATAAGTACATAATGTTGCCAATTCAGCTGGAAATCTGTGCTGTCCTGTTACTCTCTCACCAAATATGTTCCTTTTCACTAGTAGGCTACCCCTAGTCCTTGACACATTTAATTACAATTAATTGACCATTGAACCGGCGTCCACTACAACATCGGAGGTGATGATGATGATGACAATGATGACTTTAATGTATCAAATCAAAATCAAATCAAATTTATTTGTCACATACACATGGTTAGCAGATGTTAATGCAAGTGTAGCGAAATTCATTTAGGCATTTCCTTTCCAACAAGAATTGGAAACACATCCAAGGCCTTTATTGTATAAGAAAATGACTGCCAAGGTCAGATTCTGAAAACCTATTACTTTGCTCTGGAAAGATTCACAGAGGCTGTAATTGATTTATTTAACTTGTCAAGTCAGTTAAGAGCAAATTCTTAGTTACAATGACAGTCTAGGAACAGTGGGTTAACTGCTTTGTTCAGGAGCAGAACAACAGACATTTACCTTGTCAGCTCAGGGATTCGATCTTACAACCTTTCGGTTACTTGCCCAACGCTCTAACCACTAGGTTACTTTCCACCCTGGTAAATCACAGCTGGTTGTGATACAGCCTGGAATTGAACCAGGGTCTGTAGGGACACCTCTAGCACTGAGAAGCAGTGCCTTAGACTGCTGTGCCTCTCAGATCTTATACCGCTTGCACAATTAAAAAATCAGTCTAAGCAACATTCAATGAAAAGTAATATAATAGATATGGACCCTGTAGTGTTGTGTCCACTGCAGGGACGACAGGAAACGTGTGGCGAGTAGGAATTTGCCTCAGCACTTTTCAATTTGGTGGGGTAGCCCCCCACGACTTTTGATTTGGTTTATTAAATTGAAGCAAAAGCATTGAAAACAGGGACAAAGTAGGCCGACTGTTTTTTAGACTGACTTGCCTCATAATTCGTCAACTCGCACTCTATGTCCTTCTCATCAGAGTGATGCTGGTTTGTGTGTGTGTGTGTGTGTGTGTGTGTGTGTGTGTGTGTGTGTGTGTGTGTGTGTGTGTGTGTGTGTGTGTGTGTGTGTGTGTGTGTGTGTGTGTGTGTGTGTGTGTGTGTGTGTGTGTGTGCGTGTGTGTCTTGACCAATCAGATTCACTGAAATCACAGGTCGCGTGTGTCAAGCATCTATAGAAAGCTCACTCCCATCAGACAAAAGCAAAAACTCTTTACAGAAATGTTGTAGCAGCCTACACCTACACATTAACGATCTGACATGCTGTATCAGGCTGATCAACTGCCTGGCCTCTATGCGCCCTGTCCCATCTGCCCATAGGAAACAAAGTGGAAAACAGGGAGCGCTGCTCGAACCCTCAACATTCTCCATATCCGCACTTATAAACCAGGATCACTACAGTATTTATAGCCTAAGCAAATATGTTTGTGTTAAAATGTGAAATGTTGTTTATATTCAAACTTTAGTTGGCTAAGCTACCTGGGCCATTTTTTATTTAAAAAATGTATTAAATCAACAAATAGTGATTACATAGGCTACACTGTGTTAATGCATATGTAACGGAAACCTCCATTAGTTTACTTTTCAAATATAATTCCTTGAACAAGTACAAGGTTGCTACAGTTTGACAGGGTTTTCATCCTCCCTATAGGGCCAGGAGTTTTTCTAGTTTAAAACTATGTGACCTGATTAGAAAAACTGTCAACATAAAACCATTTTGCAACTGATTAATCATTATGTCATACAATACACAGAGACTGAAAAGCACTTTCCCATTGGCCAAGTCAGCAGTATTTTTTGGTTGCCCGAAGATTATGGTCACTTGCCTTGAAAATGGGAAAACAGTTGTTTACACAAAGAAATGCCATAATGAATTAGACAACCAAATCTGTTTTACTGGCCCGCAACATCGGACGCGTTGTCCAGGTAAGTCAGTTAAGAACAAATTCTTATTTGAAATGACGGCCTACCCTAGCCAAACCCGGACGATGCTGAGCCAATTGTGCACCGCCTTATGGGACTCCCAATCACAGCCGCATGTGATACAGCCTGGATCCGACCCATTGACTGTAGTGATGCCTCTTGCACTGAAATGCAATGCCTTAGACCGGAAGCCAAAATCAGGAGTGGGCTGAACGAGAAATTAAACAATTTTGACAAGTTTGGATTTTGCAGTTAACTTGGATAGTCCATCTGTAGATGCTTGACAGACTATCAGTAACATTTCAACTAACTATCTACTAACCCTACCCTTAACCTAAACCTAAGTGTAGGCCTGTGATTCAGTAGGCCTGTGATTCAGACCAAGATATCATTGCTTTTCAAAATTTCCAATTACACGTTTGAAGACTGCTGCAAAGTGAGTTTTGTCTTGCAGTTGGTTGTTTAGTACAGGTTCTCTGTGATTTTCTGTAGCATGCTCTTTACGGAAATATCCCATACAAAGCACTGTATCACCACCTCCTGGTGATATGATGCCATTGCAGCCTGATCAGAGTCCTGAGTATATCCAACCACCATAGACCAACATCAGAATAGTGTTATTTACACTGAACAAAAATATAAAGGCAACATGTAAAGTGTTAGTCCAATGTTTCATGAGCTGAAAGAAAAGATCCCAGAAATGTTCCATACTCACAAAGAAAATATTTTCTCAAATTTTGTGCACAAATTTGTTTACATCCCTGTTAGTGAGCATTTCTCATTTGCCAAGATAATCCATCCACCTGACGGGTGTGTAATATCAAGAAGATGATCATTACACAGCATGATCATTACACAGGGGCACCTTGTGCTGGGGACAATAAGATGCCACTAAAAACAATTAGGTTTGTCACAGAACACAATGCAACAGATGTCTCATGTTTTGAGGGAGCTTGCAATTGGCATGCTGACTGCAAGAATGCCCACCAGAGCTGTTGCAAGATAATTGAATGGTCATTTCTCTTCCATAAGCTGCCTCCAATGTCATTTTAGTGTCCTCGGATGTCCTCGGATGGGGCCACAGTGTCTCCTGACCCCTCCTGTCTCAGCCTCCAGTATTTATGCTGCAGTAGTTTATGTGTCGGGGGGCTGGGGTCAGTTTGTTATACCTGTAGTACCTCTCCTGTCCTATTCGGTGTCCAGTGTGAATCTAAGTGTGTGTTCTCTAATTCTCTCCTTCTCTCTTTCTTTCTCTCTCTCGGAGGACCTGAGCCCTAGGACCATGCCCCAGGACTACCTGACATGATGACTCCTTGCTGTCCCCAGTCCACCTGGCCATGCTGCTGCTCCAGTTTCAACTGACCTGAGCCCTAGGACCATGCCCCAGAACTACCTGACATGATGACTCCTTGCTGTCCCCAGTCCACCTGGCCATGCTGCTGCTCCAGTTTCAACTGTTCTGCCTTACTATTATTTGACCATGCTGATCATTTATGAACATTTGAACATCTTGGCCATGTTCTGTTATAATCTCCACCCGGCACAGCCAGAAGAGGACTGGCAACACCACATAGCCTGGTTCCTCTCTAGGTTTCTTCCTAGGTTTTGGCCTTTCTAGGGAGTTTTTCCAAGCCACCGTGCTTCTACACCTGCATTGCTTGCTGTTTGGGGTTTTAGGCTGGGTTTCTGTACAGCACTTTGAGATATCAGCTGATGTACGAAGGGCTATATATATAAATTTGATTTGATTTGATTTGATTTTAGAGAATTTGGCAGTACGTCCAACCGGCCTCACTAGCGCAAACCACGTTTATGGCGTCATGTGGGCGAGCGGTTTGCTGATGTCAACGTTGTGAACAGATTGCCCCATGGTGGCGGTGGGGTTATGGTAACGAACACAATTGCAGTTTATCGATGACAATTTGAATGCACAGAGATACCTTGAAAAAATACGGAGGCCCATTGTCGTGCCATTCATCCGCCGCAATCACCTCATGTTTCAGCATGATAATGCACTGCGCCATGTCGCAAGGATCTGCACACAATTACAGGAAGCTGAAAATGGCCCAGTTCTTCCATGGCCTGCATACTCACCAGACATACTCCAGGCATGTTTGGGATGCTCTGGATCGACAAGTACAACAGTGAGTTCCAGTTCCCACCAATATCCAACAACTTCGCACAGCCTTTGGAGAGGAGTGGGACAACATTCCACAGGCCACAATCAACAGCCTGATCAACTCTATGCAAAAGAGATGTCGCGCTGCATGAGGCAAATGGTGGTCACACCAGATACTGACTGGTTTTCTGATCCACGTCCCTACCTTTTTTTTAACGTATCTGTGACCAACAGAAGCATATCTGTATTCCCAGTCATGTGAAATCCATAGATTAGGGCCAAATTAATTTATTTAAATCGATTGATTTCCTTGTATGAACTGTAACTCAGTAAAATCTTTGAAATTGTTGCATGCTGCGTTACTTTTTGTTCAGTATAATTGCAAGGATTATTAACGCTAATCAAGGTAACAATCAAATGTTTCGGGTAGCCTTCCACAAGCTTCCCACAATACGTTGGGTGCATTTTGGCCCATTCCTCCTGACAGAGCTGGTGTAACTGAGTTAAGTTTGTAGACCTCCTTGCTCACACACGCTTTTTCAGTTCTGCCCACAAATGTTCCATAGGATTGAGGTCAGGGCTTTGTGATGGCCACTCCAATACCTTGACTATGTTGTCCTTAAGCAATTTTGCAACAACTTTGGAAGTATGGGGTCATTGTCCATTTGGAAGACCCATTTGTGACCAAGCTTTAATGTCCTGGCTGATGTCTTGAGATGTTGCTTCATTATATCCACATAATTTTCCTACTTCATGATATCATCTATTTTGTGAAGTGCACCAGTCCCTCCTGCAGCAAACCACCCCCACAACATGATGCTGCCACCCCCGTGCTTCACGGTTGGGATGGTGTTCTTCGGCTTGCAAGCCTCCCCATTTTTCCTCCAAACATAACTATGGTCATTATGGCCAAACAGTTCTATTTTTGTTTCATCAGACCAGAGGAAATTTATTTTTAAAAAGTACAATCTTTGTCCCCATGTGCAGTTGCAAACCATAGCGGTTTTATGGCGGTTTTGGAGCAGTGGCTTCTTCCTTGCTGAGCGGTCTTTCAGGTTATGTCGATATAGGACTTGTTTTACTGTGAATATAGATAATTTTATACCTGTTTCCTCCAGCATCTTCACAAAGTCCTTTGCTGTTGTTCTGGGATTGATTTGCACATTTCGCACCAAAGTACGTTCATCTCTAGGAGACAGAACGTGTCTCCTTCCTGAGCAGTATGATGGCTGCGTGGACCCATGGTGTTTACACTTGCGTACTATTGTTTGCACAGATGAACATGGTACTTTCAGGCGTTTTGAAATTGCTCCCAAGGATGAACCAGACTTGTGGAGGTCTACAATTTCTTTCTGATTTCTTTTGATTTTCCCATGATGTCAAGCAAAGTGGCACTGAGTGTGAAGGTAGGCCTTGAAATATATTCACAGGTACACCTCCAATTGACTCAAATTACATCAATTAGCCTATCAGCAGATTCTAAAGCCATGACATAATTTTTTTGAATTTTCTGCTTAAACTGCTTAAAGACACAGTCAACTTATTGTATGTAAACGTCTGACCCACTGGAATTGTGATACAGTGAGTTATAAATGAAATAATCTGTCTGTAAACAATTGTTGGAAAAATGACTTGTGCCATGCACAAAGTAGATGTCCTAACCAACTTGCCAAAACTATAGTTTCGTTTAACAAGACATTTGTGGAGTGGTTGAAAAACAGGTTTTAATGACTCCAACCTAAGTGTATGTAAACTTCCGACTTCAAATGTATATCACACCAAATTAACCATCCAATTCAGATCTATTGCGCTCAGTCTTTACTGTAAACCAAATAAACAATGTGCATAGCTGTCTAACAACCAGTACAGTATGTTATGTTAAGAGATTCCACCCACATGATAGTAGGGTTTATCTCCTTTCTCTTATCTTGTATTCTCGTATACTGTTATCTTACCTCCCTTTTCCTCCTTCCCACCCACACCCCCACTCCCACTCCCAGCCCCACTCTCCTCCCCCTCTCTGTTCAGTCACTTGCCCAGTTCAAGGAATTCCTCAAAGTTGAGCACGCCTTGTTTCATCGAGTGAAAGCTACCTCCTGGGGTTCCAACTAAGATCACTTTCTGTGTGAGTCGACATCTGAGGAGTGGATACAGAACAAACCACTAAACCTCAGCTTCATCTACAGAGTAAGTGACCAACTGTACTGTTCTGTACTACTTCTTTTAACTGTGATCCACTAACTCTACTAGCTGTAATTCAGACACTGTAATCTAATGTACTGTGCCGTGTGTAGAGATTATGTGTGACAGGACAGGTTGCGGTGTGCAGCATACAGTTGTAGTCGGAAGTTTACATACTTCGGTTGGAGTCATTAAAACTTGTTTTTCAACAACTCCACAAATGTCTTGTCAACAAACTATAGTTTTGGCATGTCAGTTAGGACATCTGCTTTGTGCATGACAAGTAATTTTTTCCAGCAATTGTTTACAGACAGATTATTTCACTTATAATTCACTGCATCACAATTCCAGTGGGTCATCAGTTTACATACACTAAGTTGACTGTGCCTTTAAAAAGCTTGGAAAATACCAGAAAATTATGTCATGGCTTTAGAAGCTTCTGATAGGCTAATTGATATCAATTGAGTCAATTGGAGGTGTACCTGTGGATGTACTTCAAGGTCTACCTTCAAACTCAGTGCCTCTTTGCTTGACATCATGGAAAAATCCAAAGAAATAAGCCAAGACCTCAGAAAAAAAATTGTAGACCTCCACAAGTCTGGTTCATCATTGGGAGCAATTTCCAAATGTCTAAAGGTACCACGTTCATCTGTACAAACAATAGTACGCAAGTATAAACACCATGGGATCACGCAGCCGTCATACCGCTCAGGAAGGAGACGCGTTCTGTCTCCTAGAGATGAACGTACTTATGTGCAAAAAGTGCAAATCAATCCCAGAACAACAGCAAAGGACCTTGTGAAGATGCTGGAGGAAACAGGTACAAACGTATCTATATCTACAGAAAAATGAGTTCTATATCGACATAACCTGAATGGCCGCTCAGCAAGGAAGAAGCCACTGCTCCAAAACCGCCATAAAACCGCTATGGTTTGCAACTGCACATGGGGACAAAGATTGGACTTTTTTAAAAGAAATGTCCTCTTGTCTGATGAAACAAAAATAGAACTGTTTGGCCATTGTCACGTTCTGACCTTTATTTCCTTTGTTTTGTATTTATTTAAAATGGCAAAATGGCTTAAGAACAACAAAGTCAAGGTATTGGAGTGGCCATTACAAAGCCCTGACCTCAATCCTATGGAACATTTGTGGGCAGAACTGAAAAGGCGTGTGTGAGCAAGGAGGCCTACAAACCTAACTCAGTTACACCAGCTCTGTCAGGAGGAATGGGCCAACATTCACCCAACTTATTGTGGGAAGCTTGTGGAAGGCTACCCTTAAACGTATGACCCAAGTTAAAACAATTTAAAGGCAATGCTACCAAATACTAATTGAGTGTATGTAAACTTCTGACCCACTGGGAATGTGATGAAAGAAATAAATAAAAGCTGGAATAAATCCTTCTCTCTGCTATTATTCTGACATTTTACATTCTTAAAATAAAGTGATGATCCTAACTGATTTAAGACAGGGAATTTTTACTAGGATTAAATGTCAGGAATTGCGAAAAACTGAGTTTAAATGTATTTGGCTAAGGTTTATGTAAACTTCCGACTTCAACTGTATTTGTTGTTGAAACTGGCCTTTTGGCATTTGTGCATGCGCCTAACAATGAACACCAAGGTGTTAGCACTAAAATCTAAAAGGTATTGCTTTTGTATGTATACATTTGAGGAGTCTGAAATGGAGTTTGATATTTCTATGTCCGCAGTAATGCCAGTCCCACTGGTGTGGTATTTTATGGTGCAGTCTTTGTTTTTGTTGACATTCCACAACTGATTGGTGGTCGTCTCCTGCCCATCTTATCTCTGTTGACTGCAGCCACACCAACTCCCATGTTACACAAACATGCTTGGGGGGACGGACGTGAAAAAACACCACACAAAAACACTACAATGCCTCCACAAAGTATTCATGCCATTTGACTCCACATTTTGTTATGTTACAGCCTCAATTCAAAATGGATTTTTTTCTCTCACCCATCTACACACAATACCCCATAATGACAAAGTGAAAACATGTTTAAAAAAAAAAGTTTTTGCAAATGTATTTAAAATGAAATGGAGAAGTATCTAATTTACATACGTATTCACACTTCAGAGTAAATACTTTGTCGAAGCACCTTTCTCATCATGGGGATTGTGTGTAGGCCAGTGACAAAAATGTTTTTTTTTAAAATACATTTTCAATTCAGGCTGTAACACAACAAAATGTGGAAAGAGTCAAGGGGTGTGAATACTTTCTGAAGACTCTGTATGTTGCAGCATTTTACTGCTTTACTGTAAGAACACACAGTAAGTATATACTGCATGTGGAAATGCTTCTCTAAGGTGTGTTCTAGTGGCCAGTGCCATGCAACCTCTCTTCGGTGTGGTCTTCAGGTCAGATTTATATCTGCTATTTGTGAATTGTTTAGTGTGATCTGGTGCATAATGTGCACAGTAATTCACCAACCTGTTGTAAAACACAGAGGTAAAGTTCATCTTAAAGTCATGATCTCTCCAGCATGTCACCACAACTTGGGATTCTTTATGGGCTGTAATGGAGTAATGCTCACTGACTTTCACATTCACTTTGTAATGAGAAATGGTGGACAACTTGAACCCAGGCATATCCCCCTAAACCTTTCTCCCTACATCTGTCTCTGTTGGTCTCAATTTGTCGATCTGTCTGTCCCAACTCTCTGTCTCTTTCTCTCTCAATCTCTCTCTTTTTCTCTCTCTCTCAACATTATGATGTGAATGAAGATTGTTTCACTTCAAAATGAATATAACTCAGAGCACTGCATCTCAATATGATTTAAATGAATAGCACACCTCCTCTACCTGATTTTAACAATGGCAGTAGATACAGAACACCAGCAGAGATAGAAGTAAGTATAAGTGTTATTGGAGTCCAAATTATAGAGAGACAAAGTGAATATAAAGATTGAAGATATGAAGTAACCAGAGTACAAGGACAAGAACTTGACTGGAAATCTTGTGACATTTATAGATTTTCTACTTCCTGGGTTGGATCACTGAGTCGGACAGGTATGATGGCCAGCGACCTCCAGATGAACTCTGAACAATTGAGGTCGAAGCCTCCCACCAGATGCAGGAGCCCCTTCAACAGCATCAAGGTAGGCTGCGTCACCTCAAAACTACATATAACATTTCCACTTGCAACTAGCGCCAAATTTCAATTGCATACCAGTAGTAGCAAAGGAATAGAAATCTATGAGAGTAGATTTACTTTTTAGAACGCCACGCAACACTGCTGATGAGCAAAATTGCATTTTACCGTCCGGCTGTTGCTGTTGTGTGTACAATTTCCAAAATTATTGGTTCTCGTTTATTACATTTTACTCCCAGTGGTGTACAATACCTCTTAAGGATTCGCCCCTTTTTTTCCCATTTTTGCCTAAAATGACATACCCAAATCTAACTGCCTTTAGCTCAGGACCTAAAGCAAGGATATACATATTCCTGATACCATTTGAAAGGAAAAACTTAGCATTTTGTGGAAATGTGAAATTTATGTAGGAGAATATAACACATTGGATCTGGTAAAAGATAATACAAAGAAAAAAACATATGTATTTTTCCTGCCCAGGCTCAATTTAGAATTTGGCCACTGGATGGCAGCAGTGTATGTGCAAAGTTTTAGACTGATCCAATGAACCATTGCATTCTGTTCAAATGTTGTATCAAGACTGCCCAAATGTGCCTAATTGGTTTATTAAGACATTTTCAAGTTCAGAACTATATGCACTCTCCTTAAACAATAGCATTGTATTATTTCACTGTAATAGCTACTGTAAATTTGACAGTGCAGTTAGATTAACAATAATTTAAACTTTCTACGAATATCAGATATGTCTATGTCCTGTGAAATGTTCTTGTTACTTACAACCTCATGCTAATTGCATTAGCCTACGTTAGCTCAACCGTCCGGCGTGGGACCCACACTTTCCTTTAGAAAGGTTAAGTAAAAATACTTTGAAGTTATACTTAAGTCATTTTTTGGAGTATTTGTACTTTGCTATTCATATTTTTGACTACTTTTACTTTTACTCATTCCTAAAGAAAATAATGTACTTTTTACTCCATACATTTTCCCTGACACCCAACACTACTCATTATATTTCGATTGCTCAGGCAGGACAGCAATATGGTCCCATTGATGCACCAATCACAATAATACATTGTCATCCTTACTGCCTCTGATCTGGCGGACTCACTAAACACAGATATTGCATTTGTAAATTATTGATGTGTGGGAGTGTGCCCCTGTCTGTCTGTAAATTTAAAAAACAAGAAAATTGTGGCGTCTGGTTTGCTGAATATAAGGGATTTGATGTATAGCGTTTCCTTTTTACTTTTACTCAGGTATGACAACTGAGTACCTTTTCTACCACTGTACTTAAGTACATTTTAAACCAGATACTTTTAGACTTTTCCTCAAGTAATATTTTACTGGGTGACTTTCACTTTTACTTGAGTCATTTTCTATTGATACCTTTCTTTACTTTTGCTCAGGTATGAAAATGTAGTATTGTTTACACAATTGTTTACTCCTGTCTCTCAACTCTCACATCATTACTCCCAAGTCTCAGTAAGTGGCAGTGTTCGAGAGCATCAAATCTGTGATGCGTTGTGAGTAAATTGACTGATCTCCAAATAATAATTAGTAGTTATTTATGATTCAAGCTGATTTGTAAATAATCTGCAATGTCGAAAAAGCCCAGTGAGGTCAAAGGGCAAATCTATGTCTACAGACTGCTGTTCAGGAGTCCAGAAGATTTAGACTTGGATTCTGTGATGTTAGGGTCGCAGAGACAGCTAGCGTGCTAACATTAAGAAGTTTAAGCTCCATTAATTGACAGCATATCCTCATGTTGTGGACTGGAGGCAAAAAAATCTAAGGTCCATCGTCAGAGAGGAAAGGGAGCAAATCTTCCTTGTTTTGCAATCTGAAATGTAGTTTATTTCTTAATGTAGTAAAAACGTTGATGTGTGTCCTGTAGTCTACTGTGATTGTCCTCTGTAGCCCCAGGAAGGGTTTTGTTTCCTGGTGTTTTCAGCACATCCTTGTAGTGTTCCCTTGAGTTAGAAACACATACACTTGGCTTCTTGTATGTGTCTTTTAACTACATGAGTCTACTTCCTTGTGAATTCACTTGTAAAACTGTATCTTCAGGAGAGTTAAAAGATAAGAAACTTGGCAAATAAAGAATGACTTTAAAAAGATTAGGGTTAGGCAGTTTGTATTACGTGTAACACATTATGTTCTGGGAGTGAAAATCCTCATAAAGTTACCCATAGGCCTACAGAGTGGCCATTCTAAAGAGAGAAAACCAGACCCTCTATAGCCCTCCAGGTAACTACAGTAGCATTCCGTTTTGTTATATTACATCATTTCTTTACATAAAGGTGTCATACGTGAAACATGACAAGGTTCCACATAAAGTTCTCCTGAATATTTGAATGAGACTTTTGAGCTTTCTGTAGACCATTGATCAGATCTGTTATATTAATTATGAATGATTCCTACGACACGTATCTATAGTCTGTCAGCCTCTCTCTCCACTAGTTCTTCGTGCTATGCCATGGTATGCTCCAGCTGGCCCAACTGTTGGTGTCTGGGTATCTGAAGAGCTCCATCTCCACTATAGAGAGACGCTACGGCTTCTCCAGCCAGAAGTCTGGCATCCTGGCCTCATTCAATGAGGTGAGCGTGCCATGCACCCCACCACTCTACTGAACTGGTTCAGATAACAGGCTGATTTGTTGCAAATTCATCACCAGATGATTCTTTTCAGAAGATGTACTTTTAATTTTCACATGTGAGAGGGTGCACGTGAGTGTGTTAAGGTATGTGTGTGTGTGTGGACCAGAAGTCCCCACAAGAATATTAAATAAAACATTTTTTGACCAACTGGGGACATTTTGTTAGTCCGCACAAGGTCAACTGCTTTTTCTAGGGGGTTTAGGGTTAAGGTTAGAATTAGGGTTAGGGTTAGAATTACGTAAAGGGTTAGGAGCTAAGATTAGTTTTAGATTTAGGATTAGTAGCTAGGGTTAGGGTTAGGGTTAAGAGGATGCCTGGTTATTCTTTAAAAGTGCTTTTTTCACCATCTTAAATAAGAAAGCCCCATTTTTAAAAAAATGAACCAAGAACAGATATAGCCCTTGGTTCACTCCAGACCTGACTGCCCTTGACCAGCACAAAAACATCCTGTGGCGTACTGCATTAGCACCGAATAGCCCCAGTGATATGCAACTTTTCAGGGAAGTTAGGAACCAATAGGCAGTTAGAAAAAGCTAGCCTTTGCTTTTCTAACATAAATGTACACCCTGTAGCACAAATTCCAAAATGTTCTGGGACACTGTAAAGTCCATGGAGAAGAAGAGCACCTCCTCCCAGCTGTCCACTGCACTGAGGCTAGGAAACAATGTCACCATCGAATAAATCCACGATAATTGAGAATATCAATAAGCATTTTTCTAACACTGGCCATGCTTTCCAACTGGCTACCCCTACCCCAGTCAACAGCCCTGCACCCCCCACAGCAACTTGCCCAAGCCTCCCCATTTTTCCTTCACCCAAATCCAGATAGCTGATGTTCTGAAAGAGCTGCAAAATCTGGACACCTACCAATCAGCCAGGCTAGACAATCTGGACCCTCTCTTTCTAAAATTATCTGCCGCAATTGTTGCAACCCCTATTACTAGCCTGCTCAACGTCTCTTTCGTATCGTCTGAAATCCCCAAAGAATGGAAAGCTGCCACGGTTATCCCCCTCTTCAAAGGGGGAGACACTCTAGACCCAAACTGTTACAGACCTATATCTATCCTACCCTGCCTTTCTAAGGTCTTTGAAATCCAAATTAACAAACAGATCACCGACCATTTCGAATCCCAACGCACCTTCTCCTCTATGCAATCTGGTTTCCGAGCTGGTCATGGGTTCACCTCAGCCACGCTCACGGTCCTAAATGATATCATAACCGCCATCGATAAGAGACGATACTGTGCAGCTGTATTCATCGACCTGGCCAAGGCTTTCGACTCTGTCAATCACCACATTCTTATCGACAGACTCAAATGCCTTGGTTTCTCAAATGACTGCATCGCCTGGTTCACCAACTATTTCTCAGACAGAGTTCAGTGTGTCAAATCGGAGGGCCTGTTGTCTGGACCTCTGGCAGTCTCTATGGGGGTGCCAAAGGGTTCAATTCTCGGGCCGACTCTTTTCTCTGTATACATCAATGATGTCTCTCTCACTGCTGGTGATTTTCTGATCCACCTCTATGCAGACGACACCATTCTGTATACTTCTGGCCCTTCTTTGGACACTGTGTTAACTAACCTCCAGACGAACTTCAATGCCATACAACTCTCCTTCCATGGCCTCCAACTGCTCTTAAATTTAAGTAAAACTAAATGCATGCTCTTCAACCGATCGCTGCCCACGCGTCCAGCATCACTACTCTGGACGGTTCTGACTTAGAATATGTGGACAACTACAAATACCTAGGTGTCTGGTTAGACTGTAAACTCTCCTTCCAGACTCACATTAAGCATGTCCAATCCAAAATTAAATCTAGAATCATCTTCCAATTTTGCAAAAAAGCATCCTTCACTCATGCTGCCAAACATGCCCTCGTAAAACTGACTATCCTACCGATCCTTGACTTCGGCGATGCCATTTACAAAATAGCCTCCAACACTCTACTCAGCAAATTGGATGCAGTCTATCACAGTGCCATCCGTTTTGTCACCAAAGCCCCATATACTACCCACAACTGCAACCTGTATGCTCTCGTTGGCTGGCCCTCGCTTCATATTTGTCACCAAACCCACTGGCCCCAGGTCATCTATAAGTCTTTGCTAGGTAAAGCCCCACCTTATCTCAGCTCACTGGTCACCATAGCAGCACCCACCCGTAGCACGCTCTCCAGCAGGTATATTTCACTGGTCATCCCCAAAGCCAATTCCTCATTTGGCCTCCTTTCCTCCCAGTTCTCTGCTGCCAATGACTGGAACGAATTGCAAAAATCCCTGAAGCTGGAGACTCATATTTCCCTCTCTAACTTTAAGCACCAGCAGTCAGAGCAGCTCACAGATCACTGCACCTGTACATAGCCCATCTGTAAATAGCCCAACCAACTACCTCATCCCCATACTGTTATTTTTTATTTTTTGCTCCTTTGCAGCCCAGTATCTCTGCTTGCACATTCATCTTCTGCACATCACTCCAGTGTTTAATTGCTACATTGAAATTATTTCGCCACTATGGCCTATTTATTGCCCTACCTCCTTTATCTTACCTCATTTGCACACACTGTATATTGAATTTTCTATTGTGTTATTGACTGTATGTTTGTTTATTCCATGTGTAAGTCTGTGTTGTTGTTTGTGTCGCATCGCTTTGCTTAATCTTGGCCAGGTCAGAGTTGTAAATGAGAACTTGTTCACAACTGGCCTACCTGGTTAAATAAATAAAGGTGAAATAATAAAAATGTAAAAAGGTTAGGTTTTTTGGGTTAAGGGTTAAGATTAAGGTTAGGGTAAGAGTACGGTTTAGTGTTAGGTTTAGGGTTAGGGGTTAGGGAAAATAGGATTTTAAATGGGCCTGAATTTTTTGTCCCCTCAAGGCAAGGTTAGCCGTACAAGACTGTGTGTGTGTGTGTGTGTGTGTGTGTAGGTGGGGAACACGGTCCTGATAGTGTTTGTGAGTTTCTTTGGTAGCCGTGTTCACCGGCCACGGTTCATCGGTGGAGGGGCACTGGTGGCCAGTCTGGCTGCTTTGATGATGGCCCTGCCTCATTTCATCAGTGGCCCCTATGAGTACACAGTCCACATCAGCCGTAAGTCACACACACAAATGCAGACACGTACACACATTCAAATACACGCACACACACACAAACACACATTTGTTTGAATCTCAAAACAAAAATACTTGTTATCACCTAACTTCTAACTCCTTCCTACCTCTACCTTTGTTCCATAGAATCCAAGGATGACAACTCTGGTCTCTGCCAATTAGAGAGCTCCTTCCAAACACCCTTGTCCAATCACAGTTGCACACAGCAGGAGAGTCATGCTCAGCAGGGCGTATTCCCGCTCCTGCTCCTAGGACAGCTACTCCTGGGAATCGGCGGCGTTCCCATCCAACCCTTCGGGATCTCCTACATTGATGACTATGCCAGCAAGAGAAACTCTCCCTTTTACCTCGGTATGATCACTGGGAATGACTGGAATACACAGAAAATTCTTGGAATACTGGGAATACACATTCTGATGCAGGTCTTTTGGGCCAAAACGTCAGTTTTTTAAAACTACAAATCAATAGATTATTGTTGTTTTTTAAGAGGGAGCGTTCCACCATACTTCTGCAACATTTCTGCAACTTTTGCCTGCACTCTATAACCTCCAATACTGGGAATGCTTGCAGGGATGTTAGATGGAGTGCTAGATGAGACATTTCACACATAACCCTGGTGCAGAAGGTGAAAAAAATAGCAATGAAGCAAAAGTGAATGTATTGTATCCACTCATTGTTTGCAGCTCTCAAGGCTGTGTCATGTTTAGTCTAAAAACCATGAGCAGACTTTCATTTTCTTTTCATCAACTACAAAAAGTATGATCTGGGGAGAAGCAAATCATGAGCAATCACACTTTATTTTCTGTTTAACTGTATTGACCCCACAACAGGAGTGTTATGTCTGACTGTGGTTCCCCTCTGCAGGTATTCTCCTGGCTGTCACGTCTATCGGTCCTGCATTTGGTTTCATGATGGGCTCCTTCATGCTGAATTTTTATGTCGACATCGACAAGATGTCCAAAGGTTAGCACACTTGCTCGCTCACGTACGCACGCACACACGCACACACACACACACACACACAAACACACACACACACTCACACACACACAGACACACACGCACACACACACACACACAGTCCCATGCACTCCTCAGATGTTCACAGCATGTCAGAAGTGTTTAATCTGGAGTTGATATGGGGAAGGAACATCCAGGGGTCATGTTTTCTCTTATCACACTACTGACAATGAGTTTCACCAAAATTTAACGAGGATTGAGGGTTGGTGATGAACCAGGATGTGGACATAAACATAGGGTTCGGTTTGAACTGGGAGATTTGAACTGGGATGTGGACATAAAACTAGGGTTACACAAAACCCAAACCGGCTGTGCGCGTGCGCCATCGTGCATCAATTTATTTTGTCCCCCCACACCAAACCTGCTAGCTATTTTGTCCTATTTAGCTAGCTTGCTGTTGCTAGCTAATTTGTCCTGGGATATAATCATTAGGTTGTTATTTTACCTGAAATGCACAAGGTCCTCTACTTCGACAATTCATCCACACATAAAATGGTCAACCGAATAATTTCTAGTCATCTCTCCTCCTTCCAGGCTTTTTCATCTTTGAACTTATATCGTGATTGGCATCTAAACTTTCATAGTATTACCACAACAACCAGCAACACAGTTCGTCTTTCAATCACCCACGTTGGTATTACCAATGCTTCTAAAAACCAATGAGGAGATGGGAGAGGCAGGACATGCAGTGCGATCTGCATCAGAAATAGAAAGGACTTCTATTTTAGCCCTTGGCAACGCAGATGCTCGTTGATGCGTGCGAGCAGTGTGGGTGCAATAATTGAATAACATAGATTTCTACATTTATTTTGCAGCGCGCTCGCACGCTACGCTAGCGGTGTAGTCAGAGTATTAGGGTTGAGCCGGGATGTGGACATAAAGCTAGGGTTAGTGTTGAACAGGGATGTGGACATAAAGCTAGGGTTAGGTTTGAACCAGGATGTGGACATAAAGCTAGGGTTAGTGTTGAACCAGGATGTGGACATAAAGCTAGGGTTAGTGTTGAACCAGGAAGTGGACATAAAGCTAGGGTTAGTGTTGAACAGGGATGTGGACATAAAGCTAGGGTTAGGTTTGAACCAGGATGTGGACATAAATCTAGGGTTAGGTTTGAACCAGGATGTGGACATAAATCTAGGGTTAGTGTTGAACCAGGAAGTGGACATAAAGCTAGGGTTAGTGTTGAACAGGGATGTGGACATAAAGCTAGGGTTAGTGTTGAACCGGGATGTGGACATAAAGCTAGGGTTAGTGTTGAACCGGGATGTGGACATAAAGCTAGGGTTAGTGTTGAACCGGGATGTGGACTTAAAGCTAGGGTTAGTGTTGAACCGGGATGTGGACATAAAGCTAGGGTTAGGTTTGAACCAGGATGTGGACATAAAGCTAGGGTTAGTGTTGAACCGGGATGTGGACATAAAGCTAGGGTTAGTGTTGAACCGGGATGTGGACATAAAGCTAGGGTTAGTGTTGAACCAGGAAGTGGACATAAAGCTAGGGTTAGTGTTGAACCAGGAAGTGGACATAAAGCTAGGATTAGTGTTGAACTGGGATGTGGACATAAAGCTAGGGTTAGTGTTGAACCAGGAAGTGGACATAAAGCTAGGGTTAGTGCTGAACCGGGATGTGGACATAAAGCTAGGGTTAGTGTTGAACCGGGATGTGGACATAAAGCTAGGGTTAGTGTTGAACCGGGATGTGGACATAAAGCTAGGGTTAGTGTTGAACCGGGAAGTGGACATAAAGCTAGGGTTAGTGTTGAACCGGGATGTGGACATAAAGGATGTGGACTAAAGGGTTAGTGTTGAATAAAGCCGGGATGTGGACATAAAGCTAGGGTTAGTGTTGAACCAGGATGTGGACATAAAGCTAGGGTTAGTGTTGAACCGGGATGTGGACATAAAGCTAGGGTTAGTGTTGAACCGGGATGTGGACATAAAGCTAGGGTTAGTGTTGAACCGGGATGTGGACATAAAGCTAGGGTTAGTGTTGAACCGGGATGTGGACATAAAGCTAGGGTTAGTGTTGAACCGGGATGTGGACATAAAGCTAGGGTTAGTGTTGAACCGGGATGTGGACATAAAGCTAGGGTTAGTGTTGAATCGGGATGTGGACATAAAGCTAGGGTTAGTGTTTAACCGGGATGTGGACATAAAGCTAGGGTTAGGTTTGAACTGGGATGTGGACATAAAGTTAGGGTTAGTGTTGAACCGGGATGTGGACATAAAGCTAGGGTTACTGTTGAACTGGGATGTGGACATAAAGCTAGAGTTAGTGTTGAACCAGGAAGTGGACATAAAGCTAGGGTTAGTGTTGAACCAGGATGTGGACATAAAGCTAGGGTTAGTGTTGAACCGGGATGTGGACATAAAGCTAGGGTTAGTGTTGAACCGGGATGTGGACATAAAGCTAGGTTTAGTGTTGAACCGGGATGTGGACCTGGTTAGTGTTGATGTGGACATAAAGCTAGAGTTAGTGTTGAACCGGGATGTGGACATAAAGCTAGGGTTAGTGTTGAACCGGGATGTGGACATAAAGCTAGGGTTAGTGTTGAACCGGGATGTGGACATAAAGCTAGGGTTAGTGTTGAACCGGGATGTGGACATAAAGCTAGGGTTAGTGTTGAACTGGGATGTGGACATAAAGCTAGGGTTAGTGTTGAACCAGGATGTGGACATAAAGCTAGGGTTAGTGTTGAACAGGGATGTGGACATAAAGCTAGGGTTAGTGTTGAACCGGGATGTGGACATAAAGCTAGGGTTAGGTTTGAACCAGGATGTGGACATAAAGCTAGGGTTAGTGTTGAACCAGGAAGTGGACATAAAGCTAGGGTTAGTGTTGAACCAGGAAGTGGACATAAAGCTAGGGTTAGTGTTGAACCAGGAAGTGGACATAAAGCTAGGGTTAGCGTTGAACCGGGATGTGGACATAAAGCTAGTGTTAGGGTTGGAATGCAATATAGGGTGGGTTTTGTAGGGTCACGTTAGGGTGTTTTCTTTACATGCCTGAGTTTGAAGCAGTGAATAAAATCAGGTGTTAAGGAAGACTAGCTGGAAAAATGTTAATGATAGCGACGACCTTATCTTCACTCCACTGCTGTGATTTCTAACAAGCAAATATTCAACCTCCTTCTGTGTGAACCAAAGCCACCACTACAGACATGTTCTCACCCTGCAATGCTTCAGATACCTCTAAAACTGGATTTACAACAATCATGGGCCAGTGTCCTGTATTTGCAGTCTGCTCTCATTGATCTCAGCTTTCCAGTTTAATGCATCTCATTTATCAAGGTGTGCGAGCATTGTCTATGATTTGATAAATGTTCAAAACTGTTCAAAGGACTGCTGAAGTCAATTTAGGTAATACTAGATTATTCCCCATTGTTTAGAGGTGTGTGTGTGTGTGTGTGTCTGGGTGTGTGTGCGTGTGTTTGTGTGTGCTTGTGCTCGTGTGTGTGTGTTTCCTCAAGCCTGAACTAGCACCTTCTGCAAGGCACAGACAGTGCAGCTTAATGGAACATGACTTCATTCTTGCAAGAGCAAATATTTAGATAGAACTAATATGGAAGTTAAATACAGTGCCTTCGGAAAGTATTCAGACCCCTTGACTTTTTCCACATTTTGTTACGTTACAACCTCATTCTAAAATGGATGTAAAAAAATAAATCCTCATCAATCTACACACAATAGCCCATAACGATAAAGCGAAAAACGTTTTTTAGACAATTTTGCAAATGTATTAAATACAAAAACAGAAAAACCTTATTTACACAAGTATTCAGACCCTTTGCTTTGAGACTCGAAATTGAGCTCCGGTGCATCCTGTTTACATTGATCATCCTTGAGATGTTTCTACAACTTGATTGGAGTCCACCTTTGGTAAATTAAACTGATTGGACAAGATTTGGAAAGGCACACACCTTTCTATATAAGGTCCCACAGTTGACATGAGGTTGAAGGAATTGTCCGTAGAGCTCAGAGACAGGACTATGTTGAAAAACAGATCTGGGGAAGGGTACCAAAAAATGTATGAAGCATTGAAGGTCGCCAAGAACATAGTGGCCTCCATCATTCTTAAATAAAATAAGTTTGGAACCAGCAAGACTCTTCCTAGAGCTGGCAACCCGGCCAAACTGAGCAATCAGGGGAGAAGGGCCTTGGTCAGGGAGATGACCAAGAACCCGATGGTCAGGCTGACAGAGCTCTAGAGTTCCTTTGTGGAGATGGGACCTTCCAGAAGGCCTTTATGGTAGAGTGGCCAGACTGATGCCACTCCTCAGTAAAAGGCACATGACAGCCCGCTTGTAGTTTGCCAAAAGGCACCTAAAGACTCACAGACCATGAGAAACAAGGTTATTTGGTCTGATGAAGCCAAGATTGAACTCTTTGGCCTGAATGCCAAGCGTCACGTCTGGAGGAAACCTGGCACCATCCCTATGGTGAAGCATGTTGGTGGTAGTATCATGCTGTGGGGATGTTTTTCAGCGGCAGGGACTGGGAGACTAGTCAGGATCGAGGCAAAGATGAAAACAGAAAAGTACAGAGAGATCCTTGATGAAAACCTGCTCCAAAGCACTCAGAACCTCTGACTGGTATGAAGGTTCACCTTCCAACAGGACAACGACCCTAAGCACACAGCCAAGACAACGCAGGAGTGGATTTGGGACAAGTCTCGGAATGTCCTTGAGTGGCCCAGCCAGAGGCCAGACTTGAACCCAATCGAACATCTCTGGAGAGACTTGAAAATAGCTCTGCAGCGACGCTCCTCAGAAGAATGGAAGAAACTCCCTAAATACAGGTGTGCCAAGCTTGTAGTGTCATACCCAGGAAGACTTGTTTTTTTAAAATAAATTAGTTTTTGCGTTGTCATTATGGGCTATTGTGTGTAGATTGACGGAAAAAAAACAACATAACCCATTTTAGAATAAGGCTGTAATGCAACAAAATGTGGAAAAAAACAAGGGATCTGAATACTTTCCTAATGCACTGCATATAATGAATAATTTAACTTATTTACTTCTGTAAAACAGTGCATGATATGAGATTCATTTCTATGAGAGAAATCTGCTTTACTCCCTTTTTGGAGTAAAATAGGTTCTTAACTGGAATTTGGGTTCCTACAGTCAGTGTGACCTCATTCAACAGAACATTTAACCTCCGGCAAACTGATAGCAGTTTCCAGGAAGAAATCACTCTCTTTCACTGGGAGAAGCTCCACATTCTTTCAATGACTGAAAGTGAAAGACTGTGATTTCTTCCTGGAAACTGCTATCAGTTTGACGGAGATTCAATGTTCTGTTGCATGATACCAAGGGAAAAAACAACTTTCTCTTAACACTGTCTAAAATTGCTGAAAACATTTTAACATGTTGAAACCAGGAACTGTGCTCAGGGTACACTTCTATACATGCAGTGCATTTGATTCAATTTATTATTTGATTTAATAGTTTCATCAAATATTTTTATTTTATTATTGATAATGTACTTTGCCACTAGTACAATAACATGTCTCTCTCCTGTCTGCAGATGAGATAGGTCTGGAGAGAGGGGACCCTCGCTGGGTGGGAGCCTGGTGGTTGGGCTTTGTCGTGGCAGCCTCCTTCCTCTTTCTCACCTCCCTGCCCTACCTCTTCTTCCCCCAACAGATGCCAAAAGAGGTGATTGTGTACCAGCTGTGTCACAGTCATGGCATGTATTTATGATTTATTGACTCTAATGAAAGTTGCACAATCTTCTCTCATAGAAAATATGTGGTTCAGAGCAGGTGAGAGTGATGTGGTTTGACCTTGTTGAATAAGGTCTTGGCTCATATCCATCATTCTGAAATCATTTTTAAATCAGATTTTGGTTCATGTTTCTCTAATCAGGCATCTAGCACAAAGAAGAATACTCGTGCCAGGTCTTGCTCAAAAGTGAAAGAGTCTGGATATCACATTAACATGCCAGAGCATAACTTGGCGTACACACACACACACACACGCACGCACGCACACACACACACACACACACACACACACACACACACACACACACACACACACACACACACACACACACACACACACACACACACACACACACACACACACACACACACACACACACACACACACACACAAAAACAAACACAGACACACAGTCTCTCTCTCTCTCTCTGTCTCTTGAATGCTGGAGCTTTAAAAGCTCTAAAGCTTGGTGTGTAACTTGAGTGCACTGCATTGCAGCATACTTAGAATATGTGGACAACTCCAAATACCTAGGTGTCTGGTTAGACTGTATACTCTCCTTCCAGACTCACATTAAGCATCTCCAATCCAAAATTAAATCTAGAATCGGCTTCCTATTTCGCAAACAAAGTATCCTTCACTCATGCTGCCAAACATACCCTCGTAAAACTGACTATCCTACCGATCCTTGACTTCAGGGATGTCATTTACAAAATAGCCTCCAACACTCTACTCAGCAAATTGTATGCAGTCTATCACAGTGCCATCCGTTTTGTCACCAAAGCCCCATATACTACCCACCACTGCGACCTGTATGCTCTCGTTGGCTGTCCCTCGCTTCATATTCGTCGCCAAACACACTGGCTCCAGGTCATCTATAAGTATTTGCTAGGTAAAGCCCCGCCTTATCTCAGCTCACTGGTCACCATAGCAGCACCTACCCGTAGCACGGTCTCCAGCAGATATATTTCACTGGTCACCCCCAAAGCCAATTCCTCCTTCGGCCGCCTTTCCTTCCAGTTCTCTGCTGCCAATGACTGGAACGAACTGCAAAAATCACTGAAGCTGGAGACTCATATCTCCCCCACTAGCTTTAAGCACCAGCTGTCAGAACAGCTCACAGGTCACTGCACCTGTACATAGCCCACCTGTAAATAGCCCATCCAACTACCCCATCCCCATACTGTTATTTATTTTTGCTCTTTTGCATCCCAGTATCTCTACTTACACACTCATCTTCTGCGCATCTATCACTCCAGTGTTTAATTGCTCAATTGAAATTATTTCGCCACTATGGCATATTTATTGCCTTACCTCCGTTATCCTACCTCATTTGCACACACTGTATATAGACTTTTTCTATTGTATTATTGACTGTATGTTTGTTAATTCCATGTGTAACTTTGTGTTGTTGTTTGTGTTGCACTGCTTGATTTATCTTGGCCAGGTCGCAGTTGTAAATGAAAACATGTTCTGAACTAGCCTACCTGGTTAAATAAAGGTGAAATAAAATAAAAAATACACTTTACATTTGATCATTTCGCAAACAGACAAACTATCTCTTTGCCACATCGTGTGACCCAGGTCTCTGCAAAGGCTATTAGAGAGAGTTAATGCAATACAGGCAGGATTACATGTTTATTGTACCGTATTCACACTCAAATCTGTTTTAACACGAGTAAAGAGCATAATTGTGGATCTTCCTCTCCCCTGGTTAGGAAGCTGCAGGCAATGCCAAAGAACCCAGAGCCGAGGAGGAAAAGAAACCTCTGCCAGACCCCGTCCAGGAGCTCACCCTCAAACAGTTCCTCAAAAGTTAGACTCTTATAAGACCACATCCGTCTGTTTCCTTTCCATTTCCCTTCATTGTGTCTGTGGGTAACTACATGGTGTTGAGGGTGACGGTCACTGTCATGATACTGATAGTATATGAAAAGTAGTTGTGGTGGTCTCTCTCTTCCTCTATTGTTGCTTCTCATCCCTTGTTAAATATGATCTGAAGCAGATAGCAGCGGCTTCGCTCACCTCTTCCTTCTCCCCCTCATCTCCCTCTCTTTCCCCTCCCCTTCTCTCTCCCAGGTTTCCCCCGTATCGCCCTGAGGACCCTGCAGAACCCCATCTACCTGTTGGTGGTGCTGGCACAGGTCCACCTGGCAGCTATGATAGCCGGCCTTGCCACCTTCATGGCCAAGTTCATAGAGCGCCAGTTCACCCAGACCGCCTCCTTCTCCAACATGATGATCGGTGAGAGACACCATTCGTTATCTCTGTGGAACATCCTGGTTTAGATTACGGTTCATTTAAATAGAAATAGGACCAAATGGAAATTCAACCAATGGACCAAATGAAAATTCCACTCCATGGTGAGTGATTTCTTCAGTCAAATCTGCACACCTCCAGTATTTGACATATACACAGTATTAGCTGAGGATAATTATGCTTCGACTCTCCAATGGAAAGCACAGGGCACATGGAAAACTACCACATAAACACTTTTAATCCCCTAAAGTCAATGTCCTCGCCCCGTGGAAATCTTTATTTATTTATTTAACTAGGCAAGTCAGTTAAGAGCAAATTCTTATTTTCAATGACGGCCTAGGAACAGTGGGTTAACTGCCTGTTCAGGGGCAGAACGACAGATTTGTACCTTGTCAGCTCGGGGGTTTGAACTTGCAACCTTCCGGTTACAACACTCCAACCACTAGGCTACTCTGCCGCCCCAAATCTAATTAGCATAGTAGATCAGTAAATCTGCATAAAAATCTGTCAGATTAATAATCAACTGGAGGTAATCATTCACAGATGCTGTCCAGACGATAAAGACTCCATTGTATGTGCAGAGCACAGCCAATCAAACCCCTCCCACCCATGTTTATAGCCTTGGAATACAATGTGTTCTCTTTGAAGAACAGGTTCAAATCTGGATAGGATTTACTTGCCCTTAACCCCAGTGTTGTAGCCAGTTCTTTGGCGGGGTGCAGAATCTCCAGTGTTAGCAACTGAAGCTGCCAATATATCAACATTTTCCATGACAACCAAATAAGGCTGACCATTTTTAGGAGGGGGTTAACAGAGCTAGGCAGAGGGGAACCACCCTGCCTAAGTAATGGGAAACATTGGTTGTGTTCCAGATTGTCTTTCTCAAAGTCGGGATGCGCACATCTCACAGTCTTTAATGTCTCCGGAACCATATTAACATAGCTGTCTTCTGAGATGTGCAGGGCGACTGCAATTAACATGATCTGGAACGTGCCTACTGCTTTATTCTGAGTGACCCTTACTCTTTGATCTTTGTGTGCCTGTAGGTGGGGTGAACATCCCTCTGGCGGTGCTGGGCATTGTGCTGGGCGGGGCTCTGATGAGGAGGCTGAAAATCTCTACTCGAGGCTCCGCCCTCATGTGCACGTCAGCCATCTTGATGTGTATACTCACCGCACTGCCTCTCCTCCTCCTCGGCTGCTCCACACAGAGGGTCACTGGCGTCTACCCCACCAAGTAGGTTGCCGTCTCAAAAGGTTACCCTCACCTCTCCACCCTCCTTAAAACAACACTTAAGCCATATGTTGCCATATTGTACCAGGCACCATTTTTCTTACATCTTCTTCTGTTCTCAGACAGAACAGGTCTTTGGAGTGTAGCTCTGGGTGCTCCTGTCCAATTGAGGCCTTTAACCCTGTGTGTGGCTCAGACGGGGTGGAGTTCAGATCGCCCTGTCATGCAGGCTGCTTGACCAAAGTACTGGATGACAACACCAGCAAAATCCTGGTAAACCACTACACCTGCCTATCCATTAATGGGCCAAATCTTAACTTCTCCTGGCCAACCATTCCCATTCAATGAATCTTCCATGTATTATATTTGCTTAAACAAGAAAGCAGAGAGAAAATGAAATCATATAAGATGCAGATTGACTGAAGAAACCCTAGATGATGGGTTTCAAGGTAGTAGACGTGTCAGACAGACTCTAAAGGGGCCTCACTTCTGCTTTACTGTCACAATCCGATGCCTACTGCACGGAAAACAGAGTTTAAAGACAGACTCAGCATTCTTGAACCAACACACACACACACATGCACGCACACACGCCACCATCACACAAAGCCTGGGAGAAGAATATTAGTTTTGCTTGAAGCCAGATATACTGTTTCTTGATAATGTTTTTTCAACGTCTTTGTGAGATTCTCATTCATACCTACTAATGCCAACAGTTACTGCCAGATGCAATGGTGTGAGTCTGATTGGCCAGTGGTTAACGTCATGTGACTCTCTCTGTCTCTCTGACAGAAATACACCGACTGTGGCTGCATAGGGGTCAGCGGATCCTATGGTTATGCATTGCCAGGGACATGCGGTAGTGACTGTAAACACCTCCTCCTGCCCTTCATGGTTCTCTCTGCTCTCACCTGCTTCATTGCATCATTCTCACAGACCCCATCCTACATGATGATACTGAGGTAGAACAGACACACACACCATTCACACACAGGCCTAACATGATACTAACATACACACACCAATGAAAGAGAGAGAGGGAGAGAGAGAGAGAGAGAGAGGGAGGGAGAGAGGGAGGGAGAGAGGGAGAGCATCTGCAAATCAAAGTCACGTACACAGATTTGCAGATATTATTGCAGGTGCAGCAAAATGTTTGTTTCATGCTCCAATGCCTAGAAAACAATACGCACATAATCCAAAAGGGAAAAGAAATTAAGAAATATCAGAACGAGCTTTGTCAGAGTTCAGGAAGATAAATATATATAATGGTGTGTATAGACAGAATGGACAGTATATGAGTAGAAATTGTGTGTACAGCAGTAGTTACATAGGTTGAGCCATGACTAAAATACAGTATATACATATAAAGACTGTAAAACAGTGTGTAAACATTATTAAAGTGACCAATGTTCAATGATTATATGTAGGGAAAAAAGCAAGTCTCTAAGGTGCATGCAACAACAAAGATTTCAAGATAAAGTGGATGTTTTTTTTTTTGTGTGTGTGTGTGTGTGTGTGTGTGTGTGTGTGTGTGTGTGTGTGTGTGTGTGTGTGTGTGTGTGTGTGTGTGTGTGTGTGTGTGTGTGTGTGTGTGTGTGTGTGAGAGAGAGAGAGAGAGAGAGAGAGAGAGAGAGAGAGAGAGAGAGAGAGAGAGAGAGAGAGAGAGAGAGAGAGAGAGAGAGAGAGAGAGAGAGAGAGAGAGAGAGAGAGAGAGAGAGAGAGAGAGAGAGATAAGTCTGACATGGTTTACTGCATCCGTTCAGCTGTTGTGATTCACTCTGATTTAAACGCAGTTCCATCCAGCTGGCCAGTAGCTTCTTCACACCAGCTCTGATTCTGTTACTGATGTTACCCATCACCCATCCTTTCACTCTCCGTCCCATCTACCCTCTCCATCAATTTTTCCTTCTCTCTCCCACTCTCCTCTGCAGGACAGTGAGACCAGAGGATAAGTCTTTTGCTGTGGGGGTTCAGTACATGCTCTTCAGAGTGCTGGGTGAGTTACAGTGTTACAGCCTGAATTTAAAATGGATTCAATTTAGATTTTGTGTCACTGGCCTACACACAATACCACATAATGTCAAAGTAGAATTATGATTTTAGAAATTGTTACACGTGAATAAAAATGAAAAGCTGAAAATGTCTTGAATCAATAAGTATTCAACCCATTTGTTATGGCAAGTCTAAATAAGTTCAGGAGTAACAAGTCACATAATGCTTAACAAGAAGTCATAAAATAAGTTGCATGGGCTCACACTGTGTGAATTAATAGTGTACCCCACATATACAATTATCTGTAAGGTTCCTCAGCTGAGAAGTGAATTTCAAACACCGATACAATCGCAAAGACCAGGGATGTTTTCCATTGCCTCGCAAAGAAGGGCACCTATTGGTATCAGTAAAAAAAAAAAAAAAAAAGCAGACACTGAATATCCCTTTGAGCATGGTGATGTTATTAATTACACTTTGGATGGTGTATCAATACACCAAGTCACAACAAAGATATAGTTGCCGGAGAGGAAGGAAACCGTTCAGGGATTTCACCATGAGGCCAATGTTGACATTAAACAGTTAGAGTTTAATGGCTGTGACAGGAAACAACTGAGGATGGATCAACATTATATTTACTTCACAATACTAACCTAAATTACAGAGTGAAAAGAAGTAAGCCTGTACAGTATTAAAAAAAACATTCCCAAACATGCATCCTATTTGCAATAAGGCACTAAAGTAAAATGGACAAAAATGAACTTCATGTCCTGAATACAAGGCGTTATGTTTTGGACAAATCCAACACAATACATCACTGGTTCAGCCTGCTTTCCAACAGGCACTGTGAGACAAATTCACCTTTCAGCAGGACAACAACCTAAAACACAAGGCCAAATACAGTAAACACTGCACTGGAGTTGCTTACCAAGACAGCATTGAATAAGTGGCCTAGTTACAGTTTTGTCTTTACAATCTATGGCAAGACTTGAAAATGGCAATAATAGCAATAATCAAATACCAACTTGACAATGCTTGAAGAATTAAGACATTTATAATGTGCAAATATTGTACAATCCAAGTGTGCAAAGCTCTTAGACTTACCCAGAAAGACTCTCAGCTGTAATCACTGCCAAATGTGATTCTGATGTGTACGTATTGACTCAGGGGTATGAATACTTATGTACTCAAAACATTTTAGTGTTTATTTTCCTACTTTAAAAAAATATATTATTATTATTATTTATTTTTTTGCAAATGTTCATATTTTTCTTCTACTTCGACATTACAGAGTATTTTGTGTAGATATATTACAATTAAATCCATTTTAATCCCACCTTTTAAAACAACAAAATGTGGAAAAGTCAAGGGGTGTGAATACTATCTGAAGACACTGTATATCAGCATTACACAGACAGCCACACTCACCTCTTTGCCTTGGATTCCAAGAAATGTAGATAAATGACCTAAAGGGATTGACTTTTCTGCTCGAGCAGACATCCATAATTTTAACAGCAAATGTCTGGGAAACTGCCTTTTAAATATTTAACCCTGAATTTTACTCTGTTCGTCCTATTAGGTGACATTAAAGGTACAGTAGAGTCAGCAATATGACGTAGATGCACAAAGCAAACAGCATAGTGGGTCAATTTCCACAACATCTAAGAGCATTGGAGCGAGATACCAAACTTCTCTGCTGTTTTGGTCCCGTGGCTACCACGTTGTAAAGCATGAAGCATCTCACTCATCGCAATATCTGCGTTGCTGCTCATGCAATGTGATTTAGCTGACTCTACCTTTAAGCAGGACCATGTGCCCAATGGAAATAAGACTCTACGGGGATAATTAATATAAAAACACTGCCACTCAAGAAGAATCCCCTCACAGGCACTCATCTAAATCTATGTTTACACAGTGTGTGCATGCATGTCTGTGTGCGTGCGTGCATGGATGTGTGTTTATAATTCTGTGTATGTGTGTCTCCAGCGTTCCTGCCAGCCCCAGTTCTGTATGGCACTGCCATAGACACCACCTGTATCATCTGGGGGAAGAAGTGTGGGAGGAACACGTCCTGTCACTACTACAACATGGACCTCTTCAGACAGAGGCAAGAGCCAACAGATATGTCAGCCATGTCAACCATACTAGAAAGTATTTGAGATGCGCTTGATTTAGCATAGAGTTGTTACGGACCATTTTACCAGGCAAACTAAATCAAACACAGTTCAAGTATTTAAAAGTATTTCCAATACTGTATTTCTTAGATCCAGGCCTGTTATAGAGTATACAGTATGTCTGATATTCCCCCCTCTCTTCTGTGTGCAGGTTCCTGGGTCTGCAGGCATTCTTTGTCACCGGAGCGTTTGTCTGCTTCCTGCTCTCCCTCCTGGTCCTGAGACATAGGGCAGGAAAACAAGGCAAACAGGCAGGACAGGGATACACTATGATTGACAGAGAGCTGAGTCCAGACAAGAACACCGCCTCCAAAGAATTGCAGAATATGGCAGCATGAGAGAGGCCTGATAGAGAAGGAGAAAATTAAAAAAGAAAGAACTGAATTGCGAACTGCGTAGAAAGTCTATTTCTATCCCCCAGAGGGTCACGATGAAGACTACCGAAATGAGAGCTGCTTCGAAAGTGTTGGGGAAGCTACTCTGAAAATATAGGTTACCAAGCTAGAAATGACTTCACACTGGAAGAAGTTAAACTACACTAAAGCTACCCTCTAACAAAAATATATAGTTTTATTAAACTAAAGTTACTTTGAAAAAGGATTTCACTACATCCAAACTACTTAGTGAAAATGTATAAAAATAAAAATGACATCTGAAATGTCATAGACTACCAGTTGCAATAACACATCACTTTTGGGGTATCAACAGAATGTGTCATTTACCTATTAAACACATATAGGCAAGTGAGAATTAAGTAATGTGTGGCTCAATTGGCAGAGCATGGTGCTTGAAATGCCAGGGATGGGGGTCTGATTCCCATGGTGGACCAGTACAAAAATGAATCAATTTTGAATAAGCGCGTTTGCTAAATGAAAAAAAATAATTAGGCAGGTGTGATGTAGAAAAAACAAAATTACTGACTACATCACCCATTTTATTTTTGCAAAAAAGTAGGGTGTAGTTCCAGTAGTTAACTACACCCCTACATGGCAAAAAGTTATTAGGTGTGCAACTCTAGATTTCTTACATACTCATATTATTATTATTTGATTTCTTAGGCCGCTCGAGCTTAAACGATTTAACACAAAACCAACTTCCAAATGCCCAGACTGCCCCAACTGGGGTTGCTTGAGAAAAATATTTTTGATAACATTTATACCTTTTGAACCATATCAATATTTAAATGAGCTCCCAATGCATTTCAATGGAAAATGCATCTCTATTAAGCTATTAACTCCAAACCAACATTGAAATGTTCAGACTGACCCAACTTAGATTTCCTGTCAAAGGATTTCCTTAAACTATGTATACTTTAACTATAAATGTGCAAAAATGAACATGAGTTTAAATGAGAACCATAGGAATACAGGGGTATCTTATCAAAATAAACCAGTTCCGTGGCCAGTTAAGCGAAGCTACAAGACCAACTTTAAAACATTCTGGCTATACCCACTTCAAATTCTTTAAAATCTTTAACTATAACTACATGAATGTGTCCCACATTTGCATAGATTAACTCACCAGCAGTAACTCTTAGACCATTCAAACTAGAGACACCAAACCAACTTTCACATGTTCAGACTATCATAACTTCCAATTCTTAAAACGCGTATTCACTAGAACTATTCAAATTTGCATAAAATACCTCACCAACAGTAACTCTTGAACCATTCAAGCTAGAAACACCAAACCAACTGTCACATGTTCAGGCTATCCTATACCTTTCTAGTTACCTACTAAAAATACTACCATATTTTAATTTAGTTCAGGTAACACCAAGCTACTGCAAAATGTATTTCAATTACTGCTTGAACTACATAGTTCCCTTCTCCCAAAACTGGGCATAGAGAAGGTACACCATTACTGCGCCCAAACTGACTGTAATGATGTGTACAGCAAGTGCTGTATCTGAGCCATGGCACGTTTACTATAGCATGTCATTCTCTGGGACCAGTCTGAGTGGTTCCCTATCCACTGAAACAGGGTCAGATCTTTTTCTATACATCTTATAGTTAAGGTTAGGACTTGGGGAGGATAAGCTGCTATAAGCTGATCCTAGACCTCTAGAGGGTAATCTCTACCTATAGTGAGTATTACAGGAGACACCTGATCTATGAACTGAAGATCAGCGTTATCAGACCAAAGAGAGCATTAGATAACCAAACTTACCAAACTAATGGTATTCAGATGTTGGTTGTTTTTATACCATTTTTATATACCATATATTTTTCTACAGATTTTTTACAAACTTTTTGTCCTTTGTAAACAACGTATACTTGAACGTATACTTTCAAAGAAAATTATCATTATAGATTGAGGAGGCGCCTTACATATATACAACTCCAATAATATATCATGCTTATGATCTTATCCTGTGAAGAAAAAAATGTAAATATTTTCACTACATTATATTAAGTGGAATTTTTATTTGATGGACAATTCCACACAAGGCATCTGTTTCTCCATTGCTCTTGTCATGTAATGAGTTATGGTAGGCAAGCATTGTGAGTTCAAAGGCCCTTTCCAAACAGGGAAGAAATCATGCATGTAATGAACTAATGTGAACCCGTGTGACATGGAAGAGGGGCATTGCTCTCCAAGGGGAGCGAGAGGAGGGAGGTGGAGATGGGGCGGGGATGTTGTGAAACCTGAGCCAAGCATTTATAACTGCCATCCTGAGTGATGATACACAAGGTTAATAAACTCAATAAGACATAATCAACAGACATGTTCAGTCCTCATCCTTTCACTGCAGAAAAGGTTGTGTCAAGGAGAAAAGGTTGGAGAAAAGGTTGTGTCAAGGAGTCCTGGCAGGAGTAATTTGTCAGAATTCTCCTCTTTAGTCTATGTACACAGACTAATCTTTACCTCATTCACATCTCCCCTTATTTTATTCCATTGTGAAACTGCATCCCATGTCTGCACACTGCTTCCTCTGTCTGTGTGTTCGTGCGTGTGCGACTTCCTCTTACAGACAATCTGACCCATAGTGCTATGAAAACATGAAGTTGTGAAATGCTGAATGGTTTAAAGCCAAAGGTTAACCATGTTTACTGACAGTGATATGAATTACTATGAATTACTCTCCTCCTGTTCTCTCTCTGCCTCCTCAGCGCTGTCCTTTTGATAAAGGGCTCCCTCTAGTGGCCACAATGGGGGCCTGAGAGGGGTGGCATGGAGAGAGAGAGTGAGTCATGATTCACACCTTCAAACTTAACTCTGGATCTCGAAGCCAGTTCCAATGCATTTTTTAATTGTACCCGTGTAATCAGCGACTGATGTCTTCCAGGCATGGCTTTGGTTGTGTTTGTTCTGGGGAGGGTTACCGTGGCCACAGGAATCTCTTCCCAAACATGGAAAATGTATTTCGAATCAGCTCGTACAAGAAACATGACTTCATGCAAACACACAACACACCACACACCACACACACACACACACACACACACACACACACACACACACACACACACACACACACACACACACACACACACACACACACACACATACTCTTCATCTATGTTTAATTTGAAAGATGCTCTAACGTACAGAGAAGAATGAGAAGAGTATATGTGACCCGTTCCAGAAAGCTAGGCGTATGTTCCACGTCACTGCTTCACAGGAGAGGCATTTGAACGTACATTTCCTTTTATCAAAATGCATTTTTTGGTAGAAATGCCTTCTGGAACATGTGAACTTAATAACTTTCATGTGCCTTAATAACAGACTTGTATGCCATGTAAATATGAATACAATTGTTAAATTACGAGCCTAGTTGGTTTAGCCACAGAAAAAAAAACAGCAACCTCCCGCTATCAATGATTGGCTGAGATAATGAGTGGGCTGGACATGCCGAGAGAGGCGTTTGGATTGGTTTGCCATATAGCTCGCTTCTGTCTATTTGAGTTGGTCAGTATGTGTAGGTAATCCTGTCTAACATGGCTTTTTTTATGTATCATGTAGTACAGGTATTCCCAAACTGGGGTACGCGCAATGCCGTCAGGGGTATGCCAAATAAAAATTAAATTCACTTTTTTTAAATGTAAAAAAAAAAAGAATCTCTTCACATTTTCAAACAGTACATTTATAATGTCAGATGGGGCTATACATTTGGGTGAGTTTTATTCCCGTGCCTATGTTGCCTCGTTTCACTGCCAAAAATAAAATTAAGCCATCTAGGTGTTCAGCGAAATAACAACACAATGTCAAATACAGGTAGCCTAGTCAAATAATTAACATCCAATCACATTAACCGTTACTCTATCGCGGGAATTCCACTAACAGACCATAAGTAGCCAAACGTAGCTGCTGGCATTTTTGGTATCTGTACTGATGGTGCAAAAGCCATGACAGGGAGACATAGTGGAGTGGTAACGCGCGTGCAAGCAGTTGCACCTGACGCCACTTGGGTACACTGCAGTATCCACCGAGAGGCTCTTGCTGCAAAGGGAATGCCTGACAGCTGTTTTTTTCTAATCTGAATGATCTGAATCTAGGATTTCAGGGACTCTCCGCAACTATATTCAATGTGCGGGACAAAATTGAGGCTATGATTAAAAAGTTGGAGCTCTTCTGTCTGCAATAAGAAGGACAACACACAGGTCTTTCCATCATTGTATGATTTGTGTGTAAAAGAACTCAAGCTTGCGGACAATGTCAAATGTGATATAGCGAAGCACCTGAGTGAGTTGCGCAATTACGCAGGTACTTTCCCGAAACGGATGACACAAAAAACTGGATTCATTATCCCTTTCATGCTCTGCCTCCAGTCCACTTACCGATATCTTAACAAGAGAGCTGCATCGAAATTGCAGCAATGGGTTCTGTGAAAATTATATTTAATCAGAAGCCACTGCCAGATTTCTGGATTGGGCAGCGCTCAGAGTATCCTGCCTTGGCAAATCGCGCTGTTAAGACACTGATGCCCTTTGCAAACACGTACCTACACTACCGTTCAAAAGTTTGGGGTCGCTTAGAAATATCCTTGTTTTCCATGAAAACATACATGAAATGAGTTGCAAAATTAATAGGAAATATAGTCGAGATGTTGTCCTTCAAACTTGACTTTCGTCAAAGAATCGTCCATTTGCAGCAATTAAAGACTTGCAGACCTTTGGCATTCAAATTGTCAATTTGTTGAGGTAATCTGAAGAGATTTCACCCCATGTTTTCTGAAGCACCTCCTACATGTTGGATTGGCTTGATGGGCTCGTCTTACGTACCATAAGGTCAAGATGCTCCCAAAACAGCTCAATTGTGAAAATCTCCTCTTTCTATTCTGGTTAGACACAGTTTGCGCTGTTCTGTGAAGGGAGTAGCACACCACGTTGTACGAGATCTTCAGTTTCTTGGCAATATCTCGCATGGAATAGCCTTATTTCTCAGAACAAGAATAGACTGATGAGTTGCAGAAGAAAGGTCTTTGTTTCTGGCCATTTTGAGCCTGTAATCGAACCCACAAATGCTAACACTCCAGATACTCAACTTGTCTAAAGAAGGCCAGTTTTATTGCTTCTTTAATGAGCACAACAGTTTTCAGCTGTACTAAAATAATTGCAAAAGGGTTTTCTAATGATCAATTAGCCTTTTAAACTGATAGACTTGGATTAGCTAACACAAAGTGCCATTGGAACACAGGAGTGATGGTTGCTGATAATGGGCCTCCGTAGATATTCAATAAAAAATCTGCCGTTTCCAGCTACAATAGTCATTTACAACATTAACAATGTCTACACTGTATTTCTGATCAATTTAATGTTATAATGGACAATTGTTTTTCTTTTCTTTCAAAAACAAGAACATTTCTAAGGTGACCCTAAACTTTTAAACGGTACTGTATGTGATTGTGGATTCTCTGGCATCATTAGCATGAAAACTAAATACAGGCACAGACTGTGTGTGGAAAATTCTTTACCACTGAGACTCTCTCCAATACAACCCAACATTGCAGAGTTATGTGCATTCTTTCAAGCACACCCTTCTCATTAGCCTGTGGTGAGTTGTTCACAATTTTCGATGAACAAAAAGGATTTATATGTAAGATGGTTAAATAAAGAGCAAATTATTATTATTTGTGCCCTGGTCATATAAGAGCTCTTTGTCACGTCCAACGAGCCGGGTTGTGACAAAAACTCACACTCATTCTTATGTATAATAAATGTATCGTATATTGTGTGTGTGTGGCAGGCTTACAATGATGGCAAAAAACAACATTTGAGAGTTCGCTGACCCTGGTGGTAGAGGAGGTACACAGATGGAGGTTGAATGTTTGAAGAGGTACGGGACTATAAAAAGTTTGGAAACCACTGGCATAGTAGAAGGGCAACCATGACAGGGAGAGGCGTCCATTCATGATGTATACGGGTAAGATAGTCTAGCAGCTTCATTTTCAGATATTACACATTTCTAATTTTGACAAAATCTCAAGTTAAAGTGTACTGTTAGCTAGCTAGCTAAAGTTAGCTGGCTGGCTCACTCGCTAATGTTATGTGTATGATCTTATTATTTGTATCTCAGAACCATTTGCTTTGCTAGTTATAGCCTAATGTTAGCTAGCTAACATTGAACCTGGTTGGTTAGCTACCTGCAGATTAATGTTGGGTAGTAACATCATGAGTTGGGATTATGGCTCATTGTTTAGTTAGCTAACTAGCTACATGTCTTAACAAAAGACTCCACTACGCAATCATCCATTTCAATAGAAATTCACTGCGACAAACGTTGATAGACGTAGCTGGTAAATTCGCTCTGGCTATCTACTCCGAGTGTGCCAGAGAGCAAAATAACTGACAAATTTACAAATGCTCAACACCCGTTGAAAGTGTAAATTGTTGCAGAGTTGCAGTCACCAAAGCTCTGGATAACATAAAAGCAGCCTAACCAGCTCTGCAAGGACGAGAAAATGGTCAGTGAGTTGTTCTCCTCATTTGTGTCTGGAAGTAGTTAGCCAACGTTAGCTTGGGTGCTTGACTGTTGTCGTCGTTGTTAGGACAGAATGCTCGGCTAAAGCTTAAGAGTGTGTGAATGATGCTGAATGGTTGTAGACAATGATCAGCTCTCCAGTAGGTACCAAAACATTCAAATGCTATTTTCTCAAAAGTGAGGTTAAGTTAATCAACTTTCAAAGCAGAATTACTTTCCCATTGTTCCTCAAATGCAGTGTATGAAATACAATTTTGTAGCTCTGTGTCTCTGCTTTTATCTGATGTAAAAAACACAATTTCAAATTATGCAACATAAGACCGAATCAAGGCGGTCGGTCACATATGTTTGTGTTCGTCCTTTAAATTTGACCAGCACAATAGCTAAGGAAAGAACATCCAAGAGTCCAATTTCTTTCCAAAATAATCCTTTACTACAGCTATTGTATGTCAACTGGATAAAGTTATACAACTCCCTCTATGGAGTCAGACAGACAAACAGAAAGACTTAACTTCAATGTTTATTTATTGCATCGCAATTGACAATATTATGAAGAGTATTTTGGGGGGGTTAAAGTTTGTGCCTTTATTTAAAAATTATGAGAGGTGTACTTTTCAATCACAAATTATTTTCCCTGAAAACAACTTGAGACTATCAGTTGTGAGTGTTCAGACTTTTGGTCTGAACTTGTAGTCTGAATGGTATGCATGGTTTTCATACATGACTAAGAAACTGTATTATATGATCAATGGGTAAATATAGCTGCTTATCCACCCTCTCATATTGTGCATTTATGACACAAAGAAGCTTAAGCTTAACGATGGCTGATACCCTCCTAGGACCTGCTTAGAATGCAGTGTGTGTCTGTGTTTATATCCTCAGATTGCGTGGGTTGACCACCTTGCCAATAAAGAGCAGTGCCCCCGAGGCCTCATCCCTCACCAGGAACAGGAAGGGATGGTCCACGCAGTACGAAAGGGGTGTGGAGGCGGGGTGGGAGCTGGCATACTGGGTGCCCTCTGGGGCCATCTCCATGACAACCTTATGATTGAGGCTGCTGAGTTTCGCCGCCTGAGACGTGATCTTGGTCAGGTCCGTGTCTGCCAGAAATTCGTCGAGACCTGGAGATGGAGAAAGAGGATATGAGAGATGTGAAGGCAGAAGAGCAAAATGAAGACCGAGAGGGAGTGAGAGGAAGAGAGAAGGAGGGAGGTGAAGAAACTCACCCAGGTCAGTGAGCAGTGCCAGGAGGTCAGTGGAGTAGCTGAATTTTAGGACAGGCAGTGTGAGGGCCGTCTGCACGGGGTGAAGGGTCATGGAGAGGTCCTGAACAAACTCAGCTGTCAGGCTCTCCTCCACCAAGGTCATGTTCTGAGTGACATCATCAGGAAGGAACACAAACATGCTGACGTCATCCTGCATCTGGATCTGAGCAATCTGGAGAGAAAGGGAGAGGGAGTGTGGGGGGGAGGGTCATCAATAAATGTTTTCCCTGAGGCAAACTTGATAACTGGCTAGTTAAGAAAGTAATGACCACTGGAAAAAGCATAACTGCTGAATATACTGCATCTGTACTCACTGTACAGCCCAGGTCTGGGTCTACACCCATCTTCACTGGGTAATTGTCCTGCTGCATCATGGAAATGCGGGCAGGAGCCTCTCCAACAAGCTGGAAGTCCTCCATCACTCCACTCTTGCTGAACCGAGTCATCCACTTCACTACACACACACAAACAGCATCCCATAAACGACTGCACACTTTGGGGAGAAGGGTAGAGAATTGGACTGCAGACTGACTGTCCTTACCTTTGAAGTAGGCGGTGCCCAGAGGAACTACACCAGAGTTCCGTCCCAGGGCCTTGGACATGAAGCGGTCGACCTTGCCACCCATCTGCTGTTTGACCCAATCATTGATCTCATTCACATCTTTAGCCCCGCCCATCAGAGTCTTGGGCCGCACCCCATACTGCTTCTCCACCACGCCAAAGTATTCCTGCTTCAGACGCAATCCTAGAGAGATACACACAGGTCAACAAACATACACACAATCAAAACACACACAGACTGATCAAAATGATCTGAGACACATGCATGCTTACACACACACACTCACTCACTGCGGGCCAGGTAGACACGTGCAGCGATGCTGAGGCCTTTGCCAGGTGCTCTGAGTGATGCAAGTAGGTCTCTGAGTGTGTCATGGAGCTGAGGGTCCTGCAGGGTGTGATACCTCAGAGCTCTGTATAACCACCTCTCTGAACGATCCGGAGACGCTCCTGAGAGAGAGAGATCAATATGTAATTACAAATTTGCCAATTAAATACCAGATAAATAGCAGACAGTGATATAAAGTATAACAGTGCTGAGGCTTACTAACCCATGGATAGCTGAGTGAGCACTGCAGAGATGCTGATGGGGGCCACTGCAGAGATGCTGATGGGGGCCAAGACACGTTAGTCTTTGGGTTGCGACCCGCCAAGGCCCGGAACAGGTTGTAGCCGAAGTCAGAGGTGGCAGCGGCCATCTTTGCTCTGGGTGTGGTAAAGAGCTCCACAGCTTCCTCTTCCCCTCCTGCCTCCTCTGTCTCCAACTGCATGGGATTGGTCAATCGAAAGACACAGGAAGAGAGAGAGGAGGGTTATTGACATGGCTTGTTCATGGAGAATGAGAAAAATAAGGAGATAGAGAAGTGATGTGACAAAGAGTGATGCTGTTCGGAATTGGCAAGCCAGAATGAAAATGGAGGGATGGAGAGACTGTGGTGAATCTACTAGAGGAAGATGAGAGATGAAGTGTAGAATAGGAAAGCCAAAGGGACGGAGTGAATAAAAGACCCGAGAGCATAAGAAAGAATTGAGAGTTAAAACAGCGATGTGGAGTGGTCTCACCAACTGAGCATAAGAAAGGGAGAGGAGGAACCCCAAACACAGCAACAGGGTCGTCTGCATCATCCTGCAACACAAACTCAATTACACACACATTATTATTCAAACATACACTCTCTCCATTGAGAATGCTTTTTAGTCCAGGGCCTAGGCTTAATCTGTGTAAGGGAAACTGGCCCATGGTGTGTGAGTCAGATTTTTTGACTGTGAGTGTGATTGGCTGCAGGGCTCCTGTGGGAGAACGTAGTTTTAACTTGTGATAAATCCTGTCAGCATGTCTTCTTTTCCCTCTTCTTTTCTTGCTCTCACTAGGCGGTGATGTTTACATGTTTGTGTGTTCAAACTGAGCTCCATTTCTTCCTCTTACTGAGCAGAGACTAAAACCATACCCAAACCGTCTGTGCGTGCAATCATGCGAAAATTGATTTTGTCCCCCTACACCAAACGTGATCACAACACACAGGTTGAAATATCAAAACAAACTCTGAACCAATTATATTAATTTGGGGACAGGTCGAAAAGCATTAAACATTTATGGCAATTTAGCTAGCTAGCTTGCAGTTGCTAGCTAATTTGTCCTGGGTTGTTATTTTACCTGAAATGCACAAGGTTCACTACTCCGACAATTAATATTCACAGAAAACGGTCAACCGAATCGTTTCTAGCCAACTCTCCTCCTTCCAGGCTTTTTCTTATTTGGACTTTATATGGCATCTAATTACCACAACTGACCATCTGACCTCAGTTCATCTTTCAATCACCCACGTGGGTATAACCAATGAGATGGCATGTGGATATATGCTTCTAAAAGACAATGAGGAAATGTGAGGCAGGACTTGCATTGCGTTCACCGTCACAAATAGAAGCAACTTCTATTTTAGCGCTTGCCAACGCAGACGCTCGTTGGTGCGTGCGAGCATTGTGGGTGCAATGATCGAATAACGTGTGTGTACATTTATTTTGCAACGCTTGCGCACGCGACGGGTCCGGTTTGGGTAGCGTGTAAATCATGTAATATATCCCAAACTTCTGGCTCTCCACACACACAGTGTAGCTAACACACAACACAAGCAGAGGCAGACTGTTCACACCGGTTTACTAGCCAGTCACACGAACACAGCTAGTAATGTTAATGAGCTTTGTGGGTTGAATAGGGTCATACAGAGTCCAGAGAGGTGAGTAGACTCATTGACACAGACAGAGAAGTGACAAAGTGAAAGGTCACAGGAGATTATGGAGAGTTTGAGGAGGATGATTTTTCAGACCACACACAAACACAGAATAGTAGTATAACTCTGCCAGTTCTCATTCCCAACACCCCCGCTCATTCTTTCCTTCTCCCTCTCACATTCTCTTTTAACCACACACACATACTCTCTTTTTCCCCCAACACATCTGGTTGTCATTGAGCTTCTCCTGGCTTCCCTGATGAAAAGAAACATCCATCACTGAACCTCAGACCACACACACTTCTCTCAATTCCTTTCTTCTCCGCCCCCTCTCTGCAGGCCTGATGGTTAACCCAGGCACTTCATCTCTTTCCAACCCAAAGAAGCCAGCCAAACCCACAGAGAGACCACCTCTCTGTACTGAGGCAATCACAAGCATGGTAAATTACCACAATGTATGGCTAATGGTACTATAGGTCATCTTGTTTTTGGGGGGGGGGGGGTCACACAAAGTTTTGTTTGGACACCAAACCACTGCTCTCCTACACGCTCACACATCTATTGACTCCCATACTTTCAGGCCACGAACAATGAATCTCCTGCCATGAGAATGTCTATCCTGCAGGTCCTGAGGTACGGACCACTATGTGCACAGTGTTCTTCAATTGCTCTATACACATCACCTTGCATATGGAGTCTAGACATCTGTCTCTAGTATTTTCTCTATTAGATAGGTTTGCAGTTGACTCAAACCATCTTGAGTGTTTACTGTGATATAGAACTGACTAAAAACAGGGACAATTAAACAAGTTGTTTGGGCTCTGGGAAAGGTTAGTCTTGGCGTGTTTCCCTTGGCGCCCTGCTCAGCAGCTTGAATGGAAATTCTGAACCAGTGAAAAGTAGCCTACTGGAAAAGGGACCAGTGGACCAAATTCACCATAACATTGTGCACTCGTAAGTCAAAAACATGGATTATTCACTCCTGATATGGAGATTAAGTTATCATAAAATGAAGGCTTCAAAACACCATTACACTACAAAGCCTGATTACAAAGCTTTACAAAAAAAAAAAAACGTCCTGCTTAGTGTTATTAGGTGTACTCTGTTCTGTAAAAGTTGTTGCACAGGAGGTTCTGACTGGAGAAAAGAAAATACCGTTAAGGTTTAGTGCCCAAGTCTTTCATTCCGTGCATTCGACCTTGATAAAACATCCCATATGATGCGTAAAGGCGACTAACCTTTCAGCGCGAATATGGGCCACGTCGCCCGCCCGCGTGTCTTCAGCAGCGGTCTCTCGCGTAGAGTGCTGAATATAGCGGGGCGAAGCACACAGGGCACCGCCCTGCTCTGACGTAGCAGAGGATATAGCCGGTTGGGTTTAGCAAGAAGCCGGATGGCTGTTTTGAGCGAAAGGCACATTCATGGTCCCTTCGCTCCATCACTGCCCTAACATAACAGTGTGTCAAATTTCACGCGCAATCAATTGACCTAAAACGCGAATTATTTTTTGAATCGCAAGAATGTGCTGGAGAAGAGTTAATTCTGCAATATGTAACTTTTTGGGCGACCCAATCAAAAGCAGACCTTAGTTATAGATCTGTCACTCATTGAAAGCAAGTCTAAAATGCGGGAGATGCATTTTATTTCTATGCTTCTAGTTCGTGTCTTTTACTTTTGTACACCAGCGCCAAACAGCTGATTTCAGTATTTTTGGTTCTAGAAAATATATTTCACTGGTTTAGATGGGACAATGATTATCTGCACTATACTTGCTTTGTCAAACTGAAATTAAGCAAACTTTTAGCAACCAGGAAATAGCGATTCCTGATTATTTAAATAAATTGGGGTATAAGGCCTAGCATAAGCCCTAGCATAAGCCCATTTAAAATAAAATCAGTTCTTATACCAAAACTCCAGTAACATGATCAAATCCACTACTAAGACATTGAATTCATCCCTTTTCTTTAATCAATACCAGAGGTGGGAATAATCAAAACAAAGCACAAATAGTGCAAGACAGTGCACAACCAAGTGTAAAAATGGCAACAAATTTGAGTGTTCATCCACACAGTAGTATGGGACAGGTCCATGGTCTCTCCTAAATCCAGGGGCATATAGTGGGGAGGGACTGTGAGAAGTCAGGTGTCTAGGCATAGGGACTGGGGTTGATGTTGGTCTGGGAACTGTGCCAATGGATTGGGATTTGCTATATGAGGGCTAGGATCCATGTGACCGGCTGGTTGGGCTGTATTGTTCAGGGCAGAAAAGTGAGAGATTGATGCCCAGCCTGCCCCAACCAAAGATTGTTTAGGAAGGAACTGTATGAGTGGGGTTGGCACAGGATCTTTGCCCTGCCACTTGGTTGTTGGAGTTCCCCCTCCACTTCATTCAGGGGTTGCCGATGCACCTCCCTCCAGCAGGGGCGCCACACTGCATTCCCACTATGGCTGGTCAAAGTACATTGTTGCTGCTATGGGGACCGTCACTCTGTACATTGTTACTATTAGTGCTGTCACTTTGGGTATTGTTGCCATGGGGATCATCACCGAGTTGACTGTCAATGTGCATTGGGCTGGTGTCAGGGGCAGGGTTAGTGACAGTGCCCAGGAAGAGGGGAGCAAGGGAGGTGTGGTCTACCAGGGCGAACAGAAAGGGGGAGTTTACAAAGAAGATGGGAACGGAGCGCATTATGGTAACAGAGGTGGCTGCAGATGCTTCGGCCCCTTCCTCACTGAGCTCCACCCCGCAAGCGTGACGCACACTGGACACCTGCAGAGGAACCGCCGATATACCAGACAGATCAGGACCAGAGAACAGAGATCCCATACCTGAGAGAGAAAAGATTTTGATTGAGCATTCATCCATCCTACACTGTTGACTGATGTAAAACACCTGTTTCTAGCTCACCTGACTCATGGAATAGTTTCAGACCTGAGAGGAAAAACTTGTGGCCAAAACTATTGACCTTTCTCTGCTAGTCTCTAAACAGACTGGATGCCTCCCACAAATTACCAATGTTCCAGATTTCACATCAGTACTAAGACAAATGTCAGTTTGGCAGATAGGAAAGAGCGGAGTTGGCTGCCGGAAAATCCATCCAGAGCCCTGCCGCAAACATTTCCGGCAGTTAGCTAGGAACTTGCAGAGAATCAACTGAGTAGTTTGCATGCGCCATGACATTAGCGTTACAAGCTTACAACCACTGACCGGCTGTGGCAAAAATGACCGCATTGTGTGTACACCTCATGTTTGAGGTGATTATTCATTTAGTTTTTGCCCCGCCTACCCAAACTTGTGATTTGTTGAGAGTGTCATCTGTCTGAATAGCACTCTCCGAAATGGCCAAGAAAATCCAACATGACTCCCAGACCTAGTGCGATGGTCCTAGGTCTGGAATTTCCTAGACCACTGCTGTGCTCACCCATGCTGGACAGCGCCTCCTGTAGCTCTTGACGGTACTGCAGGGTGAACTTCGGCAGTTGGACCTGCATGGTGCTCTCCTGAGGTAGACGCCTGTACAGGTCCGAGATGTTTAGCTTGGCCACCAGCGATGACACATTTCCTCTTCCTGGCAACGGCATCACTACTAGGAAGCTGGTGTTTCCCTTAAACGGAAAACGTGCAACCTGCAAACAGAAGGGGGGTGGGAGAGATTTTAGAATGGGATAATGCACAAACTGCACTGTAAATATTAAGAGAAAGGTGGACAAGGACAGTATTTATCATCAACATTTCAGGATCAAAACAAATTTCCAGTAGGAGGATGTCAAAATATAGAAATTTAAGACAACAGTGCAGAACAGCCAGCCCACCTCACCTGAGCTCCAAGCTCCCCATCTTCTAACAGGCTCAGTGGGTACTTGGCTGAGCGCATCATGTCCACATGGACAAAGTTTTTGTTGTCCAGGTAGAATTCCCCTTTCTGTGTGAGCTGAGGGTCAAAGCGAGCCTCCCACTCACCTACCAGAGACAACAGGAGAACAAGCCACAGTTGTAAAGGGTAGACACTTCTGTATGGTGTACAGTTTCCAAACCTTTATTTTAAAGACAGGGAGTGAAAAGTCATACCTTTGAAATGCACAGCATTGATAAGCATTAGCACCATGTCATGCGGAATACTGGGCAGGAAATTGGTCATGTGACCTTTGGTGGCCTCCTCCACCCATCGGTTGACCTCCTCCACTGAGATCAGGGGGGCAGGCTCTGATCTGTACCTACGCAGGGATTCTGCAATAAAGGACTGGTACACCTCAAACTCTGAGAGAGAGGTGAACACAACATATACCAAGTGTCAAAATGGTAAGACCTTTACAGCAGTTACAATGGATGTGCTTTATAATTATGTTAGTAGATTGCCATTTTCTGGCACAGAGCTGCAGCGCTGACATCTACTCATCCTGGAAGCACACACACACCTGGGCGCAGGTACATGCGTGTGGCCACCTGTAGGGAAGTGTTGGTGAGGTGTTGGAGCAGGCTGCCCAGGGTGTGATGGTAGCAGGGTACAGTGTGGGCATGTAGAGAACTGAGCAGCAACTTCTGGGTCTCGTTGTGAGCTCCTGATAGGGGCAACGACCATGTTGAGCACATTAAGTCTTGGAGATAAAAGCTAACACGCACATACAATCTCAGCTATACACTCTTAACATTATACATGAGCTCTCACACGCCTCACCCAGTGAGAGCTGTGCTAGTGCGAGGGCCACACTTAAGGGTGATATGATGACATTGGGCTGCTCCGGCCCTGCCTGCAGGCTATCCAGTAGTTTCCGGCCCAGTCTCTCAATAGCACCTCCTACTGACCGCCAGGCCTCCTGTCTGAACATCTGCTCTCCACAGGAGTGGTCCTCAGGAGCTACCATACCAGTTTCATCCTGAAAGAGCAAGAGAGACAGTCTAGGGGTTAGACTAAAGACCAGAGTAGGGTTAGGGTGCTAAAAGGTTAGATATTTAAGAAAGGTTGATGTGTTTCAGGGTAGGGTTATGGTTGGCCCTCTTACAGTTAGTCCCTGCCGACAGAGGCAGAGCAGCAAGAGCACAGCCAGATACAGCACCATATCCCAACAGATAGCCTGCAAAACAGAACAAACCTGTACAATAATGTAAGGTTACAGGTTCAAGGCCCATTTAGGGGAAAGTCTGGGGCAGATGTAAAAAAAAAAAAATAAAAAAAAATTTTAAAGGATAGGTTTGCTTGTATAGAAATAGATAAGTACGCATACAAAATACAGCATGGATACCCAAAGGTTTTCTTGGGTCTCAGTTCCTTTCTAAAGTGCAACAGTGCCTTCACATGACTAGATTGACCAAGTTAAGTTACACAGTGACCAAAAACAGTGACAACCAATACTTCCCTTAATAAGGGAGGCCACTGCTTGGATCCAAAACCAACAAAGCCTCTCCCAACACAAATCAACTGGAAACAACTTTCCAGAACAATGGCCACACCCCAAACATTTCTTCCCAGACAGCATGAACATGTTCACAAAAATGGTTGCTCACAGAATTAACACTTGACATCACACCACCTTTCCAAACAATGACTGTTCCAGTACGACGCTCTAACATGAAAAGGACTCTACAGTGCTTTTATACATTTACATGTTCAACACCAATTATAGTCCCCTGGGAAACATGGACCGAAACGATGGTTCCTACCCTGTCACAGTAACTTTGAGATTTAAGATTCAATAACAGTGATTATCAATGCATAGCAATTGTTGAACCACTCACTTTTACAGAGCAATAACAAAGTACCTATTGCTGCTGGACATGGGACCACTGATTGGCTGAGAGGAAAAGAGAGCCAATCAAAAGCAGGATTGCTTGGCTAGTGGTCAGTGTGGGGCAGCATAAGCCTGGTTCTACAGTGCAGAGATGGGTGGTGTTTTGCTCTGGGACCACAAGTGTTTGTCAGAGGGCCAAAGGTTTCTGTTTTACTTCTAAAGTCCACAAACAGCAAACACTGGCCTCACTACTGCAACGGTATCATATATATATATATATATACAATTTTTTATCTATATATATATGACTGCATAGAATCATTAGCGTTCATAGACATAGTAGAAATAGTGGTAGTCGGGATATTTGTTGATTGGTGATTTTAGTGTACATTTACATTTACAACGGGCTCTGTAGTCTTATTTACAAAAACAAGTTTGTGCTATTATTATATCACTAGTAAACGAATAGCTACAGCCATACATCTAAATCATGGTCCAAATAGCTTTAAATAAAAGCACTTACTACAGTAGAATTATATGGTTTCATGCACTGTGCCAAAAAACCTACCGACTCCCCAACGCCACAATCCCTTCCAAGCCTCTATCAAAGTGAATCGAGATGGTAAAAACTTACCCAGCCGATGTTTGGTCAGGGGATAGGTAATATAGGCAAAAAGGATTAGGATATAGACAGACAGAGAGACAGACAGACAGGCACGGTGAGTGTTCCCTTAGCTGGATCCTGTAGTGCACAGTATTCTACATTGTCAGCCCCCTCATTGGCCAGTTAATGTTCAACCCTGCATTGATTCAGCAGAGCGACTACTCTACCAGAAAATGTGACCCACAGGTCCAACCTGTCTTTATAAGAGCTTTGGCTCCACAACCCGGACAGAGAGCACTGAGCAGCATCATTCCTTCCCTCTGTCATTCCTTCTCTCTTTCCTTCCTTCCCTCATTTCACAGACATATCACTGATCTGAAACATTTAGCAGGTGCAATTCATGTAAAAGTTCCTAGTAGCACAATATTTTCACCTTTCTGCTCTCATCAGATCAGTGGTATCCCTGAGGGAGGAGGACAGATGCATTTTGAAATGTCCAAATAACCCTTACAATGAGAATCTTAATATCTACCAGACTAGTAAGGACGTCTATGGCAGCTTTTACACAGGCAGCACAATGCTGATCTTATTGTCAGTAATAGTTTTTTTGACCAATCAGATCAGCTCCAAATAAGATCAAATGTCCAAAGATCTGATGTCAAAAGACCAATTAGTGGGGAAAATATCAGAATTGGGCTGCCTGTGTAAACACAGCCTAAATGTCTCTATTTATCTCAGAGAAAGATGCGGGGTGTAGTTTGGATTGTGATATTACTCTCTCTGACCTACAAACACATTTTCCTAGAAAGAGTTTGGAAACCCTCACAGATAGCTCTACTATAGTGGCAAATGTCAAATGTCCGCCTACTGAAGTGTCTGTGACCATGAGAGTTGATATGTTCCAATATTATTACAGTTTTTTTCGATTGCTAAACGACAGTGGGCACAACTGGAGTCACATGTGCAAAACTCTAACTACATTCTGCACGACCAACAGTCACCTGAGCTAAACAGTTCACATCACCTGCAAAACTCATTCCAAGCAACACAACTCTTAACACATGGCTCAAAACACGCTCAGTGCAGCCAAACACTATGCACAACCCTCACTGAGATAACACACACTGTCACTCAGAACACACTGAGAGTAAAAACACTAGCATCAAACACCAATACAGAAAATACAAACTTTTCATCTTTACAGTTTTAACAATTTCAGTGACTTCATACAAAGTAATATTTTCTTCAAAGAAAAGAGTGACATTCTTTCACATGATTTATTAAAATTTTTAGAACATAACAATTCTTTAAGGTAACTGAAAATTAGCAGTTTGCTTCAATAGTCTGTAGTAATTTACGGAATTACAGTAATGAGAAAAAAAAGGTAGAAACTAAAAGTACATACTGTAATTCAAACAAATAATTGAGGGGCTAATCCTGCCTCTCTCTAGCATCAGGCCACAGGTTTTCTTCAACATCACATCTAATGTTTTCTCTTGCCATGCACCTGGGGAAGAACCTTCTGGAGTGCCTTATCCATCCCTGGCAGTCCTCTGGACTCGTGTCCTCACATCCGGCATGCATGGCTTCCAAAAGAGACATTTGGTCATGTGGGTGGTGACCAAACACTTTCCACCTCCAGGCAGAGAAAAACTCCTCTATTGGGTTGAGGAAGGGTGAATATGCAGGCAGGTACAAAACCATAAATCTGTGATGTGCTGCAAACCAATCTGTGACAGCTGCAGAGTGGTGAAAAGCAACGTTATCGCAAACTATGACAAAAACTTGGGGGTTTCATACTGGCTCCCCCTGTTCTGCTGGCACTAGCTGAGCATAGAGCTGTTCTAGGAAAGCTATAAGCCTTTCTGTGTTGTATGGGCCAATGAGTGGTGTGTTGAGAAGCAAACCATCATTGGCCATTGCAGCACACATGGCGATATTTCCCCCCCTTTGGCCTGGAACCTCCACAGTGGCCCTTTGACCTATAACACTCCTTCCTCTGCGCCGTGTTTTGGCAAGGTTAAATCCAGCTCCATCGATAAATACAAATGAATGTGGTCTTTCCAGTGCTTCCACCTCCATAACTCTCTGAAAAACAGTAAGTGCACAGTTTTACTGTAGAAATGCTAGTGTTTTTTTTTTTTTACTGTAAATATTTTGTATAGCTGTGTACGTAACCTCAGACGTCTTACCTGGACATATTGGTATCTTTGCTCTTTTACCCGTTCACTGTTTCTCTCGAACGGTACAGTGTATAACTGTTTCATTGTAACTTGGTGTTTCTTTAGGACTCGAGCAATAGTTGTTGTGCTGACAGAATTAACATTTTCAAATATATCATTATCAGCCAGCACTCTATCTTGAATCTCCCGCAGTTTTATTGCATTGTTGACAACAACCATGTCAACAATAGCATTTTCCTGCGCATCTGAAAATATTTTTCCTCTTCCCCCTGTTGGGGGCAGCCTTTGGGTCCTGTTGTAAAAATATATTTTACAGTCAAACTTACTGTAATATATATCTGTGTAAATATTCTATAATTGCAATACAAAATAGATTCCTGTAATGTTTTCATTTACTGTAAGGATGTAACTCTCACCTGTTTGCATGATGGAAAATTCGCATTACAGATGCCACTGTGGATCTTTGCAGATTGGGTTACACCCTCAACCCTGCCTCTCTCAATGAGAGACCATGGTTCACGACATGGTCTATAAGTGTAGCCCTTATTTCATCTGAAATAACAGCTCTTTGTCTTCTTTGTCTTCCTCC